>NC_046284.1:63138223-63464295 GCF_004115265.2 Rhinolophus ferrumequinum
AAATGTTTCAAGTGCACTTGAAAAGAATGCACATTCTGCTGCTTTGGGTGAAATGCTCTAAAAATATCAATTAAATCCACCTAGTTAAGTGTTTTATTTAAGTCCGCTAATTACTTGTTTATTTTTTGTCTGGAATATCTGTTCATTGGTGTCAATGTACCTTACTATGACTATATTAATGTTGATCTCTCTGTCAGTTAATATTTCATATATATGTATACATATATATGAATATATATAGTGATATGAATATATATATATAGTGATGAATATATATAGTGATGTTGGGTGCATAAATATTTACAAGGATTATATCCACTTGTTGCATTGATCCTTGTGTAATGTCTCTGTTTCTTATTATAGCCTTTATTTTAAAGTCTATTTTATCTGGTATAAGTATTGCTACTCCAGATTTTTCTCATTTCCATTCTCATGAAATATCATTTTCCATCTCTTTATTTTCATGGTATGTGTTTGACTATATTCCTTATGCTAAACCCTATATTCCCATGACTACTGTGTAACAATCAATTTGTACTTAATCCCTTCCCTTTTTTTACCCCCCAACTCCCTCACATCTGGCAACCATCAAAATGTTCTTTGTATATATGAGTTTGTTTCTGTATTGCTTGTTTGTTTGTTTTGTTATTTAGATTCCACATGTAAGTGAACTCACATTGCATCTGTCATTCTCTGACATACTCTACTCAGCACAGTACCCTCCAGGTCCATCCATGCCAAAAGAGATGGCAAGAACCTTTTCCCTTCCATGGTGGAGCAATATTCCATTGTATATATGTACCACCTCCACTTTATCCATTCATCCATTGACAAACATCGGTGCAGTCTTCACATCTTGGCTATGGTAAACGATGGTGCAATGAACATACAGATGCACATATACTCTTGAAGTAGCATTTGGGTTTTTTCAGATAAATTCCCAAAAGTGAAATTACAGGGTCCTTCTTTGTCTTTTGTTATAGCCTTTGTTTCAAAGTTTATTTTGTCTGGTTTAAGTTTTGCTACCCCAGGTTGTTTTATATGTTCATGTCCATTTTCACAAAATAACTTTTTTCATCCCTTTACTTTCAGTCTGTGTGTGTGTGTTTCAATCAGAAGTGAGAAAGTATATGTAACAGTTTTGTTTTATTATCCATTCAGCCACCCTATGTTTTTGATTAGGGCATTAAATCCATTTATATTGAAAGTAATTGTTGATAGATATGTAGTTACTGCCATTTTATTATGCATAGATTTGATTTTTTTTTTTCCATCTTAAAGGAGTTCCTCTAACATTCTTTGTGATACTGCTTTGGTGGTGATTAATTTCCTTAGCCTTTTCATGTCTGAAAAGCTCTTTTTCTGTCCTTTGATTTTAAATGATAGCCTTGCTGGCTATAGTAGTCCTGGTTGTAGGTCCTTGCTTTTCATCAGCTTGAAAATCCCTTCTGTCCTGGAAATTTTGAGCTGAGAAATCAGCAGACAATCTCATGGGAGCTCTCTTATAAATTACTAATTGCTTTTCTCTTGCTGCTTTTAGGATTCTCTCTTTGTGTTTATCCTTTGCCATTTTAATTATAATTTGTCTTGCTGTAGGCCTCTTTGGGTTAATCTTGTTTGGAAATCTCTGCACTTTCTGGGCTTGTATGTCTATTTCCTTCACCAGTTTTCAGTCATTACTTCTTCAAATAGGTTCTCATTTCCTTGCTTTCTTCTCCTTCTGGTACACTTATTATGCAAATGTTGTTATGCTTGATGTCCCAGAGGACTCTTAAACTATCCTCATTTTTTAAATTCTTTTTTTTCTTTTTGCTATTTCATTCAATTGGGTGTTTTCTGATACCTCGTCTTCCACATTGCTTATTTGATCCTCTGCTTCATCTAATCTTCTGGTGATTCCTTCTAGTGCATTCTTCATTTCAGTTATTGTATGCTTCACTTATGACTGGTTCTTTTTTTTATGTTTTTTATGTCATTTTTTTTTATGCTTACCATTTCTTTGTTGAAGTTCTCACTAAGGTCCTTGAGCATCCTTATACACAGTGTTTTGAACTCTGTCTTTGCTAGGTTTCTTGTCTCCATTTTATTTAGATCTTTTTCTGGAGTTTTCTCCTGTTCTTTCATTTGACATGTATTTCTTTCTTTCCTCATTTTGGCTGCCTCTCTGTGTTTGTTTCTATGTATTAGGTAGATCTCCTATGTCTCCCTGTCTTGCTGGGTGGCCTTATGTAGTAGGTATACTGTGTGGCCTAGTGGCACAGCCTCCCTGGTCACCTGTGCTGGGTGCTCCAGGGGTGTCCTTTGTGTGGGTTTTGTGTGTCCTCCTATTATATTTGAACCTTGATTGCTATTGGCATGTCAGTGGGTGGGATTGACCCTCAGTCTGACTGGCTGTGAGGTTTGCCCACGTCCTCAGGTTATGGGCTGCTGTGCTGGGAGCTTTACCCCATGAAGTGGGATTAGCCCTGCTGTGCTCTGGTGACTATTGAGCCTGCCCTTCCAAGTGTGTGCCACTTGTGAGACTAACTGGGTGGTGGTGTTCTGTGGTCTGAAGCGAACCTTCAAATATGTTAGTTTGGGGGCCTCTTGGGAGGGTTCCAGTAGAGGACTAGGTCAGTCACTGCCTGTGATTGCTGGGGACTACCTGCTAAGAGCTACAGCACAATCCACAGTTGATTGCTGCCTGGACCTGGAGGCACGTGGGAGAGGCCATGCTGTGAACCTAGGATGGCTGCCACCATTACTGGGTCTAGGGTAGCCCCGCATAAAGCTAGGACACTCCAAGCTCTGCTGCCAGCTGCCGGCTCCTGTAAGGTTCAGCCACTGATAAAGCCGAGTGTGTTACAGAGTTGGGTGTAGTGGGATCTCAGTGAATCACTAGGATAGAGGGAGCAGAACTCACTAAACCAATTTAGATTCAGATTTGGCTATGGACTTGGGGTGAGGGCTCAACACAGAAAATATGGCGCCTGCCTGCCAGATGCACAGAACAAGGACCCCACACAGGGAAAATGGCGACTAACCTCCAGTCCTTGCCTGAAAGCCACACAACTCAGTCTGCCCCTATATACCTCCAACACCCCCCAAGACACCATCCCTCTGCCGTAGCCCAAGGTAGTGCCTGAAAGTGAGTGAGGTTGTATGCAGGTCCTTTAGGAGGATGTCTGGGTTTCTTGCAGCCTTCCATCCTACCCGGAGGGTAAGAATCCCCACTGTTTTTCACAGCCAGATGTTGTAGGGGCTCCTCTTCCCCACACCAGTTCTCTAGGATGGGGAGCCTGGTGTGGGGCTGGGGTTCCTCACTCCTTCATGGGGAATATCTATGACCAAGATATCCCTCCTGATTTTCAACAGCCATTTTCAATCCCTCCTGGATTTTTGGGGCCATCCGTTCTGTGTCTCCGACCCTCCTACCAGTCTTTTCATGGCTTCTTCTTCATATCATTAGTCATAAAACTTCTGTTCATCTAGATTTCAGATGGTTCCCCATGTGGCTTGTTCTATAATTTAGATGTGTTCATGGGATGATGTGTTCCCATGGGATGAGGCAAGCACAGCTTTTATCTACTATGCCATCTTTGATCGGCTCTAGATTTGATCACTCTTTATTCTTACATTTCCAGCTTCCTGTTTCAGGCCCTTAATCCTTCACATTTGAAGTATTACATTAACATGAAAATCAGTTGTACCTTGTCCAATGCCACCCCCCTAACAATTCAGTTTTCATTATTATTCTTCCATGTTCACTAAATTCCATGTTTCCTCTAACTAAGAAGGTCCAAACTCCATAATCTAACCTCAATCTAATAATCTAATTTATTTCCCCTCATCTCTTATTTATGGCCTCTATTTAACCCTTTCTGTCTCTAAAAAGAGTCTGTACTTCTATAATTTTACACCATTCCTCATGTTCTTCTCTCTACCTAGAATTGTTTCCTGAATTCCCCCTAGTAAAAATTTCACCTTTTCTTCAAGTGATATTTTTTCTAAATGTTGATTTCATCTTCTGAATGTGATGGTTCTCTCTATTCCAACTGCATTTATTGGCTTTTTCTTTATGCTACACACTGTATTAGATATGAATATATGCTATCTATTTCAATATTCACACGTATCATTTAGAGAGACTTTGTTGTCCCTCTTTTGCATAACTTAAAAGTGAGAATAAGAGACATTGAAATTAAAAATGTACCTAAGTTCACAGTTATTAAGTGACAGAGTCCAGGTATAAACCCAAATCTTCTGTTATACCTTGCTGTTTCCCTACTTTTGAGCTCACGTCTGAATTTTGTCTTAGCACATTCTGTAACTTACTAACATTTTAAAGATATTCTTATTTATATCTAATTGTTTTTGGTATCTACAACAGTACAAAGCACACTGACATATATACATTTCTATTCAAGATGAATTGTGGAATAAAGCATTAATTAATTAATTAATTAATTAATTAATTAATTAAATCTAACTCCCCGATTTCATATAACTTTGCTCTCTAATAGGCTAGATATAGGGGGGCAAGGAGAGAACCAGTAAACACTGGAGTCCCACCAGCAGTTCAGCACAAATTCTGTTTTTTCCTTTGAAATTGTGAAAGTAAATTAAATGATGCCTAAGAAGTATTTAAAGCTTTTTATTTAAATGGTACTATATACATTCAAGGATTTTGAAAAAGCATTTCATATATTAACCCTTGTGGGAAATTACTTACATCTATTTTGAGAAGTCTTTACTGAAGAAATTAGTTTCATGATCCAGAGATACAAGATATAGCTTATGAGCCAACATTTAAACAGGTCCATTTACTGGACACAGGGTAACACTGATTTAAAGACAATATTCAGTGAGTACAAATATCCTTAGAATTAGTGGCTATTATTTTCTAGAGTTCATAAAATTTCATTTGGCCAATAGTCAAGCTTGAGTGTATGTGCTTAAATATGCTAGACCAGTAAACGAGCAAGTTTACACCAGTTCTAATTTTGTTCTCTCTCTTTTTAATTAAATCTCCTTTAAGCTTAAACAATTGATTTGTCAAATTAAGATCAAACATTAAAAGGCAGAGTCAGTATTAGGCTAAAAAAATTCTGATGCACTTAAAGCATTAGTTTGTCTTTCAGAGATAGGTAAATCGGCTACTAAAAGTATTAGAACAGCTAGGAAGCAAACCTTAATATTCAAATGCTATGGGAAAAACCTCTATCATTATTGTATGTATGATACACCTCATTTTTTCCCCATTTTAAGCATGCTCCTTTATTTCATGCTCCAAAGCCTTATACATAGCATGCTGATTTTTCACAGTTGTCAGGAATTTAATATTAGTCCTTTTACTTTCTAGCTCTCAGGATGTGTTTGAAGATCATTGAATTGTATATAAAATTTAATTGTTTTTCTCCCAATTGGAGAATAGATAAAAGTTACAGCAGCATATCTAACCTACGGGTTCTGACCTATATTTCTTACTCATTGGGGCACAAAATATTTTGTAATATGTCCTCTAAACTCAGTATGTGATTAGAAGTGATATTATGAAAAGTGCTATGAGTGGTACATTTTGTTGAACTTTGACTCATAAGTGGGCAGATTCATCACAGAAGTCAAAAGAGTAAATGGATGGAAAAGATTGAATTATGACTCTGAATTATGAGCAGAACTATAATAAAAGAGAAATAATGGACTAATAAAATGGAACATGAGGATATATTAAAAATGGAAGTTAAAACTTTGGAGGGAATTTCTTTGACCTATTTCAAGTCACTGAAACTCTCTGAACATCAGTTTGCTCATCTGTGGGGTTAATAATTATTGTATCACAAAGATTTGAGCATTAAATGAAAATGCTATAAAGGGCTTTGGCACTGGGTTTAAATAATGGCAAAAGCATATCTGCTTTTTAAGTTTGGAAATGATGTGTAGTGCATTTAAAAAGTTTTTATGACAACATAGTCTTCATGGTCAAGTAAACTTTATTTAAATGGCTCTTTTATATTTCTTAAGCATTTATTTTAGTAATAGAGTTACTTCTAGAAATACTAGCCTACACATTACATATGTCATGCTTTATAAAATCTAAATATCAGTAATATCGCCAAGATTTTTTGTGAAGATTAAATAAGATAGTCAAGGTAAAGGCCTAAAGATAGAATCAAGCACAATATAAAACTCATTAATTATTGACTATTATTCTTACTTCTTTCTTCGGGTTGTTGTGAATTACTTTTATTAAAGTGTAGGTCATAACTGCCATTTTAAATACATTTAAAAAAAAATTTTAATTGGATGAACAGTGTGTTTTTTCCAGGACCCATCACTCCAAAGTCAAGTCGTTGTCCTTGAATCTAATTGTGGAGGGCACAGCTCAGCTCCAAGTCCACTGTTTTCAATCTAGTTGCGGGGGGCACAGCCCCCTATCCCATGAGGGAATTGAAACGACAACCTCTAACCAACTGAGCCATCTGGCTGCCCCACTGGCAGCCCAGCAGCAGCTCGTTGTCTTCAGTCTAGTTGTGGAGGGTGCAGCTCACTGGCCCTTGTGGGAATCAAACCGGCAACCCTGTTGTTAAGAGCTCATGCTCTAACCAACTGAGCCATCCGGCCGCCCCTAAAATAATATTTTAAAAAGATTGTAAGAGGTAAGTTAGAAAGATATTTTCTTATGACTACATCTAAAATTGTACTACACAATTTATAAACCATTTTGGCAAAGAGTGAAGAAGTTGACAATTATAAGTTTAGTGAGGTTTTCTTTCTTATCATCCTATATTTGTACCAGTGGTGTACTTTGTACTTTTCAAAGCATAACATTGGCTGTACAGCAGATGGTGTCAACTCTGGTGACATTAATTTTATGTCCTTAGACAAGTCACTTGTTTTTTCTAAGGTTCAGTTACCTTACATCTAAAAATTAGGACATTCATAAATCTTATTAGGCTATGAGAGTGAAAAGAGTGATTGTAAATGTGCTTTGTAAAGATTAAGGTTTTAGTTTAAAAACTAATAATGTACTTAATAGAATTTTGATCAACATATATTTCTTTAAGTATACGGGATCAATTTGTAGTCTCAAAGCTTTTGTTCAATTAACTCTATGATTCAGAACAAGTAGTGCAGAGTTTTGGAATGTATGCCATGGAGCCAAAACAAATAAATGGGACAGAATAATGTTTTCAAAAAGTGGTTCTGAGATAACTGTATATACACACATGAAAGAAGAAGTTAGATCCTTATTTCACACTATATATGAAAATTAATTCAAAATGGATCTAATCAAAGATAGAGATGTAAAGGCAAACACTATAAAACACTTAGAAAAAAGCATAGGTGTAAATCTTCATAACCTATTAGGAAACTGTTTTTTAAACATGATACCAAAAGCACAAGCTATAAAAGAAAAAAATAGATAAACTGTATATCATTATTTTTTTAAAAAACGTTCTTCAGAGGATACCATCAGAAAGTGAAAAGAGATCACAGAATGGAAGAAAAAAATTGTAAACCATATATCTGATAATGGAGTTGTATCTAAAATATACAGATAACTCTTAAAGCTTAACAACAAAAAGACAACCCAATTAAAAAAAAAATGGCAAGTGACTTAAATAGACATTTCTTCAAAGATGATAGATAAATGACTGATGAGCATATGAAAAGATGATCAACATCATTAGGCATCAGGTAAATTAAAATCAAAGCAAAAAAGTTATACTGCTTCACATACACTATTATGTCTGGAAATTAAGAGTCATATAATGACAAGTGCTAGTAAGGGTGTAGAGAAAGCAGAACCCTCATACACTGCTGGTGGGAATGTAAAATAGTACAGCTGCTTTGGAAAACAATCTGGCAGTTCCTCAATTGATTAAACGTAGAATGACCATATGACCTAGCAATTCCACACCTAGAAAATTTAAAACACATGTCTACACAAAAACTTGTACATGAATGTTCTTAGCAACATTATTCATAGCAGCCAAAAAGTGGAAAAAATGTAAATCTCCATCAACTGACAAATAAAATGTGATATATGACTATGATAGATAAAATGTGGTATGTCTATGTAATGGAATATTATATGACAATAAAAATAAACGGAATACTGACACATTCAATGTTGTCACACAGCAGCCTACCTGTCTGTCCCCTTGTACCTACCCCTAAAGAAAGGAGAGTCTGTGAGACTAATCCTTTCGGGGACTTTGCTTCACCTTTGTGCTTACATCTTATGTCTCCCTGTTTGGCCCCAAAGGATGGCTGGTCAGCCAATGACGGGTAAGATTCCCCATGGGGGCAACAACCTAAGCCAGGGTCAGCCACATGGGGACCATCAGGAGAACCCACAGAGTTGATAGAGGTGGGCATAGACCCCTACCTTCCCCCAGCAAAGGAGAGCTTCTGCCTCTGTGGCTATATTCCTTCCCACAACCTGCTTGGGAAGAGATTCAATGATGTGATAACAGTTCTCCATCTATTCATATCAGTAAGTTTCAGCATAAAGGTTTTGTCCCTTGGGGAGGTACATCCTGAGACTTATGGTTCCACTGCTTGCAGGCAAGGGTGATTGGTTCGAATCAGTTTCCTAGTATAATGTATGAAATTCACAGACCGTGGAGAAAACAATGTTTCTTCCTTGTGTGTACATCAATAAAAGCCACAAAGTGGCCCGATTCGGGGCTCTCAGTCCTTTGAGGCTGTGAGACCCTTGGCCCCTAGTGCATAAATCTCTTGACTTCTGTTTCTTTCTTAACCCTTCGCTGTCCCTTCTCGTTCTCTCACTGCCTGTGTTGTGCTGGATGCGACAATTCAACAACATTGATGAACTTTGAAATTATTATGCTAATTAAAGAAGCCATTCATAAAGGACCACTAATTATATTTACCAGAAATGTCTATAATAGGCAAATAGTTAGGGACTTAAAGTAGGTTAGTTGTTGTTGAGGGCTCAGTGGGGTGGAGGAATTTGGGAGTGTTTTATATTCTTTTATGAGATACGGCCACAAGAGAAGACTCAGGAAAAAGCAAAGTTTACTGATGAGACAAGTAAAGAGTTACTGGGAGTGGGCTTGTGAGCCTGCAGGATAGGACAGGCAAAGAGTTAACAGGAGCAAGCTTATGAGTTAGCAGGAAGGAGCTGAACATTAACCACTTGGCTCTAACTCCCCTGGCTAGCACTGTACCTGCAGGCTGACAAGAACCTTCCATTCATCATAGATGAGAACAGAACATTTCCTAATTGCAATGGCAACCCCCTGCACACTAACAAATACCCATCACAGATGGGAAAAGAACAGTTCCCAATCGCAGCAGCAACCTCCTGCAAGCTGACATCCATCATAGATGGGAACAGGACAGTTCCCAGGAGAAGACAATTGCAACGGCAGGCCCCTGCAAACTGACAAGCACCCTACATCCTGCCTGGAAAAATATAAAACCCCAGCACTCCTTCTCATCAGTGCAGCTGTCCCCCATCGGACTCTGCCCTGGCTAAACGTCATTTGCCAGTATCTCTCTCTTACCCCTCTGTCTCTGCAGCTCTCCCTCTCAGACTGCCCTGGCAAAACTTCTGCCAGTTCCAAACAGAACTCTCTCTCTCCCTTTTTCACTTTCAATAAATCTTTGTGTACTCTTGTAAAGTCTCATAAATTCTTTTACATTATGAAAATGACCAGGGGATAATTCTATGCCAAGACATTTACTATACTCACAGGTCCTAGAGACAGGAGATAATGGCATGCCAGGTAGGGCCACCTGAGAGACTGCAGGGTGATCAGGAGGCAGGAGGCAGGTATGAGGGGAAAGCATAGGCCAGAGCCTGTATTAAAATTTTTCAGAGAATCAAGGCAGGGCAGATTGAACAGGTTCAAATTGGCTAGTTTGAATAATTTTTGTGAGATTTGGGTTGGTTTCCTGGTACCTAGCCCTGGGATAATTAAAGCAGAGAAATATTGCCTCCTGGAGTGCACAAGCCAGGTAGAGGAGGCATGACTCTGAATTGGTTAGTTTGCATATGAAAAGTATGCTCACAGCTGGAGTATGCGCACTTTGCTATCTCTAAGAACTGGTAATCTCTCTCAAGCCAAAAAGTTGTTTGTTTCTTTTAAAGATATCAAAACATCATAATATACAGAGAAATATAACTGCTAATGGATACAGGGTTTCTGTTTAAGGTTATGGAATATTTTAAGTTTGATAGTGATGGATCACACTCTATGAATAAACTAAAAGTCACTGAATTGTATACTTTAAATGTATACTTTAAATTGTATACTTTAAATGAATGGAATGTAGGGTGTATGAATTATATCTTATTGAAGCTGTTTGAAAAAACAATGTATGCCATGAAGCTAGACAGCATTGGTTTAAAAACTGGGTTTGTTACCTAGAATCTTTGTAGCTTTGAAAAGATAACACAACATTTCTAAACCTGGGTTTTCTCTTTTATAAGACGGGAATAATAATAACAACAACAACAACAACATCAATAATAACTACTACCTGGAATTCTTATAAGGGTCATTTGATATATGTTTGTAAAGTGCTAAGCACAATATCTGGAATAAAATTTAAGCAAAATAAATATTTAAGAAAATGTTTGCTTTGGGCATTAGTTCCCTTATCTGTAAAATGAAGGAGTTGGACTAAATACATTCTAAGATTCCTTTACAGTTCTAAAAATTATATGATTCAAAGCATGTGTCCTATGCCTATGTAGGAAAGAAAATCATTGACTAATATATTTCCCAAAGCAATGTTAATATTAATATGATATTGAAAATGTTTGATTTCAATAAGTCGTACTAATAAAGTATGTCTTCATTGCAGGATTTCTCAAGACTACAGAATATGTACCATTTTTTGTCTTTTCTTGGACAAGGAAACCGGGCATTTTCCATAGTATCTATTTCCACTTAACAGATCCAAATGAAACTAATAGTCCACAGAACACAGCTTGGGAAATGCTAATTCTACAACAACCTGACAAGCTTTTTTAAAACAAATCCATACCTAATACAGTATTTAAGGAGATGATAATGTTACCTTGCTAAAGGTCTGGCTGTTCACCACATGAAAGCCACTGGTAGGAAGAAAAGCAGGTTTATTCAAAATGCGAGCATTCTGGGAGGATGGCGAACTCCTGTCCAAAGGCCATTTCCCCCACACCCACTTCATGCCCCCGACACCCCCCCCCCCGCCCCCGCCAGCATGGCAAAAAGATTTTATACGAGATCTGACAATTACGTTTGCGAACTCCTCCTGGAAAAAATGCTGCATACCTCATTGCTGAATATCACTATGGTCACCTTCGAAGCACGCCAGCACCTAGTACACCCTTCAAAGCAATTTTGGAACTCTTTCTGGAATGGCCATCAAAGCTGTCCTTTTCCCCCTGATGTCCTGAATGTCATCAAAATGTCTTCCTTTCAATATTTCCTTTATCTTTGGGTAAAGAAAGAAGTCATTGGGGGCCAAATCAGGTGAGCAGGGAGGGTTTTCCAATACAGTTATTTGTTCAATGGCTAAAAACTCCCTCACAGACAGTGCCATGTGAGCTGGTGCATTGTCGTGATGCAAGAGCCATGGTCGTCTAACTTTTTCATGCAGCCTTTTCAGCACTTCCAAATAGTAAACTTGGTTAACTGTCCAGTTGGTACAAATTCATAATGAATAATCCTCTGATATCAAAAATGGTTAGCAACATTGTCGCAACAAGTTTGCGAACTTAATTGCCAGATCTGGGAGGCACAGAAGAAGAGGCAGAACAAAGGAAAGAGGAAGTTGGTCAGGTAATTCCTGGAAAAACGTGCTTCCTGGAGGCTGGTTTGTTTCCAGGATAGAAGTGCATCTTATGCAGATGTAAAAACTTCTTTCAAGTCAGTGACCTGGATGTTTCCTTGAGGAAACAGAGTCATTGAGCCTGGTATGCATAAGGTCTGGAGAAAACAGAACCATTGAAACTGGCATGCATAATAAATGTATAGTAAACAGTCATTAAGGTTTGGCAGGAGGGAAGAGAACCCAAGAAAATAAAAACTTTCAAAAAATCCCAAGCTAATCTACACCGTTAAATCAAATTACAAAAGAGGTTTAAATCTCAAAAAAGAAGATAAAGTGTCACCTTTACACTAATACAAGATGACAAACCAGACCAGAAACGATAAAGGTTTGAAATGTGCAAATCTGAAATAGCATAGAGTTGCCATTTAGGCAGGTAATGACCAGAAGCTTGTTCTCTATTCTGCTACAATCACCATTATAGACACCATCATCTCATAGTTATTAGTAGTAGTAAATTTAATTAGTATAATTTTGCTATTTATAGAAGCTTATGTTCATAAAAACTATACATTCAAAAAAGAATATTCTATTTTTACATGAAAAATAATATTGATTTACCAAAAATGTAAAAAAATAGAAAAGGGGGGGCATATGTTAATTTATTTACCATTCCCAGAAACATATATGTAATAGGGATTTCTGGGTAGTAATCAAAGAAATCATTGGAAAGGTCATCTATTATTGAGGAATTTGGAATTAGTCACCTGTATAGAGCATTAATTACTATGAACACAAAATGGACTAATAATTCTGATAGCTACCGTGTTTCCCTGAAAATAAGACCTAGCCAGACCTTCAGCTCTAATGCGTCTTTTGGAGCAAAAATTAATATAAGACCCGGTATTATGTTATATTATATTATAGTATATTATATAACCCGGTCTTATAGTAAAATAAGACTGGGTGTTATATTAAGTTTTGCTCCAAAAGACGTGATAGAGCTGATGGTCTGGCGAGGTCTTGTTTTCCGGGAAACACGGTATGTTACTCACAAAGTGACAGTCATGCCAGAGCTTCACGTAAAAGGCGTACCCAGTGAACACCCTAACCATATAACTCCAGACGACCATCTGGGTAGCTTTATTGGACTGCAGATGGGTGCACTGCACCCAGTCTTGAGCATAAAATCAGAGTTCTCTGACAAGCTGACGCTGTACCTGCACTCGTCCCAGACAGAGCCCTTGAAGCCTCGCCTCCTGATCATCTCAAGAGCTGGGCCTGATGCCAGATGCTCTGCACCCCAGCACCTAAGGGACTCTCGCTGAACACTGGACGCTTTCTCTCATCCTTCTTTCATAAGACTCTGTTTCCTTTGCCTAACCCTATGCTTGCAAACCTGTGTGATCCTCTTGCGTGAAACCACTCTACCTCGACTATTGGAGGCTATCCTCCAGCCAGAGCTTTGGTTAATGTCTGTGGTAAAAGGAGTCAGTAGGACTAGATCCATGGCTTTATTTTAATAAAGTCTGACATTGTGGAAAGACACAAACGCGTGTAAGACTGCTACTTTGATAGCCACGTCCCACTCACGACATCACCATTTTGTCACTTTGAGGAACAGGGAATGGTTGCTCAACACTCTGTGATACCCCCCAAACAGCATTTCCCATAATGCAATTTGAGGTGTTTCTAGATGCCTTATTAGCAGGTGTAAACATGGTCAGTGGAGAGATCAAAGAGCCAGTTGATTTCTTTGGAGTTCATTTTTGTTAAACATGTTTTCTGATTGTGCTCCACAGAACTTCAGACTTCCAAGAGTCCTTGACAGAGGAGGAGGTTCTCTGAAGAAAACATGATCAGAGAGAAGATATTTAATACCTTTATGTTTCAGAGTATCACATTCTGGGGCTGGAACAATAACACAAGTCAGAAGCAATAAATCATGTTTTCAGGCTTGAGACAAGTAAATAAGTAAACCTGGCAGGTTATAAAACATTAGAGAGTGGTGAGGAAATTTACATGCACCATGTAAATTCAAATTCTAGAAAAATTTTAAAACACTGAGAGCCAAATAGAATTACCTGAATTTAGTGTTTTTTCTTGACAGTAGCAGTCTCTGTCAACTAAATACTCATGGCTTGATTATCAAATATGATTTAAGTTAAACTTTTCCTGGTTGAACGCAAGAATTTTGAAAAATGTAAATAACAGGATGGAAATTAATATTGGTTTCGAGCTTGTGTTAAAAACAGGAGCCATTCCTATGCACAATTATGAAACAGGATAATATATTTATTCCCTTGATCTTTCTTTCTTTTTCTTCTCTAACTTCCATTCTTCTCCCTTCTACTCCTTACCTGTGCTTGTTACCTACCACAACCGATTTTCTTAGGCAACCTCCAAGACCACTCCCTTATTTGTCTTTCATCTTCCCACTATTCTTAGAATCCTGTGTGTGGGGGGGAGGTGTTTGGTTAGTTACTATGACAACAGTGGCATTCAAACCTGAACCTCTGATGTCTTAGATAAGAAGATAAGGTGGTAAGAAGGTAATGTGTGTGAAAACCCATGGCCATTGGAGTAGATCTCTTTAGTTAAAGGAGTGCTTTTTTAGTATTTTATAGGGTCATATAGTTAACCAAAGTTCATATAGAGAAGATGGCTAGAATGCCACAGGAGTTAGAGGGAATTGAATGTGTATTCTTGTCACATTGCTTATGATGTTCTGCATTATTTTTAAATTCACTTACTACTTATTGATCCTAAAGCTAGTAACATCTAGGAAAACATGGAGAAAGCCTTGTTTAGATGATGCATTGGAGAGTTGGAAAACACTTAATTTTCTTTTTTTTTTTTTTCGGTAGTCTACTACCCTCCCCACAATAAAAGATAAACTAAATAGTCATTTGCTTGTTATATGTTACAGGGTAAGCTCAAAGTTCCATAGTGAGAAAACTGTAATTCGTAAGATTTATATACAGACCAAGGGCAAGTAATTGATTAGAACATTCACATACACAATGTGTAAAGTGAAAAAACAATTTGTGGCCAAGTGATCAATGCCATAAAATTTGTCTACAGACATAAGTAACATTTTAACAACGTCCTTAGTATGTTTCCATACTCTATTTCTCACATCATGTACCTGAGAAAAAATATTACATCTGTAATGTTTTAGGTAAATTCTATAGTAGATGAATATTTAAGAAATTTATATCAATTTTAACTTATATGGATTAATTCACAAAGAAATATTTTCTTTCCATATTTTGTCTTTTTACTTAAAAAATCTAAAAGGAAAATATACTTTGTTGACAAAATGGTTTAGATCAGTTCACAGAATTTTTGTTATAACAAAAATAAAATTAGGGACTCAGCCAAATAAATTTTACTTTATATCTAAGTCATGCCTAATAGCACATATTCAAACAAAGAGAACAGAGGATAGAAAATGCCTATTATAGGCAGGAAAACAAAGTCTCTATGACAATTTAATATGTAGCAGCTATAGGGTACCAAGTAGACTTCTAAAAGGTGACATAAATGTATAGTCACATAAACACGTGTATATGTGTGGAGAGAGAGAGAGAGAGAGAGAGAGAGAGAGCTGTTTTAATAACAGTTAATTGGATTTTTTGAAAAGTCCTTGAGAGGTCTTAAGAGGCCTACATGATAAACCTATCTATGCAGTTAGGAGTCATCATGTTTTATTTGAAAATGTTTATATGTGTAAGGCAAATATTGTAGAAAGAAAATAATTGCCAGCTGAGATTTTGTTTGTGCATTTTTGCACGCATCTTTCTAATATATAAATACATTTCCTTTAGAAGAGCTATAAACTTTAAGTTCTGCTATGATATTTGTTCTTATACAGGATTTGCATGGTGCTGAGAGGCTAGTGTTATAATCGCTCTCTATTGTAATTTAATTTCATAGGTGCAATAAAGAGACATAGGTTAAAATAACCTGCAGAAGGATACCAAGACTGTAGATATCAGATAAAAATTTAAAAAAGCCAAAATGATTGGCTTCATAGACCTTGACTCTAGAAAGTTTTCCAGGTGACATAGACAAGGATGGAAACCCACAGAAATGACTTATAAAAACACAGCTTTAATGGGAACATAGGTCCCAGATTGCCTGACCCTAACTGCCAGCTTTTAACCACAAGCCTCTTTGGAACCTAAAGCAACCAAACGGTTTCAGCAAATTGGAAAATTCCTTCACACACATTATTTTGCAATCTAAAATAATTTTGTGAGAAAATAGCTTTATGTAAATTACTTTAATCACATTGGAAATATTAAGGAACACACACCTGACCTTTGAGCTCCTTTTACAGCTCAGGAAGAGTATCCTATCACTCAGTAGAGATAGACCTTCTTTTCCGTTGAGAAACAGTACTTTGTACCTTATACCATTTTAAAACCACTGAGGAAGAACAAGGATATTAATCAGAACAGAAGATTTTAAATATTTATGAACTAGCTTGAATGGAGCAGTGAAACTTTTTTATTAAGCATTCTTGTTCTCCTCTGAGTACAGAATGTCCCTTTCATGATACTATCACAGCATCTCTGCATTATTATGTACAGTCATGCATCATTTAATGACGGTGATATGTTCTGAGAAATGTGTCCGTAGGCAATTTGGTCATTGTGAGAACATCACAGAACGCACTTACACAAACCTAGATGATACAGCCTACTGCACACCTGGGCTCTATGGAATGGCCTATTGCTCCTAGGCTACAAAGCTGTACAGTGTGTCACTATCCTGAGTACTTAGGCAATTGTAACACAATAGTATTTGTGTATCTAAACAGATGTAAACATAGAAAAGGTACAATAAAAATATGGTATAAAAGATAAAAAAAAAAATTGCACACTTGTTTAGGGCACTTAACATGAATGAAGGTTCTAGGACTGGAAGTTGCTCTGGGCGAGTGGGTGAGTGGTGAGTGAATATGAAAGCCTAGGGCATTTCTGAACACTGCTATAGACTTTATAAATGCTGTACACTTAGGCTACACTAAATTTATAAAATATATTTTACAGAATAAATTAACTTAGCTTACTGTAACACTTTTACTTTATAAGATTTTTTTTTAAATATTTTATTGGGGAAGGGGAACAGGACTTTATTGGGTAACAGTGTGTACTTTCAGGACTTTTTTTTTCCCCAAGTCAAATTGTTGTCCTTTCAATCTTAGTTGTGGAGGTTTTTAACTCTTGATTCTTTTGTAGTAACACAGCTTAAAAACAGACACATTGTACAACTATAAAAATGTTTCTTTCTTTATATCCTTGTTCTATGTTTTTTTTCTATTTTTAAAATTTTATTTTTTAAATTACTTTTTAAGATTTTTTGTTAAAAACTAAGACACAAACACACACATTAACCTAGGCCTACACAGCTCATCTATGTCATTGTCTTCCACCTCCACGTCTTGTCCCACTGGCAGGTCTTCACGGGCAATAATGCACATGAAGCTGTCCTCTCCTATAACACCAATGCCTTCTTTTGGAATACTTCCTGAAAGACCTGCCTGAAGCTCTTCCCGAGGAGGTGTCACTTGTTTCAGAAATACGTCCATGGTGGTTTGCTTAGTTTTTTTCCTTTATTCATCATAGATATGCTGGTAAACAGATAATGCACCATGAACATTCCTCTTTATTAATGAAAATCTTTCGATGTCGAGGTCCAGGTTTTCAAACATTTTAAGAAGCTTGTTGAGGCCTGCAAAAGCTTTTGTTAAACCCTTCACTGTGCGTTTTCTTGGGACTTCCTCTTTTTTTACTCCTACATTTTCCTTTTCTCTAGCCTCTTCTTCAGCTATGTGTTCCTGTTCCAACATCTCCTCATCAGTCATTTCCTCAGGAACCACATCTAGGAGCTCCTCAGTGTCGTCCTCACCCACACCCAGGTTCAAGTCGTTCACCATCTCAACCACAGCCTTGGTGATATTTGCAAGTTCCTCATCCTTGGCAAATCCTTTGAAGTCATGGATGAACTTCTTCAGTGTCTTCTTCCAGATGCATTTCACATGCTTGTTGGTGACATCACCCCAAGCCTAAGCAAGGTTCTTGATGCAGTCATAGGTGTTGCAATTTTTCCATAATTGCATCAGTGTCTTCTCAGTGTCTTCCTCAGCTGCAACAATATACTGGGCAAAGGTCCTCCTAAGGTAGGTCCTACTCAGCTGTTATATCTCCTAGATTCACTGGTGATCAAGAAGGTTTGTTTGGAGGGGAAATACCACTTTGATTTTGGGATGATGATCACCAATAAAAGGAGGATGTTCTGGAGCATTATCAACAATAATCAAAATCTTGAAATGTTTGTTATTCTCCTCACGGTACTTCTCCATTTCACTGGCATGGCAATTCAGGAGGGTATACTGGAGGAGCAGCTCTGTCATCCGTGACTTCTCCTTGCTCCTGTAGGACACTGGCAGTGTGTGCTTATTGATATATTTGAAGGTCCTGTGGTTCTCACTGAGCCAGATCACAAAGAATTTCAATTTATATCATTGAAATATTGTCCCCAAGCAAAACTGTTACACTGTCCTTAAACACCTTGAAATCTGGCATTGACTTGGCCTCCTTATGGATGAAAGTCCTTTTAGGCATTCATTGCCAGAATAAGGAGTTTTCATCCATATTAAATATTTGCTCTGGCAAGTAATTTTACCCCACAATCAGCTTATCTAGAGTTTCCAAAAATTTTCAGGTGCCTTCACATCAGCACTTGCAGACTCACTACTCACTTCTACATTATGTAATAAATAATGATTCTTGAATTGTTTAAACCATACAGAGCTAGCAGGAAATTCAATATCATAGTCTAGTCCAGTCTTTTCTTTCAATATCACACACAATTTTCTTTTATTTCTTTTTTTTTTTTTTTTTTTTGCTTTAGCTATAATCATCATGGTAGTGAGAGGGATATGCTTCTATCTGGTCTTCTATCCAGGTCATTAGAAGTTTCTCCATGTCTGATACAGGCTTTCTAGAATTTTTGTTGGTCTCATTACTTTCAAGGGAGCATATCTTTTAACAGCTTCTGTCACTTTGTTCTTGTCCTTTAAGATTGTAGCTATGGTAGAATGGGACACGCCTGACCAGGGAGCAATAACCATCACTGATTTTCCACCATAGTCCTAAATCACTTTTAATTTCATTTCCAGGTCAATTACTGGATGTGGTCTCTTACTGATAACATTAGTGGTGGATTTTGTACATTTAGGTGCCATGATGCGCAAAACAACAGGAGATTAAATCAAGCCCAAGAGTAAATGATGGAATCAAGAGATGTAAACACAAGATGTATTAGGTTGCTGCTGGCATAACCAGCATATTCTTTTACAGTAAACTTTATTTTTTTAGTAAGTAGAAAGAGTACATTCTATGATAATAAAAAGTATAGTAAATACATAAACCAATGACATAGTTGTTTATTGTCATTATCAAGTATCATATACTGTACATAATTCTATGTACTATACTTTTATATGACTGGCAGCACAGTAGGTTTGTTTACACCAGCATCACCACAAACACATGAGTAATGAATTGTGCTAGGATGTTATTAGTGCTACAATGTCACTAGGCGATAGGAATTTTTCAGCTTTATTATAGTCTTATGGGACTACTATTGTATATGTGGTCCATTGTTGACCAAAAAGTCGTTATGTGGTACATGACTGTATTCATTTGCTTTGTCACTTATTATATTAAGAACATACATATTCCTTAGTCTAGTATTCAAAGCCCTTGGTACACCAACCTACCCATTCTATCTCACTATGACTAGTGAAAACCATTTGCTCTAGTCAGATAACATATAATTGTTATTAACCTCAAACCTTGATTTTTTTCAGAATACATTTTCCCTTCTTTGCCCAGGAAATCCTAAGTCCCATCTTCTAGTACACATTATTTTACATAATTATGCTTTTTTTAAAAAAAAATCTATCTTTTATAACCTTGAAACAAGGGTCCTTGTGTTACACTTTTTGGCTTTTGTCTCAGAATGAACCATAGTAATTGTTTTATCAATCTTTAAGATCCTTAAATTGAATCTGAAATCAGTATTTATTTTATCAATTATAATTGATGATTTTGGGAAATTGAACTTAACCTCACTTGGGAATCAAAAACAAAACAAAACAAAAAAACAACCCGTAAGTGATTTGTTCACTATGCTATTAACATGACAATCCAGTTGGAATAGCAATGTGTTAACTTTTAAACTGAATCTCTTCTATGCCAATCAGTGCTGCTTGCTTAGTGGGGTTGAATATAATTTTATATAATCCATGCGGTCAGAATATGGCCACTTAATACGGAGGGACATCACAAAAGGAGCAGTCAGGAAGCAGTCAGTAAGACAGGGGCAAACTGTCTTAGCTTACTGCCCTCCTTCAACAGCTGCCTGTGTAAGTTCATCAAATGCAGATGACCAGAAATCACTGTCTAAAATCTCACAGAGACCTTACATCAACATCTAGAATTCCATTATGTCTACTGTTTTGGCTAGTTGCAAGTGTTCTAGTCATTCTGCCTAGAAATTGACTTGAGTCATTCTTCTTCCGTTATTAAGATAAGAATGCCTATGATGGAACTAAGTTTTCTTACTGCTTTTTTTTTTTTCTGGGATGGATTTAAATGACAATTAAAGTCTCTTTTTAAAACTCTATTTTTAATTTGCCTTAAAACTTCAAGGTAAGGAGAAAAAAGGGAGCCACAAAAATGAGAAGGGTTAGGGATAGACACGCTCGCTCTCATTAGTGGTTAAACCAGCAGAACAGAGAAGTGTATCAAGATGACAAGTGTAAAGAGTTTGGAAAATGGTTTATTGTACAGATTAATGTGTAGAGACGGCATTAAGAGGACATTAAATGAGAGATACAAACAGACATTGGAATATCTCAACTTAGAACAAAAAAAAACAACTAAAACAATTAAAAATTTAAGTAGATGAAGCAAAGGAAATGGAAGTTTATTTGGTAAACTTTAACTGCCTCCCAAACATGCTGCAAAACAGAATAGATGGATGAAATATAGACAAGCTAAATATGCAAAGGGGAAATTATATCCAAAGGAAGAAAATAATTTTTATGGAATATGGTCTAGGCAATGAGGTCATATTTTCTTTTATGTGAAGTTCTGGTATAATTTAATGTCTAGGTGTAGTTTAAGCCATAGAAAATTTGACTTATTTTACAGACTCTAAGTAGTTCAGTACAGGACTAATTCAAAGGGAAGAGTAGTCCTTATATTTGGCCTCCTCAATAATTAGAGACAAGGTATTTTGGATCAATTGATGCCATTTTATAAACTCATGTAATTTCGTGTTAAGGGAAGATTGGATTGAATTATACCAAATAGTTGACCATCATAAATTTAATTATTAAAATGAAATGGGAAATTAAATATTGCCCTTTTATAGTGAAAAATAATCATGGGATATAAAATAGTTATCAAACTCAGTTTTGTGACCTGAAAAAGTTCTAGAGATCTGTTGCACAACAATGTGAATATGCTTAACACTACTAAGCTGTGCACTTGTGAAAAATTTAATGTTATAGTTTTACCACAATTATAAAACCAAATATATTAAAAAATAGATATCAAAGATGCTGAAGATAATTGGAAAAACTGAAAACACAAGAAAAGCTCGTATAGAATAAACATAGCTAGAAGCGAGTGCAGGTATGGTCTTTCTTATTTGAGTCAAATATTTGAAAATAAATCATGGAATGATGCAAAATTATAAAAGATGTAGAATTAGTGAACTAATTTTTTAAGGTACTTTTGTTCTGCTACTCTTATATATATTATCATATATATGTATATACATAACATATGTATGTATATATGTACATGTATATATATATATATCCACAAAAGTATACACATTTTAAGAAAAGAAAACTATTAAAATTGTAATACTCAATGTATACCAATAACAAAAGATGAATACAAGTCACATTTTACTTCTGCAATTACAAGAGGTGCTCAAAGCGGTTACCATCAGCATCCAGACACTTCTGATAATGGCAAACTACTGCTTGAGCAACGCTGACCAAAGTGTTCACTTAAATACATTTTTGGGACACTCCTGGCATATATATGATTCCTAGGTCTAAGTTTATATAATTAGGACTATTAACTACAAATACACCCATTTATTTATGCCATATTGACCTTTCTTAAACCAAGAAAATTACCAAGAAAAACCAAGATTAAAACCATAAACTTTATACAGGTTGCCAAGATTCTTGGATAATATAATTATTGTGAATTCATTTGGCATTTGCATAAAAGAGATAGTGTGTAACATTTTTAATGTGGTATTTTTTTAAAACTAAGCAATGAGAATTTTCAGCTTTTTCATAGAAATTGTATAACTGTTTTATTATAACAGTTTATTGGTAATACTATTTGTTTCCATGAAATTAGATCTCATACTACAATGGAAGAATGTTGTTTGCCAATAACATATGTAAATTTGTTTTCATTTTAGCAAGATTTATTACATTGTTTGTATAGCTAGGACACACAGACAATTTATGGGATAGGAATCTGGCTGGTTAAATTCATAACCTTAATTTATTGCTTTTCCTTGTATTCATAAACACAGAAAGATAGATAAGCGATTTGTTATTTGTTTCTCATGTAATTTTCTACTGTTTATTCTTTTTTTCCTCAATTATAGTTGACATTCAATATTATTTTATATTAGTTTCAGGTGTACAGTGTAGTGGTTAGACATTTGCATAACTTATGAAGTGAT
Organism: Rhinolophus ferrumequinum; assembly: GCF_004115265.2. Lineage (NCBI taxonomy): Eukaryota > Metazoa > Chordata > Mammalia > Chiroptera > Rhinolophidae > Rhinolophus > Rhinolophus ferrumequinum. The sequence goes on from NC_046284.1 coordinate 63,160,799, forward strand.
CTTTCTGATAAGTCTTGTACCCACCTGGCACTATACATAGTTATTACAATATTATTGGCTATATTCCCTATACTGTACTTTACATCCCCATTACTATTTTATAACTACCGATTTGTATTTCTTAATCCCTTCACTGTTTTCACCCAACCCTGGTTGGGGGTCTATAACTGATTTTTTTGAGATGGAATTTCATACCACTACTCCTGAAATAAGTGATGAGATTGTATAAGTCACAATTGATATCTTCATCAAGAAGAATGTCCATGCATATATTTTTTCAAATTAGTGTTTTGGATTTCTTTGGATAAATACCCAGGAGTGGAATTGCTGGGTAATGAGGTAGTTCTATTTTTAATTTTTTGAGGAACTTCCATACTGTTTTCCATAGTGGATGCACCAATTTGCAATCCCATCAACAGTACACAAGTACATATCCTTGCCAATACTTGTTGTTTGTTGATTTATTGATGATGTGTTCACTGTAGCACTATTTACAATATACAAGTTACAGAAACAACTGAAATGCCCCTCAATAGATGATTGGATAAAGAAATTGGGGTACATATATACAATGGATCATTACTCTGACATACAAAATATAATACATTACCATTTGTGACAACTTGGATGGACCTAGAGGGTATTTTGCTTAGTGCAGTAAGTCAGACTGAGAAAGACAAGTGCCACATGATTTCACTTATATGTAGAATCTAAAGAATAAAATAAATGAACAAAGAAGACAGAAACAGACCCACAGATACAGAAAACAAACTGATGGTGACTAGATGGGAGGGAGGTTGGGAGTTGGGTGAGAAAGTTGAAGGAACTAAGCAATACAAATTGATAGTTACAGGAGAGTCATGGGGATGTAAAGTACAGTATGGGGAATGTAGTCAACAGTATTGTAAAAACATGTATAGTGTCAGATGAGTAGTAGACTTATTGGGGGGATCCTTTCAAAAATTATATAAATGTCTAACCACTATGCTGTATGCCTGAATCTAATATGGAATAATATTGAATGTCAACTATAATTTTAAAAAATATTCATGCGATGTGTAGTGCAGCATGGGGACTATAGTCAATAATGGTCTAATAACTATGTACAGTGTCGGGGGGTAGTAGACTTGTTGGGGTTATCACTTTGTGAGGTATGTAAATATCTGATTAATATATTTTTCTGTGTACCTGAAACTAATAAAAATGGGCAGAAAGCCTTCTTGTGTCCCACACAGAAAAACAAACAAACAAATAAATAAAATAAAGTATATGGCCATTGTGATGGCTGTTTCCCTCATTAAAAAAAAAAAATAGAATTTGGGCGTTTTCATCTCAGTCTACTAAGTATTTTTAAAAGCAAGTTGCAATAATGGTAATAGTTCAGAGGCCAAACAGCTAGAATTGTGATGTTACATTGTGATTAAAGCAGACATGTGTTCACCTGAGACATATAGCTTTCAGTCTCCAAATATTTGCGCAGGAAAACAAGTCTATCTCTATAGGTAAAAATTGGAGAAGCTTACCCTTTGAACCAATGCAATTCAGAAGAAGAAGCAAATCTGTGTTTTTCAGAATCACAGTAGGCCCTAATTGTTCCAGAAATAATTACCTGATGTAAGCATGTTTCAGCCCATCCTATGGCATTTAGACAGGAACAATTCAGTATCATGTGGCATGGTTTGAATATTAGAGTAATGCATTGGGGGGAAGGGGACTGATCTTAGCACTTTGGCATTAATCAAATTAGTTCTGAATTGTTCAACTTCAATTGGAAAAAAAAAAAAAAGAAAGAAAGAAACAGTATTCAGTGACCTGTTTTCCTTCCAGCATGAATAAAGGCTTTTTTCATCTCTGTCAAGGAAAGCGGACTCAGGTTTATGTTAGCCTGGAAAAAAAAATGGCTTTAAGGAATTTCACAAGCTCATAAATCTGGAGTGACCTTGAGAAGGTCACTGAACTGCACATTTAGACCACACCTAAGCTGATCCTAGAGAGATGAGACTCTGCCCAGACAAATGAGTTCTTGAAATTCTTTGGCAATAGAAAATAAATGAATTTGACATCTTTCTCTCTAAGAATAATCTCTCTGTTTTGTGTTGGATCCCTGATTCCTTCTTAGGAAATCAATGAAAATTCCACATGTGGTAAGATTTTATAAAACACAAAGTCGGCAAAATATTAACTTTTCTTGAAGCAACATATACTGTAAGAGATTAACTATTAAAGGTTTTTATATGTATACAATATTTGGGGAAATAATAAGGAATGCAATATTGCTTTTATGTTCTTTCCTCAATTTTGTTTTGCATTACTTGACGCTATTTTATAACTCATGTTAACATTGGGAACAGTGTTAATATTGTATTTTTTTCTATATTTAGTATTAAAGTGATTCCTATTAATAGTATTGCCATTATAACATTCATGGGTGAATTTTATGTCGAATATATTTTTAAAAATCTGATGCTATTATTTTCTCTTAAAAATACAAATCACATTTTCTACCTATAAGTAGAAACACTGGTTTTGGGCCAATGTTTCCAGTTCCCTATAACAAGCCTGCCTTGATTCGGCTTTTTGACTCATCATTTACTTTTATATCTTCTGAAGTGTGACTTCTTTGGGTATGTTAATGTTTTAAGAAATCAAAGGTATATTTCATTTAAGTAGCAAGAATTATATTAGCATATTGTTTTAGATTTTTTACAATTAGTATCCTTCTTTCATGACCTTTTTTCTTTTTATTAAAAACAAACAAACAGGAAGTCAGAGGAAATTTGTTGTCCTACTTGATAATTACCTGAGAAACTTTTGTTTAGTGTAATGCAACATTTTATATGTCAGGCCAAGTTTGGAACATAGATATATGCATTCATTATGAAATTGCCAGAAATTCCTTGCCGTGGTAATACTACATTTATACCTTAACTCATTCTTAAATTCAATTAATTACAATGTTTCAGTGATTGGTGAGTTTCTTGATCTATTAATTCAAAATACATGGATGCTGAAAAAAGCCACACATACAAAGTCTGACAATTAAGTTTGTGAACTTGTTGCAACAATGTTGCTAACTTTTTTTGATATCAGAGGATTATTCATTATGAATTTGTACCAACTGGACAGTTAACCAAGTTTACTATTTGGAAGTGCTGACAAAGCTGCGTGAAAAAGTTAGATGACCTGAACTTTTCACCAACAATTCATGGCTCTTGCATCACAACAATGCCCCAGCTCACATGGCTCTGTCTGTGAGAGAGTTTTGAGCCAGTAAACAATAACTGTATTGGAACACCCTCTTTACTCACCTGATCTGGCCTCCAATGACTTCTTTCTTTACCCAAAGATAAAGGAAATGTTGAAAGGGAGACATTTTAATGACATTCAGGACATCAAGAGGAATATGATGATGCTCTGATGGCCATTCCAGAAAAAGAGTTCCAAAATTGCTTTGAAGGGTGGACTAGGTGCTGGCATCGGTGCATAGCTTCCCAAGGGGAGTATTTCAAAGGTGACTGTAGTGATACTCAGCAATGAGATATGTAGCACTTTTTCTAGGATGAGTTGGTGAACTTAATTGTCAGACCACGTACATATTATAAGATTTTTTTTAAATAGAAAATGACAAGAGAGATAGTAATTAGATATGTATTTGTATTTTGTATCATTTACGTAATAAACTTACTTATGGTTAAAATTAAGTTTAAAGTTGTATGTGTATGAATACTTTGATTACTGAAAATGTGCAAATTTCCATTTTACCAGTCTAAGGAGAAAAATAGTTACGTGACACAATGTAGGTACTATCTTCAAGGAACACTGCTTATTAAAATAAAATAAACTTATGTTAAAATTCAGGTCCATATCAATAATCTTTAATCCACACCTAATTGCTGGTGCAGATATTGTCTCTATCCAATTATAAGACTTGTTAATTCACTCATTAATTCATTCCTTAAAAAATATTTTTTTTGTGACTGTAGGCATTGTTCTGGTTGCTGGCAGTACAGAGGAAAACAGGCAAAAATTCACACCTTTATGGATTTACCATTGCAGACAATATATAAATAAGTGAGTAAAACATGTATAAGGCCTGATGGTCATAAATGGGATTTTAAACATGGAGCTCCAGGGTTACTTAGAAAGTCTCATTGGAACACAAATTTGAATGAGGTGAGGAAAGGAGCTATTTGGATATCTGGGGGATGGAAGGTCTAGAGAGAGGAAACAATGAGTGCAAGGGGCCTGAGACAGGAGTGTGTCTAGGATGTTCAAAGAACAACAAGGAGGCAACATGGCTGATTGGAGTGAGCAAGTAGGAGAGTAGCAATGGTGTAGGTGATGTTGGATCTGCCAGCAGTTTCTGAGTGCGGGCCGGGATTGTGTCTCGTGAAGCCGAAGAATGGAAACGTGGACCAGGGAGAGGCAAAAATTTTAAAAAGAGGATAGTTTATTAGAGGCAGGAGAAGAGGTTGCAGCTCCCGAGCGGGAGGGGGTCCCGAATGGGGGGTGCCCCGTGACTGAGGCAAAAGCTCCTACCTTTATACCTTCCCTTGCCTGTTTGGGGAAGGGGAGCTGTTTGAAGAAGGGAACTGGCGCCTTCTAATGAAATTCGTCTACCAGGTTGGTTCTGCTTGCCCATCCTGAAGGAATTAGCAAAGTAACCCACTCTTTATCTATCAGATCTGCTCTGCTTGTCAGGCCAAAAGGAATTTTATGATTAACCTCAAGGCCTTGTTACATTATGTCCTGGAGTGAAGGAGTGATTTCAAAACCTGAAGTTTTAGGATATGGCTGTCTTTGTTTATTGCACCAGGGACCTCCCTGTCTATCTAGGGACATGCTAACTCTCCTGTATCAGCAACAACTGAAGTCAAAGAGACAGTGGGGTGGGAACAAAACAGCTAATGTAAAGCCTTGTCCATTTTATAACGCCTGCTTATATTCTGGGTATTATGGGATGCTATCAAAGTATTTTGAAATCCCAAAATAAATATTAATTAATCAGATACATTTTCTGCTCTTATTGTATTCTTCCAAAAGAAATTGTTGCTGTACATATTGATGTTTCTATCACTTTATCCTGTAGAACAAACTTACTGAAATTTCCTAGTATAAAATAACAATTACCCATTTTGCTTTGAAAGGAACACTGAATTTTGAATTGCCAACCACAGTTTCCTCCTAAGTAAATTTAGAATAATATATACAATGATATAGCACACAATTATGCAATAAAAAATGATACCAAAAATGCAATATTATTTCAGTGTAACATTATTTGCCTCAAAGGAATGAGGATGAAATGGGATAATATATGTGAAAGTGCTTCATAAACCATGTGAGGACTATAGTGAGGGCAACATAGCAGCCACCCATGATTCACTTTGATTCTGTCGCAGATACCAGGACAGGAAAGAACCCAAGCGGCACGCAGAGAGTTAGAAAGGTCAGCTTTATTACGCCCGCGGGCTCAGCGGGATCTTTCCCCAAAACTGAGCCCCTAACAAGGTTTTCAGCACGTTTTTATGGGTTGGGGACTTCCTGGAGTTGGGGAAGGGGTAGGTGTCTGGTGATTGGCTTGGGGTGTGGCTTGGAGGGGGTTATGCGGAAGTGGGCTGGGGCTGAGGCTGGGGACCTCTCTCTGCTCAGGCCACCATTTTAGGTCAGTTTCTCCATCAATTCCTATAGACGTGCACAGTTTATGAGTAAAGTTTAAGGGAAAAATGTAACGAGGGAGGGAAAATATACTGGAGAATCAAGTGGCATTTTAATTTGTTATTTTTCAGACTTTCATGCCAATATCTCTCCTCTCATATTGTTGCCTCACATTTCCTGTTCACTGACTGTTCATTCTTCATATGGTTATCGTATATTAAAGCAATATTATTTTCCATATGATCATTTGAAAATTTTTCTGCTTAGATAAGATAAAAGTTGGAAGCCAATGCAAAATGAGATAAGGCCTCTGAAACAGTTCTTTTAGCTTGGAGAAAGAATGGAAACAATGGTGATGTTGACAACCACTGAGATTCATTATTATTGAAACGGTGACCCTATATCTTCTATTTTGAGATTTAAACCTCTAGTGTAATTCGATTTAACAGTGTTGTTTGGCTTGGGATGTTTTAAAAGTTTTTCTTTTATTTGCTTTCGTCCACTCCCTGTCAAAACTTAATGACTCTGTTTATTATACATTTACTGTGCATACCAGTTTCAATGGTTGTGTTTGCTCCAGACCTTATGCATACCTGCCTCAATGACTTGAAGGAAGTTTTTACATCTTTATAAGATCCATTCCTATCTTGGGGGCAGACCAGTTTCTGGGAAGCACTTTTTTTCAGGAATTGCCTGACCAACTTCTCCTTTCCTTTGTTCTACCTCTCTTTGCAAGCCTATAAAAAACTTTTTGACTTATTAATCTTGGGAAGGCTGTCTTTGTGACAAGGAGTCCACTGACTTCCCTTAACGCTGGCATTTTGGAATAAACCTGCTTTTTCACCAACTTTGCCTCTCGAGTTTTGGTTTTCGTGTGGCGAGCAGCCTGACCTTTTACATAGTAACATTTTATTGTATATCAATAGCTAGAGACTAAGTTTCATTCTCCTCTTTTTATAGTTTTAATTCTCTGCATGTAGGTGAAACTCCTTGTAGTTTATTTGTTGCCTGATAAGACTGGTAATTTTTGGAGGTTTCTACTCCCCAAATGGGTTATATAGCTTGAGGCCATGATACTAAGAGAATGACATACCACAAAATTTACGAAAATATACAATATTCATTCTAAAATCTACAAGCAATATTTTTTAATTTCCAATATTTTAGGAAGTTATGACATAGTAAATTGTCACGGCAAATAAGAGAACAGATTAAACGATTTGTAATCTAAAAATGCCATTTTAATCTTATAACTATACTGTAATTACACATCATACTAAAATATTAAGATTATATATTATGGACATGTTAAAAACTATAAAATTCACTGTTATATATGGATGAATAATAGCATCTGTTTAGAAAATATAGCACCAGTCCCATATCTTACAATTTTGTAGCAATTATGATTTACTATATTGTAAATGTTACTTTTAATAATTTGGCATAAACTGAATATACAATTATTTCTTTACTAAATGAGGATTAGTAAATAATGCTACATTTCTTTTGTTGTTATTATTTAGCATTTTTCTAGTTTTCACAATTAATGGCCTTAATTTTAAACTATTCATCAGAAAAGTTAAGTAATCAGTTTCTATTATCACCATCACTATTGATTTTCCAATACATGTAAGATACTAAATAAAATCAATTATTTTTAATATTAGAGTTTAATTGAGTATAGTTTCAAAGAATAGCCTAATGCCCCTAATTAAAATGCTTCAAATTACAGGCTGATTTCACAAGACAGTTGTTACAGGGGACATTTTTAAGCAAGGGAAGATGAGAATGATGTAGAATATTTTCTTTATGAGTGCCGGGATCATGTCTCGTGAGACCGAAGAATGGAAACACGGACCAAGGAGAGGCGAGGAGTTTTTTTTTTTTTTAAACAGGATAGTTTATTGAAAGCAAAGGGTCAGAGCTCCCGAGCCTGAGGGGGTTCTGAATGGGGGTGCCCAGTGAGTGAGGCAAAAGCTCTTATTGTTATGCCTTCCCTTGCCTGCTTGGGGAAGGGGGCTGGCACTTTCTAATGGAATTCATGTATCAGGTTTGTCCTGTTTGCCCATCCTGAAGGGATTAATGAAATAACCCATTCCTATCTATCAGATCTTGTCCCTTGTCTGGCCAAAATGAATTTATGAGATAATTTATTAACCTCAAGGCGAGTTCTCATATCTTTGTCCTGGAGTGAAGGAGACATTCCAGAACCTGGAGTTTCAGGATATGGTTGCCTTTTGCTTATTTCACCAGGGATCTTTCCTGTCTGCCTAACAACATGTTGACTAACCTGTCTCAAGAAGATCATGTTAGAAGTGTTTATAAGAATCTATTGGTATGGAGATGAAGAAGAAAATGATCTAAGTTGCCCAGACTATGAAATGCTTGCAAAAGTTTCCAAGAAAATCCATTGGAAAATAATCTCCCTAGTATGCTGAAGAAAGAAAGAATAAGAAAAAAAATACATTTTTACATTTTTTTCAACAATTTCTTTTGCCTTTTGCCTTTTTTTATCCAGAGGTGTAGTACGCTTTTTTATTCTCAGTGTTTTTAAAAAATAATTTATTTATTTTTCAATTACAGTTGAATACAATATTATATTAGTTTCAGGTATACAACAGTGATTAGACATTTACGTAACTTACTCTTTTTACATGAAACAGTTGTCATGCTGGGTGGCATGCGGGGTCTCTTCTGGGGTCTCTAGTCCCGCTCCCCACATAAGAACGCAGGATATGGTGAGGCCAAAAAGGAACACCCACAGAGCCATAGGTAGGGGAGTCATACCACTATAGTCTCACTGGAGGCTGGATTCACATGACGTGCGACCTGCTGTCCACTTCTCTGCCTGCCAACTGACCAACTCCCATTCCCCAGCGCAGCCGCGGCAGTTATATCAGTGGCCAATTGGCTAACCGGCTACAGTGGACGGCCATCTACTACCCGAGCCAGCACCCCTCCATGTGAGGCCGAGAGCCTGGAAACTGCTCTCCGGGACTTTGTCCCCACAGGGAGCCACACGATCTGTAACCCACACTCCACCCTTGCTAGCCCCCATTTTTCTGCTACTATAGCCACAGCAGTTATATTAGTGGCCAATGGCTCACTGGTAACACCTGACGGCCAACTAGCCACAGCTGATGGCCATCCAATCACAGTTGATGGCCATTTGCTACCTGAGCCAGCACCTTTCCATGTGAGGCCGAGAGCCTGGAAACTGCACTCCTGGCTCTGTCCCCACAACAATATATAAGGAAAACTTGTTTTTATCCTCATGCATATTTTAAAGGCACAGCATAGTAAACCCTTGTAAGTTGAATGTCAGTTTAACTCCTTTTTTCCCCAATTGGTTTAGTTGTATGGACTGTACTTTTTTACTTGTGCAGAAAAATACATGTAATAGGATCTTGCTGTCAATAAAAAGGGTAGATAGTTAATTGAATGAGCAACAGTGGTGAGATAATTGCTCTCATATGTGTGGCAACACAGATCAAAGGATTATAAAGCATATGAGTGCTGATTCATTAATGAGCAATATAGGTGCAAGCCATTTTCCTCCTTTTATTTTTGTTTTCATTATCAAACTAACCTGCCAACATTTTTGACCTGTGCAATATCAAATGAGCTTTTTAAGGACTTCCCATTTCTATCGTAATCAAAGATTTAAAGGTTGACTTCATAGGAAAGCTCAATAGTTTACTGGACATTTTTGAGAAATGGCACCAGTTGTTATTTTGTTATTTATTTATGCCCTTTTATCATCCCCCAAATATTTTGGCACTTGGAAAGGTGATTACAGTTTTATTTTATGGATACATATACCCTCATATGCTAACAAAGGCTTTTAATCTTGGGTAGTACAGAGAGGATGACCAATTGTTTTGAGAGGGATTTTCCAGGATGTGGGACTGTAATGATACAGGATCCTAGTGTCTGGTGTGTTCCTTGAAGAACGAGAACGCAGACCGGAGAGGCAAGTTTTAAGCAATACAGTTTTATTGTGAAGCGCAAGAGGAAAGCTCTCTGGAGAGGGGGGCAGATACGAAAATGGAAACCCCCTCCCTCCCCACAACAGGGCTATGCTAGGAACTATGATGTCTCTGAGTCAGAGATGATCAGTCTCCTGTACTTGGGCAGTTAACTTTGGCGGGCTTTGCAGTTTGAAATTGTTAACTACAAGCTGATTGGCCCCCATCCACCTGGGCTGATTATTCTGGCAGGCGCTTGTCGTGCAGGAGACCCTGCTCGCTGCACCATTTGTCGTCAGGGGCGGCCTGCAGGGCCTCTAGTCCCGCTCCCCACATAAGAGCGCAGGATATGGCGAGGCCAAAAAGGAACACCCACAGAGCCATAGGTTGGGGAGTCATACCACTATGGTCTCACTGGTGGCACTATAATTTCACTGGAGGCTGGAGTCACACAACCTGCAACCTGCTGTCCGCTTCTCTGCCTGCCAACCGACAGACTCCACTCCAATCCCCACTCACCAGAGCAGCCACGGCAGTCAGGGGCTAATTGGTTAACTGGTTACAGCTGAGGGTCAATTAGCCGCAGCTGACGGCCATCTACTACCCGAGCCAGCACCTTTCTACCTGAGGCCGAGAGCCTGGAAACTGCTCTCTGGGGCTCTGTCCCCACACCCTGCAGCTTGAAATTGTTAGCTATTTTAAAATCATTTCCTTTGGCTTTTGTTATGGTCTCAGCCTTAATCCCCTCCTCCTCAGCCATGTCCCTGACTGCCTATGATTTTTCTATCTCAGTAAGTGCTAAAACTGAGACAGTCTTGGGCAAACTATGTAGGTGATTATTTTTGCAGATATCATTAATATATTTGAAAATATTTATTATAAAAATCAAATCAGGTTTATGTGAGTCACAGGTGAAACTATTAAAGCTAAGTAAGATAAGGTGTTGTTGGGCATTCAAAATAAAAGCTACATGCATGGTTCCAATAGTCCACTGAAGTGTCTGTGACTTTTAGGGGAGACCATATAGATAGTAAATCATTACTACCCATATCTGTCATATAGTAGATGCTTTGTAAATGTACAGGCAAATGAAATTAGTTTTTAATTTAGGAAATCTTGACATATTGATAGAGAGCTGTGGGGACAGGGTCCCAGAGAGCAGTTTCCAGGCTTTCGGCCTCATGTGGAAAGGTGCTGGTCATCGGCTGTGATCAGATGGCCGTCAGCTGTTACCGTTTAACCATGAGACACTAATATAACTGCTGTGCCTATGCTAGGGGATGCGTTGGTTGGCAGAGAAGCAGACGCTGGATTGCAGATTGTGTTGATCCTACTTCCTGTGTCTCGCCCGGCCACCATGAGATGGGGGTGCAGGAAGACCCCTCATTGGGGTACTGGCAGATGTTTCCTTTTGTGTCTCGTCCAGCCGCCATCAAGAATATAGTGGTATGACTCCCCTATCTATGGCTCTGTTGTTCCTTTTCGGCCTCACCATATCCTGAGTTCTTGTGCGGGGAGCAGGACCAGAGACCCTGCATGACAAGAGCACCAAAATAAGTAATATTGCCTTTTGTTTAAAATCTATATTTCCATACAAAAAATGTCCAGATTCCTTAGCTTTGGCGAACTGTGTTTCCAAAGCCCTAATGATGTCATCAAAGAAATTCTGAAGAAACTTAAGTGCAATCTTTGCATAAAAGCCTATTTATTTATGCACAAAGTAACAACAAGAATCTCAAAAGCATCTCAGATCCATATGGGAAAAAAATTAGGATCTTAAGTTATGTTGACAAAAAATAACACCCAACCTAAGAGAAAGCTTATAAGAGTTTATCTGAGCCAAACTGATGACAATTGCCGGGAAGCAAAATCTCAGCGAATTGAAAAAATGCTCAGCAAAATGGTGGTTTGCATCTTACTTTATGCGTAGAATCAAAGGAGGAGGGTTACATGAAATTCATTGGTAGTAGATTAAGGGGGTGGGGAAATTTCTGGGATTGGATAAAAGTAAATTGGAGAGACAGGTACTTCCTTTACATAAGTGGGTGCAGGATAGTTAATCGTTCACTTTTTACAGCACATAGAGATGTTAATCAGGGGACAAGAATAATAATGAGGGATTCTGTAGTTTCCTGCTCTGATCTGGAAAAAGGCATTACTCTGACATTCCAAGGGCAGGTTATCTTAGGTGCAAAAAGTCAATAGACAGGTTCACTTAAGTAGAAGATTGACTTTATGAAGGAAGCTTCAGGCTAAAGATGTGACTTCCCGCCATGGGCCACCTTAATTATGAATTTTTTATGTTCATACCATCTTATCTGGTTATTTTCAGTTTCCTGAGCTTGTCAGGTTTAACCTGTGGCCCCTTTTCCATCCTGTTATCTAACTTGAATGAGAACAAAATTTGAGAAAAGTAGGTAAACATTAGTCTTTATAATATTGAGAAATATTAATAACTTTAATTGTATAAATAGAAAATATAAACATCTTTTGAAATTTATTGGATAATATATAGGTAAACTTATATAGGTAAACTAATAAATCAGCTTCTTAAATTTAAATGAAATATCTTAATTTGCTATTGTTAGTACTTTTAAATTTTTCAAACTATAAATTCATTTTTCTGTATCTTTTATGGTTGTGCCACATTATTATGTAAGCATAATGTAAGAATTATTCTAAAAAGTCATTGAATATATCAATGGAGAGCTATGTTAATTACATCATAGAATAAGAGTAGTACAGGAATGGAGATATTACTACGGAAAATCAGAATTATAAAAAGTTAGGTTAAAGTGAAATAAATATTTCCATGTAAAAAGAAAGATATCAGAAGGTACATATTTCTTTTTGGATTGTAAGATCTGGATGAGTGGTTAATATGGTTTAATAAAATAATAGTAAATGCCACGGTACGAACTACAACAAACACTCTTGGTTCTCAGACATTGACAAAAAGACAATTTTCTTTTTGAGATTTTATGTATCACTTTTTGATGTTTTGTCAATGGATAGGGATGCATTTACTTCTCATTTTTTAGCTTATGTCTATCATGCTAGAGTTCTATATTTAACACTCAAGAACACTCTTTTGTTGTAAAAAGAAAAAAAAAAACATCTAATTATTTCCCTACTTTTTCTTTGAATTACTAGAACCAGAGATAATATGAGGAAAATGGAATAAACATGAAAAAGCTAACCTTATTGTTTAAACTATGTAAATAGGATTAGGATTGTAAATAGAATTCTAAATAGGATTAGGTCTTTGTTTATATTATTCTTCTCATATTGTAATTCTTCTCATATTGCAATTCATTAATTCAACTCTAAACTCTACAAGTGTAAACCTCCATTTTTAATGCATTCAGATAGACTACATTAGGTATTCTATCAATTTCATCTTGAAGAGACTCTTCTTGGAGCCTTATGACCTACTGCAATATTGAGTGCTTGCTCTCTAAGCCTGCTGCTGGACTGTCAACTTGAAATTGTCCTTCACTAATGTCCTGGAGATTATTTTGCTCTTCTGTTTTGTTGGATGCTGTGTTCTGATTTCCATGTGTTTGTTCCTCTTCCTAGGTTTTTACTCCCTCGATTAGGTAGAACATATACTTGAGGATCATTTTTGAGAAAGGTTCTATGGGAAGTGCCTTATTAAGTTTAAAGGTATAAAATATTTTAATTCCCCTTTCATAGTTGAGTAATAAACTATGTGGGCATAGATTCCTAAGTAGGAAATAATTTTCGTTCACAATTGAAAACATTGCTTAACTATCTTAAAGCATCCAAACTTTGTTGAGAAACCCAAAGCCACATTTTAAAATTAAGTATAGTTGGCGTACTAGTATATTATATAAGTTTCAGCTGTATAATATAGTGATTTGGTATACCTTTCAATGTGATCACCCACGGTAAGTCTAGTAACAATTTGTCACCGTGCAAAGTTATCACAATATTACTGACTGTATTCCCCTTTACCATTTTCACCCATCCCCTCATACCCCTCCCCTCTGGCAACCATCAGTTTGATTATTCTAATTGATCTTTGTTTGTAGGTTTTCTTTTTTTTCCTCCCTCTTAAAGAAATGTGTAGGATAATTTAATTTATTTTTCCCTTATTCTGAACTTTTACAGTCATGTGCCTTGATATAGATTGATTTTATACCATCTCATTGGCTTTGGTGATCTCTCCCAATATGAAATCTATGAATTTCAGTTCTGTAACATTTTCTTAATTTTTCCTATGATTTCCACTCTTACATTTCTCTATTGACCTCTGTATCTCTTAAAATTTAGATGGTGTAATTTCTGTATTGCCCTTTAATTTTATTATCTTGTATTTACCATCTATTTTTATCTCACTGTCTTTTTATTCCTTGGCAAGTATCATTATTTTTGAATTTCCTATCTTCTATTGAGTTTTACATTTCTGTTATCACATTTTTAATTACCAAAAGTAATATTTAAACCTCTGAATATTATTGTTGTGGCGTTCTATTTTTCATTAATAAAAGTAATATATTCCTATTCCTTGGAGAGTATTATTTGTAGTTTTTATATTTCTCTCCTTGCATATTCTTTGTGTCCTAAATACTGCTTTTTTCTGTTTTTGATTCTGTCTTTTAAATTAAGTGGTTTCCAAAATATCTGGTGATTTATGGCTGCCTTCTTATTAAAAGTGGAGCACTAAAGTCTACATAGAAGATCTCTGCACACAAGTGAAATTTGTTCACATTAGTTTTCACATTATGGGGATCTTCCTGAGCTGTTTCCCTGAGGAACCCACAATATCAGTGTATTTAAGTATTTTCTCTTGGAGTAATCAGTTTTCCCAGAGAAGACTATCCCATATTTGGCCAGGATGATATATCTCTCAATGCCAGGTTTTTAAGCTGAACGAGGGAAGAAAGCAGAACATGTAATTTAATATGTAAATTTTCATTTAACCGCTTTGTTTTTAGAATGAAAAACCTTTGTGTTTCCCAGTTCAGAAATTCTGTTTTACACTTTTTAGAAAATAAATCTGTGTTGTTGGAGAGGGAAAGTTACAAGGCTCACGGAGAATGGGAGAACACACAATGGAATATACAGATGATGTATTATGAAATTGTACCCCTGAAATTTTATAATGTTATTAACCAATGATACCACAATAAATTTAATTTTAATAAAAGAAAAAAGATAATAGGAGATCAAGTGATATAAGTGCTTTTTCAAATTTATGCTTCTTTTATTTACATTCAACTTCCCCAGTCCTAAAGTGACAACCATTCCTGAGCCGTTTTCGTATTCACCAATGACAATTTGTTTCTTGGCTTTTCCCTCTGCCAGTTTAGAATTTAGCTTTCTTGCTATGTTAAAACGATTACTAATTTTGTGCACAGTTCTGCGTTTGTGTAAAATATTGCTTCTGCTGTTTCTCCCATTCTCTTTGCTCTGTTAGATTTACACTTTAAACAAACCCCTTTACTCCCTTTGAGTAAGTTTGTCAGAATTTCTTAAAAGAAAGCGTCATTCTGAGCTTTAACATAACGTGGGAGGAAAATGGATTGGGGATTATTTTGAATCAGGATGAAAATGATAAAATATATATTTTTTAGCAAAGAGATTTTAAAGTGTGATTTTTGTCACAATTTTCTATGTTGCTACTATTGTTAAGAAGTTCAGCTTTTAGAAAGCACCCATTAATAAGTTATTGTGTTATTAATATACTACATATTATTAATATACTACAAAAATGGATTGGGGTTTATACTCTGCTTATACTGAGTCCATAAAAAGGAAAACTTCTGAAGATATTTTTCTTTTAGTGTTAAGGCTGATATGTTGTCACATTAATATACTTAATTTGAAATCCAAATTAATTATGACAATTTTACATTACGGAAGAACTCTGGCTGGCTGTGTGGGCATTGATATTACTGTGTAGGTTGGGAGTCATTAACACTTTTTTACAGAAACACTGCAAAAACATTTCATGAAGAAATCACCTTTCAAAAAATGTTGCTTTACATGAGAGGAAGTGTGGCCTAGTAGATGAAACATAAAAAATAGAAATAAACATTCTGAGTTTTACTCTATTTATTTCACTGATTTTTATAAACACTGGTTAATTATTTGGCATATTTTTCTTGCTTTTATTTATTAAGGCTTTGTTTACATTTAATAAAATTGACCAGTTTGAACTGAATTCTTTGATGAAATTTCGTTATTATATACAATCACATAATCAATATGTAGAAATTTTCTCTCACCTTAGGAAGTTTTTTCCTGTCCCTTTGCCCTCAGTCACCTCCCCCTATTCTTGCCTCTAAGCAGCCAGTGGTCTTCTTTCTATATTAACAGCTTCCCTTTGAAAATTTCGTATTAATGACATCATGCTGTACAGTCTTTGTATTTGACTGCTTTTACTTACCATGGTGTTTTTTAGATTCAACCATGTTTTTGCATTTTTTAATATTCAGATTTTCTTTGCGTAGTAGCACAGGTATGCATATACAACATTTTTTCAATCTTATTCACTAGTTGATGTTTTGGTTGCTTTAAGGTTGTGTCATTCTAAGGAGTGACTATTACTATCTTATTATGGTTTTAATTTCCATGTCTCAAAATTTGTTGACCACATTTTCATTTGTTTATTTGGCCATGAATATATCTTCTTTTTGAAAGATCTGTTAAAATACTTTCTTATTTTGTATTGAATTGTTTCCCTTTTTATTATTAAGTTGTATGTTTTCTTTTTTAAAATTTTTATTAAATTTATTGGGGTAACATTTGTTAGTAAAATTATATAGGTTTTAAGTGTACAATTCTATAATACATCATCTATATATTGCATTGTGTATTCACTATCCAAAGTCAATTCTGCTTCCATCACCATATATTTGATCCCCCTTACCCTCGTCTCCCACCCCCCTCCCACCTTACCCTCTGGTAACCACTAAACTGTTGTCTGTGTATATGAGTTTTGTTTGTTTGTTTATCTTGTTCATTTGTTGCTTTCAGTTTTATATCCCACATATGACTGTTTGATTTAGATTTAATTTATTCTTCTAACCAATTTCTTAAGGAAGAAGCTTAGGTCATAAGTAAAAACTTTATTTTTTACTAATAAAGACATTTAAAGATAAAAATATCTCTCTAAACACTGTTTTAACTATATAACACCAATTTGGATACATTGTATTATCATTATAATCATATAACATTATATATATTTTCTAATTTTCCTGTGACTTCTACTTCAATAAAATGCTATTCTGAAATAAGTTATTTATTTTCAAATTTGGTTATATTTTCCTGGTTATATTTATTTATTATTAACTGAATTACATATGGTGAGAAAACATTTTGTCCAATTTCAGTCTTGAATTCAGTGAGCTTCTTTTATGACTCAGTGTGTAGTCTATCGTGTAAATGCACTTGGGAATAATGTGTATTCTGCCATTGTTGGGTGTCGTGTTCTATAAATACCAATTAAGTCAACTGCTTAATTAAGTTAGGAGCTTAACAATGCTATTTTAATTCACATATTTGCTGATTTTTTTTTGTCTATTTGTTCCATCAGTTGCTTTGAGAGGATTTTAAATTTTCCAACCATTATTTTTGAATTATATTCGCCCCTTAATTTTGTCAATTTTTGCTTCATGTATTTTGAAGCTCTTGTTTTAGGACTGCACACATTTATGATTGTTATGTCTTCTTGTTAAATTGACTCTAATGATAGGTGTTTATTTGAAATTTATTTTATCTGATATTAATGTAGCTACTTCACCCTGTATTTGTTAATGGCTTGAGCAAAGAATTATTTTTTACCTATTTACTTGCAATGGATCTATTCTTATGTTTAAAGTGCATCTTTTTTTTTTAGACAGCATTTATTCATTTTGACAATTTCTGCCTTTTAGTGTGCTTATGCCATAAAAATTTTATGTAATTTTTGATATGATTATATGTGGTTCTCCTGTTATATATTTTTTTGTTTTCTACCTGTCTCCTTTGTTCTTTATTTCTCTGTTGATACTGTCCTAACTTCTTTTGCATCATTTGAATATTTTTAGGCTAAAATATTGAAATCTTACTGCTCTATACACTTTTATCTTCTATGTTGTCCTTAATATTATAGTTGCTATATGTAATACATCTATGTGTACTAAATTCCCATAGGGCAATGTTAAAATATTAATTTTTAAGCAGTTGTATGATTTTAAAGGAATTAAGAGGAAACAGGGAAAAAAAAACTGTCTTTAGTATTTACCTGTATATTCACTGTTTCTGATGCACTTCATTTTTTTCTGAGGATCTAAGTTTCTACCTATTATCATGTCTCTTTAACTTAAAGAAATTCCTATAGAATTTCTTGTACTACAGGTTAGAAGATAATGAATTCTCTTAGTTTTCATTTATTTGAAAATGTCTAACTTACTCCTGCATCTGTTATGTCCATTTTGCTATAAGTTTGTCAAGAGCTTTTTTTGTTGTTGTTTATTTCAGAACTACAGAATTTTCATCCAGTTCTTTCTTATTATTTCTATTTCTTTATTGAAACTTCCCTTCTCTGAGGTTTTCATGCATTGAAAACATGTTACGTTTCACTTCATTGAGGATAATTACAGTAAGTGTTTTGAAATTCTTTCTGTTAATAGGTTGTTGAACCTCCTTCCACACCTAGCATGAACAAGATTGATAAAGGTGGTGCAAGTTGGGACTAGTCACCAGTCTAATTTTCTGCTACTCCTAGTTTAAGCAGGGTCCAGTAGGAAGTTTAGCCTCCACTCACATCTGGCATCAGTGAGGCAGAGTAAGGTGGCAAGAAGCTGGGCTAATTGGTACTCCACTTCTCCATCTCCCCATGTCATTGGGGAGCTGAGCTTCTGCCCTCAACTCGAAGCAATAAAGTCATGTGTGTCAATCTTCTCCTTTCACAATCCTGGTGGCAGCAGGACCCAGTAGGGAACTGATCTTACACCCCACATGGAGGCAATAAGATAGTGCAAGTCAGCGCTCCACTTTTACTAGAAAGGTGTCAGCAGGGCCAAGGGGGGAGCTGAACTTCCACAACACCCATCTGCAATGAAGTGGTGTTACACACCTCAACAGGGGAACTGCCTCTTAAAAATGGATTAAATAAGATATGAAATCTCATAAACTATCCAAGATGTCCAAGATAGAATTGAGAAGTGCTTATCATACCCAAACCCAAGAAATACACAACTTAAATAAAAAAGGCAATAAATAGGAACTGTTAGTTTGCTAAGGCTGCCATAACAAAGTACTACAGACTGGGTGGTTTAAACAACAATAATTTATTTCTTACATTTTGGAGGATAGAAATCTAAGATCAAGGTGTCAATAACTTTGGCTTCTTCTGAAGCCTCTGTACTTGGTTTGCAGATGGCCACCTTCTTGCTACATTCTTGTGTGGTCTTTGTGTACATGCACCCTTGGTTGTCTCTTTTTGTGTGTCCAATTTTCTCTTCTTATAAGGACACCAGTCAGATTGGATTAATGCCAATGCTAATAGCTTAATTTTAACACAGTAATCTCTTTAAAGGCCCGATCTCCAAATACAGTCACATTGTAAGGTACTAGGACTTCAACATATGAATTTGGGAGGTGGGGCACAATTAGATAATCTCAGCAAGGAATTAGAAGTTTAAAAAATATTTTTGATAATTGAAAAATATAATGATTGAAATAAAAACTTTCTGCATGTTCTTATAATAGGGTGGGGATAACAGAGGATAGAAGCAGTAAACCTGATGACAGAATATATCCAATCTGAACATGAGAGAGAAAACAGATTGATTTATAAAAAAAAATAAACAGAACCTCAGGGACCTGTGGAACAATAACAAAACACCTAAGTCTGCAACTGGAAGAGGAGAAAGAGAATGGAACTGAAAAAGTATTTGAAGAAATAAGGACTGAAAACTTCCTCAATTGCAAAAAACAAAACACAACAAAAGGAGAAAAAAAGACAGAAAACATAAAACAAAATTTAAGAAGCTAAGTTAATCTCAAACAGAATAAAATCAAATAAATCTACACCAACAAAAATCGTAATAAAATTTCTGAAACAAATAACAAAGAAAAAACTTGAAAGAGAGACAAAGTATGCATTACTTATAAAAGAACAAGAATTCTAATTGACAGTTAACTTCAAATTTTATATAGGGTAAAACTACACTGCAGGAACAAAAGGGGAAATAAAACAATCCTACCTTTAATTAATAACTAAAAGAATTCTTTTAAACATAAAGGGAATGAAAACAGAGGAAAGCTTGAGAAATCAAGAACATAAGAACATCAAAATTGGTAAAAATAGGGGTAAATTGGAAATATCTTGATTATCCATCAAAGGGATATGATTAAATGAATGCTGGTACATTCATATACAATAATAATATGTAACCATTTTAAAATCATGCTTTAGAAGACTAAAAACTTGAAATTTTCATGTTTTATTAAGTGAAGGAAAGCAAATTTCAAAACAGTATATATAGCATTATGCTGATTATTTGTGTGTTTGTGAATGCATATGCACATATTAAAAAGACATCACAATGTTAGCAATTGGTATCTGTAATAGGTAAAAAAGTGAGTGACAAAAATAGAGGTACATATAATAAACTTTAATCTCATGAATAGAACTCTTCTCATGAGTTTCGTTAAGTCATATTAGACGGTTGAAGTAAATATTATACTGTCATCTAAGGTGGTGATTCAATGTATATAGAGGGAGCACCTAAGAAAATTACATTTTAAACATTGGAATGGTGAAGGAACCTAAATGGAGATAACTTTTTAAAAATTTTTATTAAATTTATTGAGATGACATTAGTTAGTAAAATTATATAGGTTACAATTGTACATTTCTATAAAAATCATTAATATATTGCATTGTGTGTTAACTACCCAGAGTCAGTTCTCCTTCCATCACCACATACTTGACCCCCTTCTTCCTCTTCTATCACCCTTCCCCCCTTACCCTCTGGTAACCACTAAACTATTGTCTATGTTTATGAGTTTTTGTTTGTCTTTTTCATTTGTTGCTTTCAGTTTTATATCCCACATGAGTAAGATCATATGCTTCTCAACTTTTTCTGTCTGATTTATTTCATTCAGCATGATAATCTCAAGATCCATTCACGTTGTCACAAATGACAATATTTCATCTTTTCTTATGGCTGAGTAATATTCCATTGTATATATGTACCACATCTTCTTTATCCAATGATCTATTGAAAGACACTGGTTGTTTCCATGTCTTAGCCATGTGAATGATGCTTCAATTAACATGGGGGTACATATATGTTATTCAACATAGTATTGGAAGTCCTAGCCTGAGCAATCAGGCAAGAGAAAGAAACAAAAGGCATCCAAATTGGGAATGAAGAAGTTAGATTGGCACTTTTTGCAGATGACATACTTCTTTATATGGAAATCAGATTTTTACATTTCATTGAAAGTAATAAAATGTGAAAACCAATAGTCTGTGATAAGTTATATATACATATTATAATACTAGAAGAAACCACTAAGAAAATACAAAGTGATATACTCAAAACAGTATAAATTAAATAAGATAAAATCTTAAATATTTTCAAGTAACCACCAGGAAACCAAGAAAACAAAAACAAAGAGAAACAGAGGAAACAAACAGAAAAGAAGATACAATTTCAGACTTAAGCTCTAACCTATTAATAATTACTTTCAATGTAAATGGTCTATTGAAGGACTCTTTGGTTGTTCCCATGTCTTGGCCACCATAAATAATGCTGCAATGAATGTAGGGGCACATATATCTTTATGGATAAATGTTTTCAGATTTTTTTGGGTAGATATCCAGAAGAAAGATTGCTGGGTTGTATGGTAATTCTATTTTTAATTTTTTGAGGAACCTCCATATGGATTTCCATAGTGGCTGTACCAATTTACATTTCTACTAGCAGTGTATGAGGGCTCTTTTCTCTCCACAGCCTCTCCAACACTTGTTATTATTTATCTTGTTAATGACAGCCATTCTAACAGGTGTGAGGTAGTATCTCATTGTGGTATGGTTTGCATTTCCTTAATAGCTAGTGAAGTTGAACATTTTTTTGTATGTTTGTTGGGTGTTTGTTTCTATTTGGAGAAGTGTCTTTTCAGGTCCTCTGCCCATTTAGTAATTGGATTATTTGGTTTTTTTGTTGTTGGGTTGTATGCATTTTTTATATATTTTGGATATTAGCCCCTTATCAGAGGTGTTACTTGCAAATATCGTCTCCCACTCGGTCGGTTGTCTCTTTGCTGATGGTTTCTTTTGCTGAGCAGAAGGTTTTTAGTATGATATAGTTCCATTCATTGATTTTATCTTTTACTACCCTTGCCTTTGAGGTCAAATTCATGAAATCCTCTCTGAACCCAAAGTCAATAAGTTTTATACCTGTGCTTTCTTCTTCACAATTTATTATTTCGGGTCTTATATTTATTTATTTGATCCATTTTGAGTTAATTTTGGTACATGGTGTTGGATAGTAGTCTAGATTAATTTTTTTGCATGTAGCTTTCCAATTTGCCAAAGTGTCCTTTGACAGATGACTGGATAAAGAAGATGTGGTACATATACAGAATGGAATATTACTCTGCCATAAGATGAAATACTGCCATTTGCAAGAACATGGATGGATCTTGAGATTATCATGTTAAGCAAAATAAGTCAGGCAGAGAAAGTTGAGAACCATAACACTTCACTCATATGTTTGATATAAAACAAGTCAAACAAACAAACAAACAAAATCATAGACACAGATAACAGTTTAGTGGTTACCAGAGGGTAACTAGGCGATGGAAGATGGTAAAGGAGGTCAAATGTATGGTGATAGAAGAAGAACTCACTTTGGGTGGTGAACACACAATGCAATACATAGATGATGTATTATAAAATTGTACATTTGAAACCTATGTAATTTTACTAACCAATATCACCCCAATAAATGTAATAAAATATAAAAAGTGGTCTAAATATTGCAGTAAAAAACAGAGAATGGCAAGATGGACTAAAAAATAAACTACCTTGTTCCAACTATATGCTGTCTACAAGAAACTCACTTTAAATACAATGACATAGTAGATGAAAGTGAAAGAATGGAAAAGATATGCCACACAAGCTTTAATTCAGAAAAGAAAATAGCAGGAGTGAACATAGATATCAGATACAGTAGAGTTTAGAACAAAGAAAATTACTAGAGACCAAGAGAGGCATTACACGATAAAAGAATCAATCTATCAGGAGACACAATCCTTGTCTGCTAGTGTAAACATCTGGTTTATCTCAGAATGCATTCCATTTCCCTTATTCTTCAGATGTTGGATAGTTTTGCTTTGTTCCCTGGACATTATCAATGTTAAATTGGGGAAATTCTGGATTATATTATTTTTCTGCAATAGGTTTGTTTCTTTCTGTTTTAATAAATAATTTCTTGGCTGGGTTTGAACCATAAATTTTATTTCTGTGCACTACTCCCCAGCTATGTGCAGGTCTTTTGTTTTTAGTTGGGTTGTTCAGTCTGTGTTTTACATGCACCTGATGGGGGTCAGAGATGAGTGTGGATGGTTTGGGAATCCCCTCTCTGGCTTTTCCCATTCAAGATTCCTCATTCCTTTCAGGATTCACTTTTTCCAAGATTTAGTTTTCTCATTACCCGGGCAAGAAAGACTGGAAAAATTTCCCAGGCTCTCCAATCCATGCCGTGCGCATTTCATTTAGCCCCAGGGTACAAGCCACAAAGAGAGGAAATTGCTTGTGTAACTATCCATTTCAGGTTCTCTGCACAAATGTGACAATGTGACCATCCTACCAGTCTGTCTTGATTTTATTTAATATCTAGTCCATTAGAGTCTTAGACTGTCATAACTGAAAACAGAATTCCAAACTACTGGGCATATTTTTCTCCACTGGAACTTGGCAATATTGACCTGTGTTATTGACTGTAAATAATTTATCAATAGGAACGAGGTATTGAATTTTAAAATATTTTCTTTAGGGAAGTTTTAAGAAAAATGCTAAGCAAAAAATCATATAATTTAAATCAATGATGGCAGCATGAGCACTCCTATTCACATAAGTTATTTGTAGAATATTATTATGTGGTATAATCACTAAGAGTTATGAGTTAGGAAGCAAAAGAGGAGAAAGACTCTAATCTGATTTCTTTGCCTACAGTATAAAAGAATCAGAATTGTCTTAAAATCTTGTTGGTTAACAACGTAAAATGTACAGAAAAAGAAATGTTCTTGAAATATTGAATAGAAAGTTTTCACTTAAACACACCCCATTTTAATGCAACTATGTATCTTATTATTTCAAAGGATTCTGTACGAAAATTCTTAATTATATGGTGACTCTTCATTTGAGGATAGTACAAACATGAGTTTTTAAGCTTTTTCCCCATTTTTTATTAGTTTCAGGTATACAGAACAACATGATGATTGGACATTTACACCCTTCACAAAGTGGTAACTCCAACAAGACTACTACCCATCTGACATTGTACATAGCTATTATAATACCATTAATTATATTCCCTATGCTATACTTTACATCCTGTGACTAAATGTAGATATTTTACATGGGATATATATACGTATATATATATATATATATATATATATATATCACACATTCACACACACACACACACACACACACAAGGTCGGACAATTAGGTTCATGACCACATCCTAGAAAAGGTGCTACATACTTCGTTGTTGAATATCACTATGGTCACCTTGGGAAGCTACGCACTGATGCCAGCACCTAGTCCACCCTTCAAAGCAATTTTGGAACTCTTTTTCTGGAATGACCATCAGGGCTGTCATCGTATTACCCTTGATGTCTTAAATGTCATCAAAATGTCTTCCTTTCAATATTTCCTTTATCTTTGGGTAAAGAAAGAAGGTATTGGGGGCCAGATCAGGTGAGCAGGGAGGGTGTTCCAATACAGTTGTTTGTTTACTGGCTAAAACCTCCCTTATAGGCAGTGCTGTGTGAGCTGGTGCCTTGTCGTGATTCAAGAGCCATGAATTGTTGGCAAAAAGTTCAGGTAGTCTTTTTCACACAGCTTTTTCAGCACTTCCAAATAGTAAAGATGGTTAACTGTTTGTTCAGTTGGTACAAATTCATAATGAATAATCCCTCTAATATCAAAAAAGTTTGGCAACATCTTTGCAACAAGTTCGCGAACTTAATTGTCAGAACTTGTATATATAGTATGATCAAACAATACAGTAAATGTTTAAATAAAAGCAGTATATTATAGTAAAAGACACAGGGTAATGTTTTTATTTGACAAATTGCCATACCAGAAGTGATGTGTGACATGGAGCCTTTCCATTGTGATCACAAAATGCAGTGAATGCTGCTGCTGAGTGCCATCCAACAGAAAGGTAGGGATCTTCAATATGGGAAGTGGCACATTGAACCTTAGTAACAGTGTGTGACAAGTTTCAACTTGTTCAGTGCTGTCAGTTGGGTGTGAGCTACGGTTGAGAGGTGTATTTTAAAGTGTGCTATAAATCATCCTCCATCATGACAATGCTCCGTGTCACACAGCGCTTCTGATATATGGCAATTTCTGTCAAATAAAAAGATTATGGTGTGTCCTCATCCACCTTATTCGCCGAATCAGGTACTGTGCGACTTTTGGCTCTTCCCCAAAGTCAAACCGATTCAGGATATTGAGGCTGCCATGACATCACAATTTAAGACACTCATGAAAGAGGGCTTCCAGAACTGCTTCAGAAAGTGGCAAGAATGATGGGATAAGTGTGTTTGAAGTGAGGGGGAGTATTTTGAGGAGGATTAATGGCAATGTTTCTTTCACTGTAATAAAGTTTTTAAATTTAAACATTCACTGTATGTTTTATCACGCTGTGTGTGTGTGTGTGTGTGTGTGTGTAATTATAGTTGACATGGAATATTATTTTATATTAGTTTCAGATGTACAGTGTGGTGTTCAGACATTTATATAATCTATGACATGATGCCTGGATAAGTACAGTATCCATCTGACACCCTACATAGTCTTTACAACATTATTGATTATATTCCCCATAACTGTAGTTCACATCCCCTTGACTATTTTGTGACTACCTATCTGTACTTCCTAATCCCTTCACTTTTCACACCCATTCCTCAACCTCTCTCCCATCTAGCAACCATCAGTTTTGCTTCTGTAACTATGAATCCATTTCTGTTTTGTTTGTTTATTCTGTTCTTTAGGCTCCACATGTAAGTGAGATTATGATATTTGTCTTTCTCAGTCTGACTTATTTCACTTAGCCTAATACCCTCTCAGGTCCATCCATGTTTGTGCAAATGGTAAGATTTCATTTTTTTATGGTAGAGTAATATTCTATTGTATAAGTGTGCCGTGATTTCTTTATTCAAATGTCTATTGAGGGGCATTTTGGTTGTTTTCATATTTTGGCTATTGTGAATAGCATTGCAGCAAACATAGGGGAACATATATGTTTTCAAATTAGTGTTTTGGATTTCTTGGGATAAATACCCAGGTGAGGACTTGCTGGGTCATAAGGTAGTTCTTTTCTTAATTTTTTGAGGAACTTCCATACTGTTTTCCATAGTGGCTGGACCAATTTGCAATCCCACCAATAGTGTACAAAGATTCCCTTTTCTCCACATCTCCCCAATGCTTACTGTTTGTTGATTTGTTGATGATAACTATTTTGACAGGTGTGAGGTGGTATCTCATTATAGTTTTTGTTTGCAGTTCTCTGATGACTAGTGATGTTGAGCATCTTTTCATATGTCTATTGGCCATCTGTATGTCCTCTTTGGAGAAATGTTTATCCAGGCCCTCTGCTGCTTATGCGGGACCTGGAGGTATGTGGGGGTGGCCTTGCTGTGAACTGAGGCTGGCTGCCACCAGTAGTGAACCTGAGGCAGTTTAGCAAAAGGTTCAGGGCCCCCTAGGTCTATTGCTACTCACTGGCTGCCTGTGAGGTCCTGCGGTTGAAAGAGCCTCCTTAAGTGCGTGGGCCAGGCTGATTGATCCGGTGTTGAGAGTACCTCGGTGATGCAGCACTAGTTGGGTAGTGTTGAGTCCCAAGGATTCATGAGATGTGGCTTTTTTTTTACATATTAATGCAGATTCATTTCTAACTCAAGTTTCTGGCCTGTGACCACTTCACACAACACCCCAAGAACACCGCAGCCAGCCACTGCTCACCTCGGAGTAGTGCGTGGCCTTTGACCATTTCGCAAAACACCCTGAGAACACCACAGCCAGCCACCATTTGCCTCGGCCTCCCAAATCCCTGAGAGTTGCCCAAGAAACACTGCAGCGTTGGTCTTGGGTTACCGCTCACCAGCAAATGTTTCCCGGTCACTGCGGCCCGTTGGTCCCTGCAAAAAGGTCTTCGCAGCCTGTGGGGTGGGGCCAGTATCCATCCGTCATAGTGCCCCAGGCGATGTAGCACCAGCTTTGTGGGGAAGGGTGGGGTGGGGGGGAGAGGTGTCCCTCCCAGTGTTCAATATTTGTAGGTTTGGGTCAGCCCGTTTTGTGTCTCACCCCCTCCTGTCAGTCTCAACATGACGTCTTCTTTGTAGTAAGCTTTTTAAAAAACTGTGTGCAACTGAACTGCATCTTGTCTGACATTTTAAATCAAATTATTAGAATGCGCAGTATGCAAATAATTGTACTCTTTCACGCTAAAATTCATTAATCAGAGGTAGTATTACTTATTAGAAAAAGCACTTCCTCCAGTCCACATAGTTGAAATCATTTTTGCTGATTCTAGACCTAATTGTCACTTGCATTTAATTGGACTTTTTTTTTTAATACTAAACTGGTGTTGAAGAGTACATGTGATTTATACAAAAACAACACATTTTTTCTTTTTCTGTCTAAAATGGCTTTCAGAATAAATTTTAGAATAAATGTGAGTATTCCATATAATGTCAGATGATAGTTGTGTACCCTCATATTAATTGTAACCAAAATTTTATATTATTTCAATTAATTCCTTTTTGAATAAGTCTTCAAATTGAGCATGGTAAATTCAGGTAAAATTTCTTAGGTGAAATGGACACATACGCCTGTTTGAAATAATGTCTTTTTATAGTAAATGATAATGCAAACATTTTTATTGGGTCAGAATTTTACTGAGTTATGTGTAAATTTATTTATTTTTTCCACAGCATGAGTTAAAATTAACTTTGTGTTTACAAAAATGATGATTACATTTAATCAAATGTCTATGTCATGCATATTCCATGTGAACCTCTCTAAAATTTGTTACATTACTGAATATATCGATTACACAACTAAGACTTTTACAATTATGTAAATATGTATTAGCTAGTTACAGGCATATTTTGTTCCTTTTATATTATAGCAGTTTGAACAAAAAGATAACTTTTCTAAATATCTTTTCTTTGCTGGTTATCATTAGTAGAACTTCTTACTTGAGACATTGGAAAATAATTCTATGCTTAACTAACATTGAAATTTGCAACTATTTTGTGGTATTGAGTTCCCTTAGGGGAAAAATAGTATGAATTTATTTATTATCTCTATAAAAGCCCAGTTCAAACTGTGTTAAAAAAAGAAGTCACCTTTTTTTGTTATATCAGTAAAAAATAAAATAAAAAAACCCTATAATTAGGCTTAAATTAATAATAAATTATTATTAATTTATTATTATTTATTAATAATTTAAATAAATTATTACGGAAAAGATGTTTTTCCAAATAAATTGCATATCTTTTTCATGAGTGTTGTATGCAATGAGGATACCAGTAATTTTTTATTTTTGCTAACTTGGAAGTAAAAATCTTCTTTCTACACTTTATAATTTCTAGGATGACCAACTTCTACACACTCATCATTTTGTTTTAATTGTAATAACATGAATGTAGTCATGAAACAACTAAAAGAAAAAGGCATTTTCAGATAGCTGCAGTGGACACTTTATTACAGAATGCCCATTGGGGGAGCCACACAATATCCTTAATTTCCAGCATTGCATAAATAAGTAGAATTAGCAACAGGAACAGAAATAATCAGAGCTATAAAAAAGTTAATGAAAATTTTGATCTTTGAGCAATTGTTCAGAGGCAGCATTCCTGTCATAGTTTAGTCTTGATACTATGCAGAAATGGTGGTATACCTCACTCGACAAAAAAATGAAGATAGATGAAAAAAGAGGTAGATTTGGACTGACCAAAGACATGGAAACTTGTATTACAAAATAATAATGATAAATATATTCATTAAGAACAGGTTACAGGTACTGAGAACAATGGCAAGCATTCTACACGTGCACACACACACACACACACATATCTTTATTTAAATCTCATGTCAACCTTTGAGGTAGTTATTATTATTACTACCCATGCATTATAAAGGAGCAAACTGAAGAACATATAAGTTATGTGACTTTCCCAACATAGTATGGCTTTTAATTGGAAGAATTTGTTATTCTTACAGATAGTTATGACTTCAAAGCTTTTTCCCAAACCAAAATGCTGTACTTAAAAAATCAGTGTTATTGTGTCTAGGAAACATGAAAATTTAGGAAACTCCTTGGATATAAATATTTTACTCGTTTATTGATTCAGCAGAAATTATATTAAGTGCCTTATGTGCCATACACTGTTCTAGATATTAGACATAGAGCAGTGAACAAAACAGACACAATCCCAGCCCTCATGGAGTTTACATTATAATGGGAAGAAAGACAATAAAAGAACAAACAAATACATGTATATCAGATCATAGTGGTCAGAGCTATGGAGAAAAATAAAGCAGGGGAGAAGGATATAGAGAAGCAGTAGAAAGGGAAGGAGTGCAGATGCTGGAGTGATGCAATTTTAGATAGGGTAGTGAGGTAAAGCCTACTGACAAGGTGACCTTTGAGCAAGCACTTAAAGAACGTGAGAGAGGAAGTTAAGTTGCTATTAGAGGAAGAGTGTTCTGAACAGTGGAAACAAGAAGTGCAAAATTGCTAAGGAAGGAGTGTGCCTATTGTGATCTAGGAAAAAATAAAGAAGGCTGTATGACTGGAGAAGAGAGAGCAAGAGATAGACCAAATAATTGAAGATCAGGTAGGTAACGGATGAGGGAAGTAAATTGTGTAGTGCCTTATCCAACTTAAAAGCCTTGTATTTTACTCTGAGTGAACTGGAACACCATTACAATTTTTTCAGTACATGATATGACTTATGTTTTATAAGGATCACTCTGGCTGCTATATTACTGATAACAGCAAGGATTGAGGAACTAGAAACACCTGTTCACCAGGCACTTCTAAATACTGGGATTCCAGCAATAAGTACAAACTTCAAACCCCTGCACTGATGAAGTTTATATTCTAATAAGCAAGAATAACAAACCTGAGTCATTTTCTAATGGGCTTAGCCACAGTTTGATAGCTTAACATGCTCTTAATTTGTGAAAGAGAGTCTGTACAGACCTATGGATTATTTAACTTCTTGCTGAAATATTAAAAGGCCAATACCTAAAATCAAACTCCATGTGTACAAATATTAAAATGAAAATCAGCATTAAATTTAAAAAAGCAGCTATTTCATGTATTACTTGTTAAAAACCAAATCAGATTAGCGATATGTTTTTAAATTTTATAAGTACATTATAGAGGATTATAAACAACATAGGCTAAAATAAGGTGTTTAAAAACTGTTATAACATTTACTGGTAAACAATTCTTACTGTGCTAAAATCAAGAAGTAGACAAATTAACACAAAATACATTGTTTTATTTTATTTTGATATTTTATTGTAAGCTGCTTTATATCACTTTTGGAAAGATGTGAGATGGATAAAAATAAATAAAAATATATTGTCTTTTCAATTATTACTAACATACAGAGCATAAGAATTTTAAATTACTTTAAATGTAGCATCAAGTTCTTAAGTTCTACTGCTCAATTACATGTCCAACAATCCCATATCTTATAGTTAAAAATTCTGAGTACATTTTAATGATGTACATGAACTAACAATTTAATTCTGGCCTCTGGAGTCAAATATATATTGCCTAGTTTTACTTAGCAGAATTCTCCTGATTAATTGTTAATGAGTCAGGCCTTATTGTAAAAATCTTCAATTCCCTATACATAGAATATATTTGGGTAAACAGTGAATTTGTGGGTCAACTAATATGAAATATTATACAAACTTTGTGAGTCGTAGGGAGGAGGGGAAAATTGGGTGATTTGTTATGCTGAAATAGACAATATTCTTTATTCTTGTTGTTAAATAGCCACACTAACCAATTTTAAGATTATTCAAATCTTATCATTTCCAAATTTCCGCTGTTATTTGGACAACTAAATTTTAAAATGATAAGGGAAATGGATTCTTGGCTCCTCAAAAGTGTGTTAAAAGATATAAAACACCAAATTACATTATGTCTTATCAAATATGTTTATGCTAAATTAACATTAAATTTAAAGGACTGATCTGGGAAAATATTTGTTTGTGTTTGAAACATTTAAGCACAATATGTCTAATTATTGAATTTAATAGCTATATGTTAGAAAGGTAAATTGGGACATCATCAAAATGGCGGCATGAGGTGAGCCTCTGTAAATCTCCCCTGGAATTTACAGCTAATTGAAGAACTATAACTCCACAAAGGACTCCTTGCACAGCAGACAGGCAAGACGAAGAGGCCCACTACTAAATTCACCTAAAGGTGGGCGAATCGCGAGAGCAGGGGAGGAGGGAAGGGAGAAGCGCGGAGACAGAGCCGGCTCGCTGCATCCCAGAACTACCACAGTTGCGGGAGAGGGAAGAACTCGGACTGCTAGGGCTCCGCTTATGGCCCACAGGGCTGAGGGGGCAGCATATAACAAGGCTGAACCCAACGCTCACGGCAGAGACCTTGGAGAAAAGACTGAGGGAAGAAAGCTAAAAACGGAGGTTTAAGCCCTCACTGCCACAGAGAACGGAAGACTTAGGCACTGAGACTAGCTGCCCCCTCCCAAACCTCCCAGAGCTCGCCCCGCCCCCACCTGCCCGGTACTAGAAGCGGAAGAGTAGCAGTGTCAGATCAAAAGAACAGAATATTTGCTGTTCTGAGAACTGTGGAGCACAGACACAGAGTCGCAGCACAACTAGTTCCGGCAGAGGGGAAGGAGCTTTGGAAGCAGGACCGGCTGTGGTGGTGATCGCCGCCATTGCTCTGGGCCACCTCTCACAACTCACCCCGCCCCTGGCCCGACCTATCTGGGCGGATCCATGCAGGAGTAAACAGAACTGCTGAAACATACAGGCTCTGAATCTGGAACAGGAAGAGCTTTGAAACTTCAAAAGCTCTCCGCATATCCACAAGGACACTGCGCCTTGTGACCCAGGCGAACTATTAACAGAGGAGAAGCCCGTCTCCCAGGGAATCCCCGCCTTGGGTGAGAAGCTGGAATAGTGCAGAGAAAACAGCACTACCGTGTGAGAGAGAAAAAAAGGCTGCAGTCAGAGAGAAAATAAAACATTCTACCAACAAGTACTGGAAAACAAAAGAAAGACCTCTTCCTATCAACCTGTTGCAGAACCCACTCCTGTAGATGTCTAGGAAGAGAAATAATAAATCAGTAATTGCCATGAATAACCAAGGCAACAAGACAGCTCAGAAAGAAAGTGAAAAGTCTCCAGAAAAGGAACTTAAAGACATGGAAATATGTGACTTAAATGACAGAGAATTCAAGATTGCAGTTCTTAAAAAACTCAACGAGATGCAAGAATACACAGAAAGGCAGTTTAATGAACTCAGAAACACAATGAAAGAACAACATGAGCATTTTACAAAAGAGATTGAAATTTTAAAAAAGAACCAAATAGAATTTCTGGAGATTAACAACTCAATAGAAGAAATTAAGAATGAAATAGCCAGCTTAGGAAATAGAGTTGACCAGATGGAGGAAAGAATCAGTGACATCGAAGATAGAAACCTGGAAATGACACGGATGGAAGAAGAAAGAGACTTGAGACTTAAAAGAAATGAAAGAACTCTACAAGAACTTTCTGACTACATCATATAGCCTTCCAAGGCTGAACCATGAAGAACTGGAAAATCTAAACAGACCGATCACCAGTAACGAAATTGAATCAGTCATCCAAAACCTTCCCAAAAGCAAAAGTCCGGGACCAGATGGCTTCACTAGTGAATTCTACCAAACCTTCAAAGAGGATATAATGCCAATCCTGTTCAAACTCTTCCAAAATATTGAAAAAGAGACAGTACTCCCTAACTCATTTTATGAGGCCATAATTACCCTGATACCAAAACCTGTTAAGGACAACACAAAAAAAGAAAACTACAGACCAATATCTCTCATGAATACAGATGCAAAAATCCTAAACAAAATTCTAGCAAATCGAATACAACAATGCATTAAAAAGATTATTCATCACGACCAAGTGGGGTTCATCCCTGTACCACAAGGATGGTTCAACAACCGCAAATCCATCAATGTGATATATCACATAAACAAAATAAAGGACAAAAATCATATGATTATATCAATTGATGCAGAAAAAGCATTTGACATGATACAACATCCATTTATGATTAGAACACTTAATAAAATAGATATAGAAGGAAAATACCTTAACATAATAAAGGCCATATATGACAAATCCTCATCTAATCTCATAAATAATGGTGAAAAACTTAAGTCCTTTGGTCTATCTTCAGGAACACGATAGGGCAGTCCCCTATCACCTCTACTTTTCAACATAGTGTTGGAAGTCCTTTCCAGAACAATCAGTCAAGAGAAAGAAATAAAAGGCATCCACATTGGGAATGAAGAAGTTAAATTGTCACTCTTTACGCATGACATGATGCTATATATAGAAAACCCCAAAGACTCCATCAAAATGCTATTAGAAACAATCAATGAATACAGTAAAGTGGCCGGCTACAAAATCAACGTACAAAAGTCCATTTCATTCCTATATACTAACAATGAAATCTCAGGAAAAGAAATACTAAAACCAATTCCTTTTGCAATTGAAGCAAAAAGAATAAAATACCCAGGAATAAACTTAACCAAGGATGTGAAAGACTTACATGCTGAAAACTATAAGAAATTTTTAAAAGAAATTGAAGAAGACACAAAGAAATGGAGAGACATTCCGTGCTCATGGATTGGAAGAATCAACATAGTTAAAATGGCCATATTACCCAAAGCAATATACAGATTTAATGCAATCCCCATCAAAATCTCAATGGCATTTTTTAAAGAAATAGAACCAAAAATCATCAGATTTGTTTGGAACCACAAAAGACTCCGAATAGCCAAAGTAATCTTAAGAAAAAAGAACAATACTGGAGGTATCACACTCCCTGACTTTAGCTTGTACTACAACGCTAAAATAACCAAAACTGCATGGTATTGGCAGAAAAACAGACACATAGACCAATGGAATAGAACTGAGAACCCAGAAATAAAACCACATAAATATGGACAGATAATTTTTGACAAAGAAGCGAAAATTATACAGTGGAGAAAAAGACAGCCTCTTCAATAAATGGTGCTGGGAGAATTGGATAGCCACGTGCAAAAGAATGAAACTGGATTGCTATCTGTCACCATGTACCAAAATTAATTCAAAATGGATCAAAGACTTAAGCATAAGACCTGACACAATAAACTGCATAGAAGAAAACATAGGTACTAAACTTATGGACCTTGGGTTCAAAGAGAATTTTATGAATTTGACTCCAACGGCGAGGGAAATAAAAGCTACAATAAATGAATGGGACTATATGAAACTTAAAAGCTTCTCCACGGCAAAAGAAGCCATCCACAAAATAAAGAGGTAAGCAACTGAATGGAAGAAGGTTTTTGCAAACAGTGCCTCCGATAAGGGGCTACTATCCAAAATATACAAGGAACTCATGCAACTCAACAACAAAAAGACAAACAACCCAATTTAAAAATGGGCAGATGACCTGAAGAGACATTTTTCTAAAGAGGACATAAAAACAGCAAATAGACATATGAAAAAATGCTCAACATCACTAATCATCAGAGAAATGCAAATAAAAACCACAAGGAGATATCACTTCACCCCAGTCAGAATGGCTATCATCAAGGAGACAAATAGTAACAAGTGTTGGAGAGGCTGTGGAGAAAAAGGAACCCTCATACACTGTTGGTGGGAATGCAGATTAGTGCAGCCGCTATGGAAGGCATTGTAGAGGTTCCTCAAAAAATTACGAATATAATTACCATGTGACCCAGCAATCCATCTTCTGGGTATCTACCCAAAAAATCTGAAAGCATTTATACATAAAGACACGTGTGCTCCAATGTTCATTGCAGCTTTCTTTACAGTGGCCAAGACATGGAAACAACCAAAATGTCCTTCGATAGATGAATGGATAAAGAAGTTGTGGTATATAGACACAATGGAATACTATTTGACGGTAACAAAAGATGATATAGGAACATTTGTGCCAACATGGATGGATCTTGAGAGTATAATTTAAGCAAAATATGTCAGACAGAAAAAGCAGAGAACCATATCCTTTCACTGATATGTGGTATATAAACCCAAAACAACAAAAGAACAAAACAAATGAGAAACAAAAACTCTATACACAGACAATAGTTTAGTGGTTACCAGACGGTAAGGGGGCAGGGGGTGGCAAATGAGGGTAATGGGGATCAAATATATGGTGATGGAAGGAGAACTGACTCTGGGTGGTGAACACACAATGGGATTTATAGATGATGTAATACAGAATTGTACACCTGAAATCTATGTAATTTTACTAACAGTTTTCATCCCAATAAAAAAAAAAAGAGAGAAAGCTAAATTGAAGTTCTGTATATTTTTCACCTTTCTAACTCAAGAATTTAACTTAGATACCTGATATTTGTTAACGCCATTGTATTGCTAGGGCGCAAAAGAAATTAAATCAATGATTTTTTGTTAACTGTTAATTTGATTAGAAGACAAGTAGAAATGTTCATAAAATTAGAAAATGAAATCAATACAGACATTTATTGGCATATGTCACAAAACTAAATTTTAATCTGATCATACAGTGTCAAGGTTAGTATTCCAATTGCATGCCAATGAACTAACTAGATAATTCAAACATTAATCAAATAAATACTGATTTAAATAGGTTGGCCTTGCATTATGATATAATGACCAAAGCCCCAGGAGTTTATTGAACTGGTTTTCCTAGAAGAAAAACATTGATGTTCTATAGAAAAAAAACTGCCTTTTCTTTGAATCTCAATGTCAGTGCATTTTAATTTGTACCAACATGTATTTTATGAAAGCTAAATGCCCCTATTGGCTTCAATGGACTTTAAAATAGGCTACCCAAACTTAAGTAGATAGGAAACCCCATTGGCATCAGCTGTCCTTGCTAACTCTATTTGAATAAGTCGAATGTGTGCAAATGGAGGGGGTGTTTGTGTGTAGTAGGGACATTATGCCACACTGGTTTTGGTGTTATTAGAGTTCTGTTTTATTCGAATGATGTTATCTGATAGGATGATGTTCCATGGAATATATTATGCCCAATAATAGCTTGTACATCTTTATATCAGGTAGAACACTACAAAGACAAAGGGAAGATGACTTTAAGACATATATGCATAACTGTTAAAAGAATAAACCTTAGAATTGTGGAAAACTAAATGCCAGTGCAGTGTTTACAAGCACAACCCATCCTGAAGGAAGCCACTCTGTTATTCTGAGTTGGTATACTACAGAGACTCTTCCAACAGTTAGGCCAGAAGCTGATGTTGGTGACTTTAAAAGAAGGTTGGACAGGCTCAAGGATGGGATTTCCATATTTCCTGTAGGCTTATTTTGTTTTGTCTCGCTTTGTTTTTACAAAAGTTCAACATATCCAAATCTTTGACAAGAGTACCCACCATGCATGCCCCTGCCTTAAATAAAGAAGATAATTATTTAAAAGTTGAATCATTACTTTATGAACAAGTTTCAGTTCCTAGAGACATTTCCTGTTATCTATCCCTGTATGCTTCTAGGGCGGTCACACTGAGCAAAGCGTTCCCACCATATTAAATATCATTCACAGGGTGGGCAATGATCAAAAGTCTAGCCAGAGATGTTGAGAGTCTGGAGGGAGGGACAGAACTTAACCATTTTTTGGCCATGATCTTTTTCACCTCTCCCGTTCCTTTGAATGTATAGTAGTTCAAGCTCTGCTCTTTAAAAATGATGTGTTAAGAATTTTTTAGACAAAAACATTAAACCAAATGTTAAGAAAAAGAAAAGCATCACTATTCTATTTGGTGAAGAGCATAAATATGAAATTACATTAGTAATTTCACTACATTAATATAGTGTGATAGTAGTAGTCATGTAATTTCACTAATGGATCTGACATATGTATTACTGTGTGTATGAGTATGAATTTTCAGGGACTTTCCTTCTAATATAATACTAAAGTGAGTTTTATACATATAGAAAGTTATAGATACAAAATTTCATGCATTGTTTTAGATATGTTGCTTTAATAAAAGATGTAGAGATTTCATGAGCACAGCCTTTTTTTCTGGGGATTTATTTTGGCAAAAATATGTTTGAACCATGTCATCGATCGACCTGATAGTAAGACGTGAACTAAAATACCATAGCCTGTAACAAAGACCTGGAAAACTATTATAGATTGGATCATCATAAAGTCCTTTGAATTTAAAATATCGCAGGTTATATTATTTCAAAAACGTTATTTCATAAAATAAATCACCTCATTCATGAAGATAATTATCAATGGGTATGGATTCTGTTAATTGGTGAGTTGGTTCACATTCCTATTGCTTCAAGATTATTACTAGAGCAACACAAATAACAAGCCTATGATGGAAATGAGTTGGCAGACTGAATAATGTTTATTGTTGAGTATTTAGTAGTAATCAATATCAACAACCCTTTTGTCAAAACTAGATTAGAATTTGGAGGCAAGAATATTCGATGGAATTTCTGCTTTAAGTATTGACTTTGTACACATACCAAACTAAAGTTGACATATGTATAAAGGACCTCTAAATAGAGCAGTACAGTTTTACTGAGTTGTATCTTACTTTTGTACAGATTTATATAAATTGTGTAAAATAGAACTATCCATTAACTTGTTTACCCTTATCATGTGGTTAGAATATGGTTATTTGCAAGGAAATCAGAGATCTTTCAGAAGTACAATTTTTGAATCATTGTTTATTCTTAGACCCCTGGCCCAAATACTTTGGGACGAAAGTCTAGCTCAGTGTAACACAAGTTTTTAGCTTGTTCATTCAAATCCTAGTTTGATTTAGATTTCCCGGTATCACTAAAATAGAGATGCATAAAGCAGGTAGGTATAGGGCCAAAGGTTCCAAAAAGCTCTAAATTGCAGGTTATATTATTGTGTTTTCTGGAACCCCTTTAAACAGTAATGTTAGGGAAAATTTAGGTTAGAGCACGTGTTTTGTGCACTTACTTATTAAGATTCAAACACCCTATTAGTGAGCAAATATTATCCTAGAATCTTGAGGAACATGAAGATTAAAGAGAATTGGGAAAAGAAGTACCCTTTAGCGTTAGTGAAGAATGCTCAATAGCTATCCAATCTCCTCTTCTATCTCACTATTAGTATTAAAATAATAATATGCTATATTGATGTATCTCAAAATTGGAACATTTTTTGAGAACAAAAAATTGAGACAACTAGGACATATGTTTTCACTCCATATTAAATTCGTTTTGTGTGCCATTCAGTGGTGCCAGGATCAATAAACACATTATATATCTTAATCCTCACAATAACTCTGCAAAGTGGTTATTATTATGAATATTTTAACTAATTTAAAAACTGAGGTTGAAGAATATTTTATAATTTACTTCTGGTCTCAAAGATATCATGTGCTACAGCTGGGATTTTTCACAATCCTTACCACTACTCACTATTTTACACTGGTCTGATGATGATGATGATGATTATTATTATTATTTTGTACATGGGCTGAGTTCTATAGACATTTGAAATTATGACCACTGCTCCAAGGTGTTATAAATATATCAACAAGGACACTAGCTAATTACTTCATATGAAAAAAAAAAAATGAAACCATTATCTTTGTTTTTCTACCAAAAAGTATCGAACAAAGGTGTTTTACTAATATGATACACTGGAAAATCTGATTTTTAGAAAATTTCAGTAAATCATGAGCTCTCCTTCTCATATTTTTTCAGATATTAATATTTATGGACTATAAAATTTTCATTCATAATTTTCACTCTACTATTGCAACTTTTCACGTGAGACAAATTTCCTAGCAAAGTATGTGATGAAGACACCTTTTTAAAATATCTCCTCTTCATTAACAGTGAGAAATGAAGGCATATTGAGTTATACGAATGCTGATTTGCTGTGTAAACCTAATTCTTTCTGAAGCATGGAATAACGCAATCAAATAATTATTTCAGCTTAGTCAGAAAAGTCTAATTTTAACTCTGCTGGATAAAGAAGCAAAGAGTTGAATATCAATGAGGGCAAAATTCTTATTGAAGTATATTACTTAAGGAATAGAATTCCAATTCCTAGTAAGTGGCATTAATTAATGCTGCTACCGTCATGTTGCTAACATGTACTACTTGAAATCCCATCACAATGAATATTAATACTCCCTATGATACTTTTAAATCTGTAAATAATAATATATTTGATTTTATATATAAAGTGTAGACTTGTTACATAGTACAAGTAAAATGGTAAATTATTTTTGTGTATTTTTAAACAACAATGTAATCCTCCAAAATTGAGTTTGGTGTTAGAATAAAATTAATAGTATCTTAATAATATATAGTAAATTCAATAATATTAGTTCAGATACAAAGCTCCTCATTATCTTACATCATGCTTACCACGGAGAAGTAAGTTTATCTAAAATATGTAATTTGAAAGTAGAAGTTTATAATCTCTAAATCAAGAAAGGCAGGTGCATCTAAAATTTGATTTTCCAGATGAAATTCAAATGCCTGGTTTGCATTACTCATGGTAGCATGAGAACACTATTAGTTTTTCAGC
This sequence comes from Rhinolophus ferrumequinum, assembly GCF_004115265.2. Lineage (NCBI taxonomy): Eukaryota > Metazoa > Chordata > Mammalia > Chiroptera > Rhinolophidae > Rhinolophus > Rhinolophus ferrumequinum. The sequence goes on from NC_046284.1 coordinate 63,200,520, forward strand.
AGTCAGTCATGGATATCACTCTGTGCTTAAAGGAAGCCTGAGAAACATGATCACTCTACCATAATTGGGATTCGTGGGACCAGGTTAGGATAAGAGTTTTATCGTATACTTCTGAAATTATATATTAATTTAATTAAGAAAGAATACACTATATTATTAATTATGCAAAGAGTCAAGTAACACCACAGCACAGAGATATCTTAATTTAACAGCTTATTTTTGTTTTCTTCGTATAATTTCTTTTTCTAGTTACCAATGTCCCTTTTATTCATTCATATAAAGAAAAGAATAGACAATTTACCATGCAGGTTTAGACCCATTGTCCAACCTTTCCATCATTTTGTTGTTGATAATGGCCCTAAGGATTAAGAAACGTGGAATAAATGAAGTTAAGTGCTATACAGACTGTTGTGAGTTAGAAAGATGTAATGTGATACGATTGACACAACATTGTATGCTAGAGACACAGATGTTGTGTTTATAGACTTATGAACCAATTTACTTAATGAGTGGCATTGCAGAATTACATAGATTCTATGAGTGTCACTTCCTTCATATATAAAATGGAAATGAAAATATTGCTCATATATTTGTTGAAAGAATTAAATACACAATGTATAGGGATCGGTTTTCAAACTTCAAACTTTTACCTTGCTTGCAAATGACAGTTATGGCCCCATCATTATCATCATTTTTCTTTTCCTAAAATGTTTGAATCTGGCATAAAGACACCTAGGATATTTGGGCATTTTTATGTATGGAAAAGAAACCCTCCTATGAAGAAGAGAATAAAAATTATAATTTTGTATGAAAGAGTTAGATTATAAGGTTCAAAAGTACACCAGTTATCTGCCTCTTTGAAGCTTCATTTTACCTCTCTTTCTTAGAATTGAAACAGATATGCTTGGATGATGTTTCCAAGCCAACATCCTCTAAAGACCATTCTATTTCAGTATGTGGCAAATTCAACAACAAAGACAAAATTGTAATTCTGTTCCAAATTGTTACCAAGTGTTAAGAGAAAATAGTAGTTGAATCTTGTGCCATATCAAATGTCAGATTTCCGAATGAGATTATGATGATATTAGCAGTTTGTGTTTGGTATGATGGCCTGTAGAGGCCCTTTTGATAGACAGTAGGTAACCTACACTACCACTCTGAGAATAAAATTTTGGTAACTTGACAAATTAGGAAGCTGAAGCACAGAGATAAACTAACTTGCTCATACTGTGAACTAATTGAGAGTACCAAAAGTATCGACAAAAACAACTATATTTCTTTAAACTACATTATACCATTTGTCCTGTAGCTGTTTTAAGTCCTATCACTAATTTCAAACTCTACCTCTTGTTTAATATAAAAACTGTGCTAGGTGTTGTAGAATCTGTTACAGTTTGAAGACAAACTGAATCATAGAACAGACAACCTTATTTAAAAAATGTAAGGTTATATATAAGTGGCCTTTCCACCTAATTTCACTGTTCTACTGTGCTAATTTATATTTGATTATTTTCTTAGCCTGTACCATATGAAAAAGTGTACAGATACTTAAAAAAGGAATAATAACTCAAGGGTTTGGAAAACACATTTATGTTCCCTAATATTAAGACCACACATCTATATGATGGAAAGTGAGTATTTGGGGGAAGGAGTGAGCTAGTGCCTATGGGTGCAGGCAGAAGTGTCTTAATGTGCAAACCAGGTCCATCCCACAGGGAGACATATTTCATGAAAATGTTTCTTTCAAACCTGGTATTCTGTCATTCAGGGAAGGTTTCCAGCCAAAATATTCACTGGCTGTCAGAAGAAAATAAAAAACAGTCTGTCAGTTCACTGCCTTTAGCACCGAAGTGAAAACCCACAGCTGAAAGTCTTTTGATAGTTCTGGGCCCATGACTGCTAGAAGAGGTGACAAGACTTGGTTCCCAGAGAAAAAGAGACAGAGACTATGAGATTAGGCTATTGCATGCTGCTTCTTTGCTGCTTTGTCATGTCCTCTGAGTATGAACTGAAGCAACAGCAGGTAAAATTGTTCACCCATTCTTCAAGAGGACACTGTCCTGTTTCCCGTGTTCCACTAAACAGGGGCCTGAAAGGCACGTGCCTTGCATTGGAACCACAGGAGGCTAGATGAAGTTACAAGTAAAGAAGACATTGCACATTTGGCATAATGTGTAGGAGTTTCAGAGTCCCCTTTATTTTACATTTTCGGAAATTCCAACTTTAGACACTCTTTATTTAGGTTCATTTCCCCACAGGGAAGGATAGGTCATTAAATATATCCAAACCAAGTTGTTAGTGAGGCAGGTTAGTTAGCATGACTTCAGGCAGTCAGGAATTTCCTGGTAGAATGAACAAGGACAGTCATATCTTCAAGGCTGTAGCCCTGAGAAACATCATTAGTACAGGACAGCTGGTTTATGTCAAAAAACAACAACAAAAAAAACAAAAGCTTCCTCAAGTCTGAGAATTTGATAAAACTGTACAAGTAGGCGTCAGCTTTTCTCCTTAGATACTCAAGAAAAAAATATAAAAACAGAAGTCTTTTGCTTTAGCTCGTGGGCATTCCAGTTTCGGGTAACCCCCACCCCCTCTGGAGCTGTAATTCTTTGCTTTAATAAACTATTCTCTCTTGCAACCCCTTGCCTCTCCGGTCCGTGCTTCCATTCTTTGGTTTCACGAGACTACGGTCCTGGCGCGCACACGTAATTAAAGATTCTACATCATTAGTGATCATGAAATCCTCTTCTGTCCTGACGATAGAATCCCAGGCATATAAGAAGTTGAAGAACATGAAAGAGAGAAAATACTTGATGAGAGGGAGTGGTTGATAGGGCCAACAGGGGTAGAAATGGCACTGAAACGGAAAATGAGCAGCAGTGCAGACAAAAATAACCTACTGTTTAATTTTGTTAATATTTTCGGCCTCTCCTGCTAGTCAAAGGCATCTATCCCAAAGCCCCAAAAGGAAAAATTCCAAGTGTCCCTTGGAATAATGAAAATAACAGCTTCAATAAAAAGTTTGCATAGCATTTTGAATTGTTTATACATTTGCCTTTATTGTGTGTATTATGTGCCACCGAGTCGGCTCCCACACCTGGTGACTCGATGAATGAGTGATGTCCACAATGTGCTGACCTCGACAGCCTTGCTCGGCTCCTGCGGACTCATGCCTATTGCTTCTTTTATGGAGTCAGTTCATCTCAGATTTGATCTTCCTCTTTTCCTGCTGCCTTCTGTTTTTCCCAGCATTATTGTCTTTGCCAAAAAACCCTGCCTCTTCATGATGGGTCAAAATTACATTGAGAAGGCAATAAATATCAATGGGAATTGACATTAATTTATTTGCATTCAAGTCTGCTTTTGTGTATTACCTCATGTTTCAACTATTAGTAGTTACTGATATTTATCTCTATCTGTAGGCAGAGCTAGGTAGTGGGGTGTGTTTGTGTGAACTTGTGGGAGGAGTTTGGGTGCTGATTAAGCATATTCTATTAATCAAGAGAGAAAAGTTAAACACACCGTTTCAATATTTACTCAACTTCAGACTCCTGGGGAGATCTTTATGTAGGATATTTTTTGCTTTTTCTTGTGATATTTTGCTATGAGTTTCAATGCATATTGATTTTACTTTCAAGTAATTATTCAAAAATTATGAAGTGATATGTGTTTCATGCAAGAACATATTTTTGGAGCTTGCTCTATATTTTTGCAAGGATCACAATTCATTACAATAATAACAATTTATTATGTTTTCTTCAGTTTCTTGAGACGTCTGAGCAGCATTATTCACTGTGGGGTCAGAGTCCCAGAGAGCAGTTTCCAGGCTCTCGGCCTCACGTGGAAAGGTGCTGGCTTGGGTAATAGATGGCCGTCAGCTGTGACTAGTTGGACATCAGCTGTTACCAGTTAGCCATTAGCCATTGGTATAACTGCCGTGGCTAAGCTAGCAGGCACAGATTGCAGTTAGCAAGTGAGGTTGGAAGCCAGAGAAGTGGATGGCAGGTTGCGGATTGTGTGGATCCCACTTCCTGTGTCTCGCCGTGCCGCCAGTGAGGCTGGGGCACAGGAAGACCCCTTGTTGGGGTACTGGAGGACGTTTGCTTTTGTATCTCCAACCCAGCCGCCAGCGAGAATATAGTGGTATGACTCTCCTATCTATGGCTCTGTTGGTGTTCCTTTTAGGCCCCATCATATCCTGCGTTCTTGTGCTGGGAGCAGGACCAGAGTCCCTGCATGACATTCACTCTTCAGAAATGAGTGTAAGATAGAACCTGGTTACATGCTGAGGTCAGATTTTGTCAGAGCTCAGATAGCCATTCACAACTTGTTCCTAGGTCCCATACCTGGAAGTTTTAAACAAGACTATAGCTTACAAAAGGTTTGTCTCTTTGAAATTCATAGTCAGAAACTAGACGTCCTAAAAAAAGAGAAGAATGACAGTGAACTTTTGCTATCGATATTGCCATCTTACAATGTTTTGATCCACTGTCGTAAAACACATTTCAGCATTCTCTAAAACAGGATATCCCAGATTTGATTCACTGTTGCTTTCAGTACCCAACTTAAGAGAAGCTTGAATTTTTTTCTAAAGCTGTAAATTGGCTTGTAGTATTATTTTCTTTTACTTAAATCTGAAATTGCATTAATAGTGCTTAATCTTAAACTGTTAAACTTATATATTCTGAATTTGAAACAATTAAAAAATTTTTACCAATGTAAAGTTCTCATTTCCTTTATGAATGTTAAATAACAAAAATAAACTAAGCTATACATTGTAGTATATGAAAATATCAGTTACAAAATTCAAGACATTGTGCATTCAGAAATAAATTGTGCATAAAGAATAAAAATGAATACATTTTAATTTTAAGTATTGTTTCTATAAATATACTACCTATATTTAGTATAGCTGGCTGAGAAAGTAAGATGTTTAATTCTATAGTGCTTCTTCTGTTCATGAAAATAATTTTGAGTAAGTATTCTGTATTCTGTATTTGGTTTATCTTTGGATATCATTTTTCTCACATTGATAAAACACCCTCAGAAAATCAGTAACACATAGAATATCCAGGCACATATTAACCCCCCACCCACCCCCCAAAAAAGGTCTAAGCTATAATAAATAATGAAAAGCATTTATTTGAGTAAGGGATAGCAATCTGAGATGCAGACTCAGGTGGCAACCCAAACTGCATTCTGGTTCTGGAAAGAACAAAGAAAGGCAGGGTTTATAAAGGCAAAAACCACAAAATGTAATTATTTCATGCAGATGAAGAACTGCTAGCTAGGTTAACAGGGATTGGTTAGTTCCAATATGCAAATGAGGGAAGCGAATGTTACAAAGGAAGGAAGTAAAGTCCATGTGTGTCCAGGTTGCCCTTGTTGTTCCAGGATGTTTGTTTAGCAACTTAATAGCAGCTCTGAGAAGTGAGGCATAAGTGTGCATGGGCTCCGCTTCCTTATTAGCCTCCAGACTCTATTTTAAGTCACTCTGTTAGCAATGCTGATTGCATTTTATTTTCTCCATTATCATATACATCGTAAAATTTAACAGCAATCTCTTTGGAAATACGTTCATAACTGAAATGTCTCACCCAAATTTCAGGAGGAAGCTGTCAGGGAGACAGAGGTGGAGAGAGGTGGAGGGAGGAAGGAAAAGAGGGAGAGAGGAAGGGAGGAAGGGAGGGAGAGTCAGAGAGAGAGAGAGAAAGAGAGAGAGAGAGAGAGAGAGATTTAAATATTTAAATTAGTCTCAGGTGTTAAACATTTGAACATCTAGAGGTTTATGTTGGTTTCACCCAGATACTAATCATAAAAATTTACCACACTTACCACTTTTCTACTTTGGGGTGCTAGGCCAGAGTAATCAGAAACGTGGAACAGGAAGTTTTTGAGTATGTATATTTTCCCCAACTCTAGTTCCTCTCTTTTCTTCTCCGTCTTCCTGGTAAATATTAATGAAGGGTATTTTTTTTTTTTTTTTTTTTAGCTAGTGAAGTGATCGTCTGCAAATATTTCCTTGTACTCTTGCCATGTGAGTTTTTGACTTGCAAGAAATTATTCAGACATATACCTGGGAAAAGTTGGTAGCTGGATCTCCAAAATTAAGCCTAAAGTGGTGATTTCATTAGCAAATAGGTCAAGTAGGAGAGATTTTCTTTTTCTGCTCTAATCCCAGTAAGGTATTCAATTGTGTGTTTTTTAACAAATTCAGCAAAAGTTTACAGAAAAGTAAACCTCACCTCCAAAATAACACTATCCTGAGATAATCACTACTTACATTTTGAAAACACCTTTCCTGATATCCTATTATGTACACAAAATACTCTTTTAAATAAATTAAATCTCCTACACCATTTTCTAATTTAGTAATCAATAAAATAAATAAAATGGACTTTCATAATTTCAATGTCAACATCAATAAAATGGGCCTTCCTAAATTTTAATGACTGCAGAATTTTACATCATGTAAATGAATCATAATTTATTTAATATATCTTTTACTAAAATTATAAACCCAAATAACTATTAACAAAATATAGATACAGATGGTATTCTAATTAATGTACTTTTATAACTCCATAACAGGTAGCTTAAATCCTCCAACATTATTCTTCATATTCAAGATTACTGTGGCTCTTCTTGGGCTTTTTCATTTCCATATATTTTTGGAATCACGATGATAATTTCTTGAAAAGAGAAAAAATAACCTGTTGGGTTTTTTATTGAAATTGCATTGAATATATATCTCAGTTTAGGAAGAAGTGACACCTTTATAATATTTAATCTTTCAGTCCATGCATCTGTTCATATTGCACTTTTAAAATTCCTCACAGCAAGGTTTGTTCATAGTTCTGTATGTAGAGGTCTTGCCTGTTTTCATTAGATTTATTTCCAGGTGCTTGGGAAGTTTTTTAATGTTAATGGAAAAGAGATCTTTTTAACAACTTCATTCTCTAATTGTTCATTACTATCATATAGTAAAACAGTTGATTTTTATATATTGACTGTGTATCCTGTGACCTTACTAAGTTTACTTATTATTTCTACTAATTTTTGTATAGACTTTTTGGATATCCTTTGTACACATTACTTGTCTGTGAATGATGATAGTTTTATTTATTTTTCACAAACATTTATGCCTTTTACTTATTTCATGCCTTCTTGTAGTAGTTAGAAACTTCATAATAATATTGGATACTATGTTATTAGTATCTTTGTCTCATTCCTGATATCAACTGGAAAACTTTCACTATTTTATCATTAAGGATCATATTTGTTACAGGTTTTTGTTGATAATTTTGATTGACTAAAAGCTTTTAACGCGAATGAGTTATTAAATTTTATTCAACGTTTTTTTCCCTTTATCTTTTGACATGATCATATTATTTTTTTCCTTTACTCTTTTAATTTGGTGAATGACCCTGATTGATATTCAAATGTTAAACTAACCCTGCCTTCCTGAAATGAACTCAACTATGAAGTAATGTATTTTCTATAGATTCTGTGTATCATAGCATATGACTTGGTAATATTTTATTTAAGAGTTTTGCATCTATATTTATAATGGAAAAGATCTGTTATTTTTGTTTCTTACCAAGGTTATGCTCACTTCATAACACAAATGAAGAAATTGATTCTCTCTTTTATTATTCAGTGGAAGAGTTTGTAAATAATTAATGCTATTTCCTCCATATATGTTAAGAAGAGTTTACTGGTCAAGATATCTAGATCTGGAGATTTCTTTGTGTGAAGGTTTTCATTTATGAAGTTAATTTATTTAATAATTGGAGACCAATTAAGACTGTCATTTTTCAAAGTTACTTTTTAATAGAAATTTTTTCATTTAATCCAAAGTTTTAAATATGTTGGTATAAAATAATGCATAATAACTGCTATTATGTGGTTAATCTGTAAGGATGCCTTGGTATATTAGTAATTAGAGTCATCTCTCTTATTTTCAATGTTATTCAATATTATTAGTTTTTCCAGAGAGAAAAATTGTTATTTTTAATTTTTTTTTGTTGTATTTTATGGTTGTATTGTATTTTTATTGATCTTTGCTCTTATCTTTATTATTTCATTGCTGGTATATTCTTTTGGTTTAATTTGCTATAATCTAGCATGTTGAGTTGTATGTTAAGATCATGAAATGTTAGACTTTTTTTCAAAAATTACATTTAAAGCTATTAAATATCATTGAAACATTAATTAGTTATCTCCTGCAAGTTTTCCTCTATGTCTCCGAAACTGTTTCTGATTAGTTCATTCACTTATTCTCTTCTTTAGATTCCACATATGAGTGAGATCATATGGTATTTGTCTTTGTCTGTCTTATTTCACTTAACATAATGTTCTCTAGATCCATCCATGTTGTTGCAAATGGTAAGATTTCTTTCTTCTTTATGGCTGCGTAATATTCCTCTGTATAAATGTACCACAGTTTCTTAATCCAGTCATCTACCGATGGGCATTTCGGTTGTTTCCATGTCTTGGCTATTGTGTATAGTGCTGCAATAAACATAGGATTGCATAAATTTTTTTGAATTTGAGTTTTGGATTTCTCTGGGTAGATACCTAGGAGTGGAATTGCTGGATGATAAGGTAGTTCCATTTTCAGATTTTTGAGATACCTCCATACTGTTTTCCATAGTGGCTGCACCAATCTGCAATCCCACCAACAGTGCAAAAGGGTTCCCTTTTCTCCACATCCTCGCCAGCACTTGTTGTTTGTTGATTTATTGATGATAGCCATTTTGACTGGGGTGAGGTGGTATCTCATCGTGGTTTTTATTTGCATTTATCTGATGGTTAGTGAGGTTGAGCATTTTTTCATATGTGTGTTTGCCATCTGTATGTCCTTTTTAGAGAAATGTCTGTTCGTGTCCTCTGCCCATTTTTCAATTGAGTTGTTTGTTTTTTTGGAGTTCAGTTGAGTGAGTTTTTTATAAATTTGGGATATTAACCCCTTATCGGATATATCAGTGGCAAATATATTTTCCCATTCAGTAGGATCCCTTTTTGTTTTGTTAATGGTTTCCTTTGCTGTGAAAAAACTTTTTAGTTTGATGTAATCCCACATGTTTATTTTTTCTCTTACTTCCCTAAAACCGAGGGGATATATCAGTAAAAATCTTACTCCGGGTAATGTCTGTAAAGTTTCTTCCTATATTTTCTTCTAGGAATTTTACGGTTTCAGATCTTACATTTAAGTCTTTAAGCCATTTTGAATTTATTTTTGTATATGGTGTAAGGAGGAGGTCCAGCTTTGTTTTTTTGCATGGGTCTGTCCAGGTTTCCCAGCACCATTTATTGAATAGACTGTTTTTACCCCACCGTAAATTCTTGCTTCCATTATCGTAGATTAAATGGCCATATAGGCCTGAATTTATTTCTGGGCTCTCTATTCTGTTCCATTGATGTATGTGTCTGTTTTAATGCCAGTGCCATGCTGTTTTGATTACTGTAGCCTTGCAGTATAATTTGATGTCAAGTATCGTTATACCTCCCACTTTGTTCTTATTTCTCAAGATTGCTGAGGCCATCTGGGGTCTTTTATGGTTCCATATAAATTTTAGGATTATATGTTCTATTTCTGTGAAAAACATCGTTGGTAGTTTGATAGGAATTGCGTTGAATATGTATGTTGCCTTAGGCAGTATGGACATTTTAAGTATATTAATTCTTCCTACCATGAGCATGGTATGTGTTTCCATCTATTTGTATTTTCATTCATTTCTTTCTTCAGTGTCTTATAATTTTCTGAGTACAGGTCTTTTACTTCTTTGGTTAAATTTATTTTCCCAGGTATTTTATAGTCTTTGAAGCAATTGTAAGTGGGATTGTTTTTTTAATTTCTCCTTCTGAGGTTATATTATTGGTATATACAAATGCAACTGATTTCTGAATATTAATTTTGTATCCTGCTACTTTACTAAATTCTTTTATCAGCTCTATTAGTTTCTTGGTGGAATCTTTAGGTTTCTATATATATAGTATCATGTCATCTGCATATAATGACAATTTTACTTCTTCCTTACCGATTTGTATGCCTTTGATTTCTTTTTCTTGTCTGATTGCTGTGGCTAGAACTTCCAGCACTATGTTGAATAGAAGTGGAGAAAGTGGGCAACCTTGCCTTGTTCCTGATCTTAAGGTGAATGGTTTTAGCATTTCCCCATTGAGTATGAGGTTAGCTGTAGGGTTTATTGTATATGGCCTTTATTATGTTGAGATATGATCCCTCTATTCCCACTTTCTTAAGGGTTTTTATCATAAATGGCTGCTGGATTTTTTCTGCATCTATTGATATGATCATATGATTTTTATTTTTCATTTTGTTAATGTGGTGTATCACATTAATTGATTTGTGGATGTTGAACCACCCTTGCATACCAGGGATGAATCCCACTTGAACATGGTGTATGATCTTTTTAATGTATTGCTCAATTCTGTTCGCTAATATTTTGTTGAGGATTCTTCCATCTATGTTCATTAGAGATATCGGCCTGTAGTTTTCTTTTTTTGTGGTGTCTTTGTCTGATTTGGGGATCAGGGTGATAGTGGCCTCATAAAAAGAGTTTGGGAGCCTTCCATCCTTCTGGTTTTTTTGGAAGAGCTTGAGGAGAATAGGTGATAATTGATTTTTGAATGTTTTGTAAAATTCACCTGTAAAGCCATCTGGTCCAGGGCTTTTGTTTGTTGGTAGATTATTGATTACTGATTCAATTTCCTTGGTGGTAATCAGTCTATTTAGGTTTTTTGTTTCTTCTTGAGTTAGCCTTTGAAGGTTGTATACTTCTAGGAAATTGTGCATTTCTTCCAGATTGTCAAATTTGTTTGCATATAGTTGCGTATAGTAATTCCTTAAAATTTTTTGTATTTCTGTGGTATCTGTCGTTCTCCTCTTTCATTTCTGATTTTTTTTTTCATTTTTTAAATTAAAGTTTATTGTGGTGACAATTGTTAGTCAAGTTACATCGATTTCAGGTGTACAATTCTGTATTACATCATCTATAAATCCCATTGTGTGTTCACCACCCAGAGTCAGTTCTCCTTCCATCACCATATATTTGATCCCCTTTACCCTCATCTACCACCCGCTCCCCCCTTACCCTCTGGTAACCACTAAACTATAGTCTGTGTCTGTGAATTGATTCTCATTTGTTTGTCTTGTTCTTTTGTTGTTTTTGGTTTATATACCACATATCAGTGAAATCATATGGTTCTCTGCTTTTTCTGTCTGACTTATTTCGCTTAGCATTATATTCTCAAGATCCACCCATGTTGTCACAAATGGTCCTGTTTCATCATTTTTTACCACCAAACAGTATTCCATTGTGTATATATACCACAACTTCTTTATCCATTCATCTGTTGAAGGACATTTTGGTTGTTTCCAAGTCTTGACCATCGTAAATACAGCTGCAATGAACATTGGAGCACATGCGTCTTTATGGATAAATGTTTTCAGATTTTTTGGGTAGATACTCAGGAGTGGGATTCCTGGGTCATACGGTAATTCTATTTGAAATTTTTTGTGGAACCTCCACACTGTCTTCCTTAGTGGCTGCACCAATATGCATTACAAGCAACAGTTTATGAGGGTTCCTTTTTCTCCCCAGACTCTCCAACACTTGTTACTAGTTGTCTTGTTAATGATAGCCATTCTAACTGGGGTGAGGTGATATCTCATTGCAGTTTTATTTGCATTTCTCCGATGATTAGTGATGTTGAACACTTTTTTGTACATCTATTGGCCGTACGTATGTCCTCTTTGGAGAAATGTCTCTTCAGGTCCTCTGCCCATTTTTCAAATTTTTTTTTTATTTTTTTGTTGTTGAGTTGCATGAGTTCCTTGTATATTTTGGATATTAACCCCTTATCAGAGGCACTGTTTGGAAAATCTTCTCCCATTCACTTGGTTGCCTCTTTATGTTGTCGATGGTTTCTTTTGCTTTGCAGAAGATTTTAAGTTTGATACAGTCCCATTCATTTATTTTAGTTTTTACTTCCCTTGTCTTTGGAGTCAAATTCATGAAATGCTCTTTGAACGCAAGGTCCATAAGTTTAGTACCTATGTTTTCTTCTATGCAGTTTATTGTGTCAGGTCTTATGCTTAAGTTTTTGATCCCTTTTGAATTAGTTTTGATACATGGTGACAGATAGCAGTCCAGTTTCATTCTTCTGCACGTGGCTTTCCAATTCTCCCAGCACCATTTATTGAAGAGGCTGTCTTTTCTCCATTGTATGTTTTTTGTTTCTTTGTCAAAAATTATCTGTCCATATTTATGGGGGTTTATTTCAGGGTTCTGAATTCTGTTCCATTGGTCTACATGTCTGTTTTTCTGCCAATACCATGCTGTTTTGATTATTGTTGCCCTGTAGTACAAGCTAAAGTCAGGGAGTGTGATATACCTCCAGCATTGTTATTTTTTCTTAAGATTGCTTTGGCTATTCGGGGTCTTTTGTGGTTCCAAACAAATCTGATGACTTTTTGTTCTATTTCTTTAAAAAATACCTTTCGGATTTAGATGGGGATTGCATTAAATCTGTATATTGCTTTGGGTAATATGGCCATTTTAAGTATGTCTATTCTTCCAATCTATGAGCACAGAATGTTTTTCCATTTCTTTGTGTCTTCTTCAATTTCTTTTAAAAATGTCTTGTAGTTTTCATCATGTAGGTCTTTCACATCCTTGGTTAAGTTTATTCCTAGGTATTTTATTCTTTTTGCTGCAATTGCAAAAGGAATTGTTTTTTGTATTTCTTTTTCTGAGATTTCGTTGTTAGTATATAGGAGTGCAATGGAATTTTGTACGTTGCTTTTGTAGCCAGCCACATTACTGTATTCGTTGATTGTTTCTAATAGCTTTTTGGTGGAGTCTTCAGGGTTTTCTATATGTAGCATCATGTCATCAGCAAAGAGTGACAATTTAACTTCTTCATTCCCCATTTGGATGCATTTTATTTCTTTCTCTTGCCTGATTGCTCTGGCGAGGACTTCCAACACTATGTTGAAAAGCAGAGGTGATACGGGACAGCCTTGTCGTGTTCCTGAACGTAGGGCTTCAGTTTTTCAGTATTAATTATGAGATTAGCTGAGGGTTTGTCATATATGGCCTTCATTATTTTAAGGTGCTTTCCTTCTATATCTATTTTATTAAGTGTTTCAATAATAAATGGATGTTGTATCTTATCAGATGCTTTTTCTGCATCAGTTGATATAATCATGCGATTTTTGTCCTTTATTTTGTTTATGTGATCTATCACATTGATGGATTTGCGGTTGTTGAACCATCCTTGTGCTCTGGGGATGAACCCCACTTGGTCGTGATAAATAATATTTTTAATTCATTGTTGCATTCTATTTGCTAGAATTTTGTTTAGGATTTTTGCATCTCTATTCATCAGAGATATTGGTCTGTAGTTTTCTTTTTTTGTGTTGTCCTTACCAGGTTTTGGTATCAAGGTAATGTTGGCCTCATAAAATGAGTTAGGGAGTACTGTCTCTTCTTCAATTTTTTTGGAAGAGTTTGACAGGATTGGTATTAGATCCTCTTTGAAGGTTTGATAGAATTCACTAGTGAAGCCATCTGGTCCCGGACTTTTGCTTTTGGGAAGGTTTTGGATGACTGATTCAATTTCGTTACTGGTGATCGGTCTGTTTAGATTTTCCAGTTCTTTATGGTTCAGCCTAGGAAGGCTATATGTTTCTAAGAACTTGTCCATTTCTTCTAGGTTATTAAATTTGGTGGCATATAGTCCTTCATAGTATTCTTGGATGATTCTTTGTATTTCTGTGGCATCCATGATAACTTCCCCATTTTCATTTCTGATTTTGTTTATTAGTGTCTTCTCTCTTTTTATCTTAGTTAGCGTAGCCAAGGGTTTGTCACTTTTCTTAATCTTTTCAAAGAACCAGCTCTTTGTAACATTAATTTTTTCTATTTCCTTTTTTTCTCTATTTAATTTAGTTCTGCTCTGATTTTTATTATTTCCTTTCTTCTGTTGACCTTAGGTTTCATTCATTCTTCTTTTTCTAGTTCTTTAAGGTGTAATGTGAGGTTATTTATTTGGGATTTGTCTTGTTTCTTGAGATAGGCCTGTAATAATATAAATTTCCCTCTTAAAACTGCTTTTGGTGCATCCCAAAAATTTTGGTAGGATGCATTTTCATTGCCATATTTTTCTATGTATCTTTTGATCTCTCTTCTAATTTCTTCTTTGACCCGGTCCTTCTTTAAAAGTATGTTGTTTAATCTCCATGTATTTGTGTTTTTTCCTGCTTTCTTTCTGCAGTTGACATCCAATTTCAAAGCCTTGTGATCAGAGAATTTGCTTGGTATGTTTTCAATCTTCTTAAATTTGCTGAGGTTAGCTTTGTGTCCCAATGTATGGTCTATCCTTGAGACTGTTCCATGTACACTAGAAAAAAATGCATAGTCTGATATTTTAGGATGAAGTGCTCTATAAATGTCAATTATGTCCATTTCATCTAATGTGTCATTTAGGGTTGCTGTTTCACTATTTATTTTCTGTTTGGATGATCTATCCATAGCTGTCAATGATGTATTTAGGTCCCCTACTATAATTGTTTTGGTCAATTTCTCCCTTTAGTTCTGTTAGTAGTTGCTTGGTATATTTTGCTCCCTGATTAGGGGCATAAATATTCATGACTGTTATGTCTTCTTGTATAGTCCCCTTTACCATTATGAAATATCCATCTTTGTCTTTTGTTATCTTTTCACCCTGAAGTCTGTTTCATCAGACATCATTAAGGGTACACCTGGTTTTCTCTGGATACCATTTGCTTGGAGTGTCAATTTCCACCCTTTCACTTTGAGTCTATGCTTGTCCTTGTAGCTGAGATGTGTCTCTTAGAGACAGCATATCGTTGGGTTTAGTGTTTTGATCCAATCTGCTACTCTGTGCCTTTTTAGTAGTGAGTTCAGCCCATTTACTTTTAGGGTGATTATTGATATGTGAGGATTTCCTATCATTCTATCTTTAGTTTTCTGGTAAGAATGTGTCTCCGTGGTTTCTTTGCCTTTTTGTTTTTGTCTATTATTTCTGTGTGGTGGTATTCTACGATGTTTCCCTCTGTTTCTTCTTTTATTACAGTGTATGTTTCATTTCTGGATGTTTTTTGAGTGGTTACCCTTAAGTTTATGTAAAAGAATGTTTGATATATAGAGTATTCCATTTTCTTCAGCAGGCTTAATTTCTCCATTCCCATATTCTGGTTCAGGCCTTTACTCTCCTCCTTTCTATGTTTTGGTTGGAACAAATTGTCCCTGTTGATTGTGGTAGAATAGCCTCCTTTAGTATTTCTTGTAGTGCAGGTCCTGTATTAGAAAATTCCCTCACCTTCTGTATGTCTGGAAAGGTCTTTATTCCTCCTTTATATCTAAAGGATATCTTTGCTGGGTGTATTATTCTTGGCTCATAATTTCTCTCTTTCAATAGCTTGAATATTTGGCTCCACTTTCTCCTGGCTTGTAGAGTTTCTGCTGAGAAATCTGATGACAATCTAATGGGCTTTCCTTTGTAGGTTACCGTCTTCTTTTCCTAACTGCCTTGAGGATTCTTTCTTTGTCGTTGATTTTTGACAGCTTCAATACAATGTGCGTTGGAGAAGGCCTGTTGGGGTTGAGGTAATTAGGTGTCCTATTTGCTTCTTGAATTCGAGGATGCAGTCCTTTCCACAAGTTTGGAAAGTTCTCATTGACTATTTGTTTGAAAATAATCTCTGTTCCCTTCTCCTTTTTTCTCCTTCTGGTATGCCCGTTATTCTTATATTGCTCTTTCTGATGGTGTCAGAAAGTTCCTGTAGAGTTCTTTCATTTCTTTTAAGTCTCAAGTCTCTTTCTTCTTCCATCCGTGTCATTTCCAGGTTTCTATCTTCGATGTCACTGATTCTTTCCTCCATCTAGTCAACTCTACTTCCTAAGCTGCTATTTCATTCTTAATTTCTTCTGTTGAGTTGTTAATCTCCAGAAATTCTATTTGGTTCTATTTTAAAATTTCAATCTCTTTGGTAAAATGCTCATGTTGTTCTTTGATTGTATTTCTTAGTTGATTAAACTGCCTTTCTGTATTTTCTTGCATCTCGTTGAGTTTTTTCAGAACTGCAATCTAGAATTCTCTGTCTTTTAAGTCACATATTTCCATATCTTTAAGTTCCTTTTCTGGAGACTTTTCACTTTCTTTCTGAGCTGTCTTGTCGCCTTGGTTATTCATGGCAATTACTGATTTATAGTTTCTCTTCCTAGATATTTACAGGAGTGGGTTCTGCAACAGGTTGATAGGAAGAGGTCTTTTTTTGTTTTCCAGTACATGTCGGTAAAATGTTTTATTTTCTCTCGTACTGTAGCCTTTTTTTCTGTCTCACACTGTAGTGTTATGTTTTCTCTGCACTATTCCAGTTTTTCACCCAAGGTGGGGAGTCCCTTGAAGGTGGGCTTCTCCTCTGTTAACAATTTACCTGGGTCATAGGGCGCTGCGTCCCTTTGGGAATACGGAGAGCTTTTGAAGTTCCAAAGCTCTTCTTGCACCAGATTCAGAGCTCGTGTCTTTCAGCAGTTCTGTTTACTCCTCCAGTGATCCGCCCAGGTAGGTGGGGACAGGGGCGGGGTGAGTTGTGAGAGGTGGCCCAGAGCAATGGTGGCGATCACCACCACAATCAGTCCTGTTTCCACAGCTCCCTCCCCTTTGCTGGAACTAGTTGGGCTGCGAATCTGTGTCTACGGACCACAGTTGTCAGAACTGCAATAGTCTGTTCTTTTTATCTGACACTGCTGCTTTTCCGCTTCTAACACTGGGCTAGTGGGGCCGGGGTGAGCTCTGGGAGGGTTCGGAGGGGGCGGCTAGTTTCAGTGCCTAAGTTTTGCATTCTCTGTGGCAGTTTGGGCTTAAACCACCGTTTTTAGCCTTCTTCCCTCAGTCTTTGCTCCGAAGTCTCTGCTGTGAGCGTTGGGTTCATCTGTATTATGTGCTGTCACCCTTACCCCTGTGGGCCATAAACAGAGCCCTAGCAGTCGGAGATCTTCCCTCTCCCACAACTGTGGTAGTTCCGGGATGCAGCGAGCTCGGAGCACTGAGCTAGTCTCGTCCTGAGCCTGGGCGGCTCCATCTCTGCACTTCTTCCTTCCCTCTTCCCCTGCTCACGCAACTTGCCCACCTTTGGTGAATTCTGTAGTGAGCCTCTTGGTCTTGCCTTTCTGGTGTGCAGGGAGTCCTTTGTGGAGTTATAGCTGTTTAATTTATTGTGAATTCAGGGGTGATTTCTAGAGGCTCACCTCACACCGCCATTTTGATGACCAACTCTGAAACTTTCTATGATTTTATTAATTTGGGTCCTCTCTCTCTTTTTTTTAATGAGTCTGGATAAAGGTTTGTCAATTTTGTTTATCTTCTCTAAAAACCAACTCTTGGATTCATCGATCTTTTGTATTGGTTTTCTGGTTTCTATTTCATTTATTTCCGGTCTGATCTTTATTATCTCCTTCCTTGTACTCTCTTTGGGCTCATTTTGCTGTTCTTTCTCCAGATCCCTTAAGTGTGAAGATTAACTGTTGATTAGTGATTTTTCTTGTTTCTTTAGGTAGGCCTCCAATGCTATGAATTTCCCTCTTAGGACTGCTTTCGCTGCATCCCATAGATTTTGGGTGCTCGTGTTTTCATTTTCGTTTGTCTGAAGATATCTTTTGATTTCCTCCTTGATCTCATGGTTGACCTATTCATTATTTAGTAACATGTTATTCAGCCTGCATGAATGGATGTGTCTTCCAGTTTTTTTCCTGTAGTTCATTTCTAATTTCATAGCACTGTGGTCAGAGAAGATAATTGGTATGATTTCAGTTTTCTTACATTCATCAAGACTTGTTTTGTGGCCTAACATATGGTCTATCTTGTAAAATGTCCCATGTGCGCTTGAGAAGAACGTTTATTCTGCAGCTTTGGGGTGAAATGCTCTGAAAATATCGATTAAATCCAAGTGGTCCAAAGTGTCATTTAAGCCCATTGTTTCTATATTGATTTTCTGTCTGGAAGACCTGTCCCTTGTTGTCAGAGGTGTGTTGAAGTCCCCTACTATGATAGTGTTACTGTTGATCTCTGTCTTTATGTCAGTCAATATCTGTTTTATATATTTAGGTGCTCCTATGTTGGGTGAATAGATGTTTACTAGGGTTATGTCCTCCTGTCAGATCGATCCCTTTATTATTATATAGTGCCCATATTTGTCATTTAATATGTTCTTCATTTTGAAGTCTATTTTGTCAGATATAAGTATTGCAACTCCAGCTTTTTTCTTATTTTCATTTGCATAAAATATCTTACTCCAACCCTTCACTTTCAGCCTGTGTGTGTCTTTTGATCTGACGTGAGTCTCTTGTATACAGCATATACAAGGGTCTTGCTTTCTTATCCACTCAGCCACCCTATGTTTCTTGATTGGAGCATTTAAGCCATTTACATTTAAAGTGATTATTGATAGGTACATAGTTATTGCCATTTTTTAAATTTGTAATTAGATTGTTTTCATCTTTCTTCTCTTTACAGAAGTCCTTTTAATATTGCTTGCAATGCTGGCTTGGTGGTAATAAATTCCTTTAGCTTATTCTTTTCTGTGAAGCTCTTTATCTTTCCTTCAATTTTAAATGATAGCCTTGCTGGATAGAGCAATCTAGGTTGTAGGCCTTTGTTTTCCATCACTTTGAATATCTCCTGCCACTCCCTCCTGGCCTCAATATTTCTGTAGAAAAGACATTTGACCGTTTTATAGGAGTTCCCTTGTATGTGACCCTCTGTCTTTCTCTTGCTGCTTTTAGGATTCTCTCTGTCTTTAACCTTTGCCATTTTAACTATAATGTATCTTGGTGTGGACCTGTTTGGGTTTATCCTGGTTGGAACTCTCTGCACTTCCTGGGCTTGTATGTTGGTTTCCTTCACCAGGTTAGGGAAGTTTTCGGACATTATTACTTCAAATGTGTTCTCAATCCCTTGCTTCCTCTCTTCACGTTCTGTTTTTCCTATGATGTGCATGTTGTTGTGCTTGATGTTATCCCTGAGGTCTCTTAAACCATCTTCAGTGTTTTTTATTCTTTTTTCTTTTTGTTGTTCTGTTTGGGTTATCTCTGCTAACTTGTCTTCTAAGTCGCTGATTCGATCCTCTGCTTCATCTAACCTGCTGTTAATTCCTTCAAGTGAGTTCTTTATTTCAGTAATTCTATTCTTTAGTTCTAACTGGTTATTCATTATGATTTCTGTATCCTTCTTTATGTCGTCTCTAAGCTCCTTAAACATTCTTATCATCAGTGTTCTGCACTCTGCCTCTGATAGGTTGGTTACCTCTTTTTCATTTGGTTCCAATTCTGGAGGTTTCTTCTGTTCTTTTGTTTGGGACATGTTTCTTTGTTTTCCCATTCTGGCTGACTCTCTGTGTTTCCTTTGATGTATTAGGTAGATTCCCTAGGGTTCTTAGTTTTTGCTGGGTTATCTTATGTAGTATGTGTCCTTTATATTTGACTTGCACAACTTTCATCTTCTCTTCTGCGTGTGCTCCTATGGTGACTCTTGTGTTGTGTATATTGTCCTGTTAAAGTTGATCTTTAATTGCTTTATGCTTGTGAGTAGGTGGGGTTGACTCCTAGGTGGACTAGTTTTGAGACTTGGCTCTGCCCAACACAGGGTGTTCTGCTGCGTGAGGGTTGACCACTTAAATGAGGTTTAGCCTCTATGTACTCTTGTGCCTGTAGAGAATTCCCTCTTGGTGTGTCACTTGTAGGTCTATCTCGGTAGTACTCTGGTTTGGTCTGGAGTTAATCTCTAGGTATGTTAAATCTTGCACCTCTTCAGCTGGGCCCTGGTGAGGGGCAATTTCAGAACAAAGCAAAACACCAAGCACAACAACAACAACAACAAAGAAAAAATCAAATACATTCACATGTAAAAACAACTGATAACCCACACTCCACACAGGCAAAAGTATCATAGATATAAAAGCAAAACAAAATGAAAACAGCAGCGCCAGTCTTGGCGTAAGCCCACCAAGTAATCTCCAGGTTGTCCTCTGCTGTACCAAAGAGTCCTCTGTGTATTGTGCAGGCAGAGCCAGTCAGCTGGTGCCCAGAGTGACCTTGGGACTGCAGATTTAGATGAGTGGGGCTGAGGGGTCTGGATGGTAGTCTTGACAAAGTCAGTGTAGTTTCTGTTCTTGCCTGCACATATGAGCACTGAGAGTAGCACCACCAGCCCTGTGCCTAGTTCTCCTGAGTCTTAGGGTACTTCTTCCGTGTGTGTGTGTGTGTGTGTGTGTGTGTGTGTGTGTGTGTGTGTGTGGAGGGCGAGAGATTTCTGAGCTGCTAAAAGCCCAGAGCTGCGTCTGCTGCCTACTGCTGACCCCTGGGAGTGCCTCCGCATTTGTAATTGCCCTGCCCTAGGCAGGCCAAGAAGGATGGAGGCTGGGGATGAAGGGGTCTTCTCTCTCCCAGCCCAGCCATGTCACACTCTTCCCACAGGCCAGAAAAGGTGGTGGTTAGGGTGGAGGAATGTCTTCTCTACTAGCCCAGGAAAAATCACATTCTTCCCAGTCTCTTCCATGGGTCAGAGCTGCACGCAGGTCTTCCCAGAACCTAAGCACTAAGGCTCCTCTGTAATCTGACACTACTCCTCAGTTCAGGGGCCAGTTTAAGTCTCTGGAAGGGCAGGGGTAGGATTGGGAGAGTTGGGGAGAAGCCTAGGTATGGAGTTTGTGTCCTTTGTCCGACCTAGGGCCCAGCTGGTGGTCTCAGCTGAAGTTACTGCCTCAAATGCTGGATATTCTGCCCCCTCGGCTGGAGAGGTCAGCTGTGGGATGCAGGGAATGAGCTCACCTCCTGGCTTTTGTGTTCTCTGTTCTGTCCTGGGATCCCTGCGTCTCTGCAGCCACCAATGCCAGCAGCATCTCCCCAGCTGCAGGTGTGGGTCACGTCTCCACAGCTGCAGGTATGGGCTGCGTCTCCAGAGCCGCCGATGTGGCTGTGTCTGCACTCCGCTCCCTTCTCCCTTCCACTGCTCGCCCAATTTGCCCACCTTCAAGTAATCCTTGCACAAGTCTCTTAGCTGATCTGTGTGATGAGCAGAGAGTCCTTTGATGGGTTATAGATGTCCCATTTGTGATAAGATCTTGAGGAGAACTCAAAAAGTCCATCCCGCTACCGCCATTCCTATAATGTCACCCCTGCAAGTTTTGATATATTGTATTTCATTATCTTGTATTTCAAAATATTTTTAATTTCCTTTGTGATTTTTTTCTGACTCATGAGTTACAAAAAGTGTATTGCTCAATTTCTAAGTATTTATATTTTTTCAAAGCATCTTCTTATTATTCATTTTAACCTAATTTTCGTGCAGTCAGACAATATACTCCACATGATTGTATCCCTTTATCATTTGCTAAGAATTACTTTGTGAACTAATATGGTCAATTTTGGGAAAGATGTGAAAGAATATATATTCTGCATTAGATGGATGTTGTATTATATAACAATTAGGTCAATCTTATAAACCTCATTGTTCAAATCTCTCATATCCTTACTGATTTTTTTTTTTTGGACTGTTTGTTCTCTCAGTTGTAGAATCTTGTGAAAATCTCCAACTATATTTGTATAGTTGTCTAGTCTGTTTTTAGTGCTGTCTATTTTGTTTTATATGTTTTGAAGCTATATTATTAGATGCAAATGTAGGATTTTGTATATTCCTTTTGAACTGAGTGTTTTATCATTATAAAATGACTTTACCTCTAATAATGCTTATTGTCTTAAGTTTACTTTTCTAGGCATTAATATAACTATACCACTTTTCATTTTGGTTAGTATTGATCTGGTACATACAATCTCATTCTTTTATACTTTGAGCTATTTCTGAAGAAAACTTTAGTTGAGTTCTTTTTTGGTTTCTGAATTTATAATTTTTTCTGGCAATTATTGCTTTACATATTAGTCAAGTATTGTTCTGTGCAAATCAACCTGAAAAATTTCAGTGGCATGTGATAATGATACAGGTTAGCTAGCATGTCCCTAGGTAGCCAGGGAGGTCTCTGGTGAAATAAACGAAAGACAGCCATGTCCTAAAACTTCAGGTTTTGAAATCACCCCTTCATTCCAGGACATAATGTAACAAGGCCTTGAGGTTAATCATAAAATTCCTTTTGGCCTGACAAATGGAGCAGATCTAATAGGTAAGAGTGTGTTCCTTTGCTAACTCCTTTAGGATGGGCAAGCAGAACCAACCTGGTAGACGAATTTCATTAGAAGGCGCCAATTCCCCTTCCCCAAACAGGCAAGGGAACGTATAAAAGTAAGAGCTTTTGCCTCAGTTACTGGGCTCCCCCTTTCGGGGATCCCCTCCTACTTGGGAGCTCTGACCCTTTGCTGTCAATAAATTCTCCTCTTTTTAAAACTCTTTGCCTCTCCTCGGTCCATGTTTCCATTTTTCGGTCTCACGAGACACGAACCCAGCCTATACCCAGAAACTGCCTGTAGATCCAACGTCATCTACATCATTTGGGGAATCACAGGAAAAATGTTCCTCTATCAGTAATAAGCATTTATATTTTACACACAATTTTATAGGTCCACTGAAGTGAATTTGGTTTAGGCTCTGGTGACTGGGTAGTTTTGCTTTGCATGTTGCTTAATGTTAAGAGCTACAGGCTAGCTACAGCATATTCTACTCATACCCATGGCAGATATACAAGAGAACTTACCCAACCACACAAATTAAATTTAAAACCTCTGCTTGTGATATCCCTGCTAACATTTCATTGTTGAAAACAGGGCACATGGCTGAGACCAAAGTCAAGCTGGAGAAAGTCAAGTGAAGAAACTCAAATTGTGGAGTGAGAAAGAGGTATAGATGCAACCATGGTATGTGACATAGGAATTCTGGATACATGCTTGGGCAGCTTGTGTATGGCTTCCATCTTTACTCAGGTAAGGCTTGATCTTTGTTGTACCACTTCCATTGTGATAGATTGCTGCTGAGCCTTTCTGACCATATATCTGAGTCTGACGGAACTCATGTCATTATGGGCAATTGATGTCCATTATCAGGTGGGAGGTCTCTGTTGGGGCCCAATAGCTAAGCCTTGAGTTATTTTTCAAAGTCATTTAAATGTCTATTACAGGTAACATGAACTTTCTCTAGAGATCTGGAGTCCCTGTTGCAATTTTCTTTATGTTAGATGAAATGTTCTAATCTGTTGCAGGTCATTATGAGACAGGTTAGCTAACATGTCCCTAAGTAGACAGGGAGGTCCCTGGTGGAATAAACAAAGACAGCTTTATCCTAAATCTTCAGGTTTTGAAATCACTCCTTCGCTCCAGGACATAATGTAACAAGGCCTTGAGGTTAATCATAAAATTTATTTTGGCCTGAGAAGCAGAGCAGATCTGATAGATAAGAGTGGGTTACTTTGCTGACTCCTTCAGGATGGGCAAGCAGAACCAACCTGGTAGACCAACTTCATTAGAAGGCGCCAGTTCCCTTCTTCAAACAGTTCCCTTCTTCGAACAGCTACCCTTCCCCAAACAGCTCCCCTTCCCCAAGCAGGCAAGGGAAGGTATAAAAGTAAGAGCTTTTGCCTCAGTCACTGGGCCTCTCCATTTGGGACCCCCTCCTGCTCGGAAACTATGACACTTTGCTTTCAATAAACTATCCTCTTTTTAAAACTCTGTCTCTCCTGGGTCCGTGTTTCCATTCTTCGGGCTCATGAGACATGATCCCAGCACTCACTCACCCCAAAGTCCCCTACATCATTTTGGGACTCACAGAGACATAGTCCTCCTTCAATTAGACCCTCAAAATCTTCATAATTTGGTGAGTCCTTGCAGAGTTGGAATTAGGGTGAAGCAAGTGTGGACTCACCACAGAGAAAAATTTAAGGGGGCACCAAAAAAGCCAGGATTCAAGATAAAGAATATTTTAGTAGCAATGCTTTTATACATCAAATCAAACAAAAATTCCATGATGAGCAAATTATCAAATGCTTAAATAAAATCAGGATCAATATTTTATTTTTTTCTTTGTCCTAAGCTCTAATAAGTCTTGGCAAATCAGTTGCTAATCCTGTGTATACGCATCTTATAGAGGCTTCCAAACACTTGCTTCCTCACTCATCAAGTCTAAATAATAAGAAATCTTTGGCATAGTCGGTCTTTAGTATAATGTGATGTTTGACAGAATGTTCAGAAGGTCAAGATCTTTTCAAAGTATATTATGATGAAGAGTAGAAGAGTTAACAATGCCAGAAGTATATGCTATATTTTTATTCCTGGCTGATGTAAACAGTTTTTGGTCAACCTTTATGAACAGAACGGAAAGACACATATTTTACAGATCAATGGCCACATAGTATGTACCTGATTTTAATCTACTTTACACACTTACATGTGTATCTAAGATACCACATGTATTGCAACTGGAAGTGGGACTACTAATGGATTGAATTTGCGTTATTCTGCTGGCATCCTCCAAAATATTTCTGCTTTTTTACGGGACAGGACCACTGACCCTGCGTGCTTTAGTTCCATAAGGATGGCACTATCCCTGTTATTTCCACTATGATGCAATACTGGTTTTGATTTACTATTTTGTTTGAAGTGGGTGAGAGGGTAAGTTTCAGATATTTCTACTTGATTGTCCTATGATGATGGCTCTTACCTCACAAACCAAGGAACCAATGGTAGGGATGTGTCGATTACCAAGTGTAAGCTTTCCAATTGCATATTTGGGGGTTGAGGAAATGACCACTGTGTGGATTTATAGACCCTGTGGTCCTACTGTAAGCCTGACCTGGAAGAGAGCTAAATGATTTTTTGGCTCCTATACACTATAACTGTACCATAAGGGCCATTGTTATGCGTTAGATGCCTGGATATCAATTAGAATCCTAAATCAATTAGTCCTTGAAATGTTTGGGCCCTTGATACCTTTGATGAAGGACTAGGGTAATTGTTATCATATACACTTACTGATATATTGTAGTGACCAACCTCCCAGGGGTCTGAACTATTCTTCAGTTACTGGGTTCCAGGTCTGAATACTGGGTTCCAGGTCTGACTCAGGTTCAGAAAATGGTGAGAAACTGTGACTTTGGAAAACCTGTTTTCAGCTTCCTGACCATATATCCTTAATTCCTTTGTTTGTATAGTTTGAGCAATGTCCTTGTTGGTTTCCTATCCTTCTTATCATTAGAAACACCATATTCTTTTAACCATTTCCATCTCTAAGGATCGAGACCCTCTGGCTGCCATTCTAGACTTCCCACTTATTGTGATAATTTTTCCTGTCTTGCTTCTGGCAGTTAAGCACCATTACCTGTTTTCTATTATTTGAGGATAATGTCATCCTCACTGCTGTCGGTTAGCTCAGTTCTGTAATAGCAGTGTCTACCACCAACCTTGTTCTACAGAGGATGGCCATATTAGACCTTCTCAATGTTGCTGCTTTTTCCTTCAGCTTGCATCGTTTTTGCATTGCTAGATATAGGAACCCTCCAGGATCCTCTAAGGAATACAATTATATTCTGGGATTTTTCAATCTTACATAATATAACCACTCTAGTAGGTGTACCTCTCTCATCTTTTTTCTTTTCCTTTTTTTTTTTTTTTTTTTTTACCATTTGCGACTATAGCTCTAGCATTTCAATGTCATGTAGTGTGGGCCATTGCTTTCTCCAGGTTTGCAAGAGTCATCTGAGCATTGTGTTTAACACTGTATCCTGAGGTTCTTACAATGGTTTTAAATCCTATATCAAAACAGAGGTCTCTTATATCAAATAACTTTCCCTTATCCAACCTCATGTTATATCCTCCTTGATCCAAGAAACTCATGTATTCTCCTACCTAGTCAATCCAGTTATTGTCTATGTTGCCAAGATCCTATAATTCCTGGAAGTCCCTTTCCTCTTTCACTTGATTAAGAAGTTCCTTAGCAGGGCTATGTTGTGACTTAATCTTAATTATCTCTCTAGTAGCCAGAAGGAGATACAGGGCTGGATCATGATGGGCTGCATGTATTGTCTTGCAAGGCAGAAGACTCTGCGTCATGTTAAGGCAAAGAGAGAAGGCTAGCCTTTGACAGGGAACATGGGTAATTTCCTCAGGCCCAGACTTTTAGGGGAATCTGGAAATTCAAGATTTTCTAGTACATTAGTCCTGAGGTCCCCATGCAAAGCCTAAGGGTGACAACCTTCCCAATCAGGTCTCTGATTTAGGCATATCAGACTTGCTGAGGCTGGGAATTTAACCTTCTTTGGAGTTCTGCTATTCCGAATCTGATCCCTGATCCTTACTTTTTTCTTTCCTATAGCAGCAAAAAATGATTATATAGCAGCTCATTATATGCAGCAAGGGTGGTTCACTGGCTTTCACAATTAGCTTGAAACACAGTTAGGCTTTTAATTATATTTCTCCAATGCATCAATAGCTCCAGCAACAGCCATCCATACCATCAGTCATATAATGACTTGTTCCTGTGTGCATTCAAGTCACAAGCACATTCTCTTACACCAGTGAAAGTTTTACCAATGACAACACTACCTCATGCTAGGGCCTATCTGTGACACATGCTACCAGTGATGGGGTTCTCATTGTTGGATGGACAGTGAGTGATTCAGCTGCAAATGTCTGTTTTATGGTCTGCTTCTTCAAACCACTTCTGGCACCAATGCTCATAGGTTAGGTTCCTCATAAAAGAGACTCTAAAAGGTAGCAGTGCACGCAGGAATCTTACTGGGATATGAGACCCATGATCAACAACTGCGGAGAAGCAAAAGGAACTAGAATGAACAATGCGAGAAGTTGAGCAATGATAAAAAGGCATCAGCCAATTCTACAGGGATCTGTGAAGTTGGGATGGCTGTGCAGACTTGTCTTGAATTAAGGGAGGGGATTGTAGCCTATGTCACATTGTAGCCTCATTTTACAGTCACTAGAGGCAGCCTGGCCCAGGGAAAGAAATATAATCATGGGTGAGGTAGCTCCTATTAGCTGAGAGCAATTCCTGAAACAGCAACCGATAATCTCATCAACTATGGAATTTAGTGCTTTGGTCCTGAGGGAATGGGACCTGGAAAGTATACCACAACATCCTTTACCTTAAATACATATATACATATACCCACTGTTTAATGCAGTGATTACTCTAAAAATTAAAACATGGCCTCACCTATTAATGCATATTTTATCTTAGTTTCTTTACCACTTCCCAGACGATGCGAGAACTTTAAAATCCTTTAGCACCATTTACTACCTCCTGATTTTTTTGGAATAATTTCCATGTACTTTAATTTTATACGTATTTTAAGCTTCATGAGCCAATTATATTATTGTTTTAGATAGTCAATGTTCTTTTATATATATATATATAGATACTTTCACTGGTGCTTTTACTTTCTGAATGCATGACTATTTTTCTGTGTTCAGTTTTCCTCTGTTTGAAAAAATTATTTTGGTATCAAAGTTCTGAAGATACATTCTCTTACTTTCTGTATACATTTTTGTGAAAATACTTTATTTCACCTATTTTTAATCTACCTTTAGAGCTATAACGTATAATTAAAAAGCACATCTTTTGACATTGATGATTTTTGATAAATGGATACTCTTGTTTATCCACCAACCAAATCATGATATCAAACACTTTCATCACCTCACAAAGTTTCCTTCTGCTTCTTTTCAGTTAACTACCTGCCACACCTTTACTCATGTAACCACATCATACTATCACTATGAATTGGTTTTGTGACCTCTGTGAGATATTTTGAATAAATCATCCTGTATGTACTTTACTGAGATTGGCTTCATACATTCAGCACTAATGTCTGAGTTTCATCCAAGTTATTACACATATCAATATTTTTTCTTTTTTATTTCTGAATAAGATTCCATTGTATGGATGAACCACATGTGTTTTCCATTCATTTATGGATGACATATGTATTGTTTCCAATTTGGGGTTATTAGGACTAAAGTTGTCATAATTATTCATACAAGTCATTATATAGACATATGTTTTCATTGCTCTGGATAAACACCTAGAAGTGTAATCATGACAAGCATGTGTGGTTTTATAAGAAACTGCCAAAATGTTTTCCAAAGCAGCTGTGCCACTTTACTTTCCCATCAATTGTGAGTTGCTCCATATTATCCTCAACATTGGGTATTGTCAGTCTTTCATATTTTGCAATTCCAGTAGCTGTGAAGAGGCATATGATGGGTTTAATTTTCATTTTACTACTTATAATTATGTCTATAGGCGATTTGTATATCTCTTTGGAGAAATGTCTCTTCAGGTGCTCTGCCCATTTTTTCATTGGATTATTTGCTTTTTTGTTGTTGAGTTGTATGAGTTCCTTATATATACTTGGATAGTGGCCCCTTATCAGTGGCATTGTTTGCAAAACTCTCCCATTTGGTTGGTTAGCTTTTTATTTTGTCGATGGTTTCTTATGTTGTACAGAAGATTTTAAATTTGATATAGTCCCATTCATTTATTTCAAGTTTTACTTCCTTTGTCTTTGGAGTCAAATTCATAAAATGCTCTTTGAACCCAAACTCCACAAATTTAGTATCCATGTTTTTTTCTGTGCAATTTATTGTTTCAA
The DNA here is from genome assembly GCF_004115265.2 of Rhinolophus ferrumequinum. Lineage (NCBI taxonomy): Eukaryota > Metazoa > Chordata > Mammalia > Chiroptera > Rhinolophidae > Rhinolophus > Rhinolophus ferrumequinum. The sequence goes on from NC_046284.1 coordinate 63,229,174, forward strand.
GTCTTATGTTTAGGTCTTTGATCCATTTTGAATTAATTTTGGTACATGGTGACAGCAGTCTAGTTCCATGCTTTTCCATGTGGCTTTCTAATTCTCCCAGCACAATATATTGAAGAGGTTGTCTTTTCTCCATTGTATGTTTTTGGCTTCTTTGTCACAAATTATGTCCATATTTACGTGGGTTTATCTCTGGGTTCTCAATTCTATTCCATTTATCTGTATGTCTGTTTTTTGGCCAATACCATACTGTTTTGACTATTGTTGCCCTGTAGTACAAGCTGAAGTCAGGGAGTGTGATACCTGCAGCATCATTCTTTTTTCTTAAGATTGCTTTGGGTATTCGGGGTCTTTTGTGGTTCCAAATAAATCTGATGATTTTTTTGTTCTATTTCTTTAAAAAGTGGCATTGAGATTTTGATGGGGATTGCATTAAATCTGCATATTGCTTTGGGTAATATGGCCATTTTAGCTATGTTGATTCTTCCAATCCATGAACATGGAATGTCTTTCCATTTCTCTGTGTCTTTTTCAATTTCTGTTAAAAATGTATTACACTTTTCAGTACCTAAGTTTTTTTACATACTTGGTTAAGCTTATTCTTAGGTATTTTATTCTTTTTGTTTCAATTGCAAAAGTAATTGTGTTTTTTCCCCCTGAGATTTCATTGTTAGTATATAGGAATGCAATGGAATTTTGTACAATGATTTTGTAGCTGGCAACTTTACTGTATTTGTTTACTGTTTCTAATATCTTTTTGGTGCATTCTTTAGGGTTTTCTATATATAGCATTATGCCATCTACAAAGAGTGACAATTTAACTTGTTCATGCCCAATTTGGATGCGTTTTATTTCTTTGTCTTCCATGATTGCTCTGGCTAGGACTTCCAATACTATGTCGAAAAGCAGAGGTGATAGGGGACAGCCCTGTCATGTCCTGAATGTACAGAAAAAGGCTTCAGTTTTTCATCATTAATTATGATATTAGCTGAAGGTTTATCATATATGGCCTGTATCATGTTAAGGTATTTTCCTTCTATACCTATTTTATTAAGTGTTTTAGACATAAATGGATGTTGTATCTTGTCAAACGTTTTTTCTACATCTATTGATGTAATCATATGATTTTTGTCCTTTATTTTGTTTATGTGGTGTATCATATTGATGGATTTGCATATGTTGAACCATCCTTGTGCCCCTGCAATGAACCCCACTTGGTCGTGATGTATAATCTTTTTAATGCATTGTTGCATTCAATGTGCTGGAATTTTGTTTAGGATTTCTGATTCTGTATTCATCAGAGATATTGGTCTGTAATTTTCTTTTTTCATGTTATCCTTAACAGATTTTGGTATCAGGGTAATGTTGGCCTCATAAAATGAGTTAGGGAGTTTGTCTCTTCTTCAAGTTTTTGGAAGAGTTTGAGCTGGACAGGTATGTTTGAATGTTTAGTAGAATTCACTAGTGAAGCCAGCTGATCCCAGACTTTTGCTTTTGGGAAGGTTTCAGATGCCTGATTCAATTTCCTTACTGGTGATCGGTCTAATTAGATTTTCCAATTCTTCATGATTCAGCCTAGGAAGGCTATATGTTTCTAAGAACTTGTCCATTTCTTCTAAGTTATTGAATTTGGTGTCATATAGTCCTTCATAATATTCTTAGATGATCCTTTGTATTTCTGTGGCATCTGTGATAACTGCCGCTCTTTCATTTCAGATTTTGTTTGTGTCTTTTCTCTTTTTACCTTAGTGAGTCAAGGGTTTGTCAATTTTATTAATCTTTTCAAAGAACCAGCTCTTTGTCACATTAATTTTTTTCTATTGTCTTTTTGTTCTCTTTTTCATTTAGTTCTGCTCTGATTTTTATTATTTCCTTCATTCTGCTGACTTTAGGTTTAATTTTTCTTCTTTTTCTGGTTCTTTATGATAAAACGTGAGGTTATTTATCTGGGATTTTTCTTGTTTCTTGAGATAGGCCTGTAATGATATAAATTTCCTTCTTAAAACTGCTTTTGTTGCATCCCCCAAATTTTGGTAGGCTGTATTTTCATTGGCAGTTGTTTCTATGTATCTTTCGATCTCTAGTCTTATTTCTTCTTTGACCCAGTCATTCTTTAAAAATATGTTGTTTAATCTCCACATATTTGTGGTTTTTCCTGCTTTCTTTTTGTAGTTGATATCCAATTTCAAAGCCTTGTGATCAGAGAATATGCTTGGTATGATTTCAATCTTCTTAAATTTGCTGAGGCTAGCTTCATGTCCTAATATATGGTCTATCCTTGAGAATGTTCCATGTACACTAGAAAAAAATGTATAGACTGATGTTTTTGGGTGAAGTGCTCTATATATGTCAATTATGTCCATTTCATTTAATGTGTTATTTAGGGCTGATATTTCTTTATTTATTTTCTCTCTGGAATGGTCTATCTATAGCTGTCAATGATGTATTTAGGTCCCCTAGTATAATTGTGTTTTGGTCAATTTCTCCCTTTAGTTCTGTTAGTAGTTGCTTGGTATATTTCCGTGCTCCCTGATTGGGGACATAAATGTTGATGACTGTTATGTCTTCTTGATGTATAGTTCCCTTTATCATTATGAAATTTCCATCTTCATCTCTCGTTACCTGTTTTATCCTGAAGTCTGTTTCATCTGATATCAGTATGACTATACCTGGTTTTCTCTGGATACCATTTGCTTGGAGTGTCAATTTCCACTCTTTTACTTTGAGTCTACATTTCTCCTTGTAGCTGAGATGTGTCTCTTGGAGGCAGCATGTGGTTGGGTTTAGTTTTTTGATCGAATCTGCCATTCTGTGCCTTTTTATTTGTGATTTCAGTCCATTTACATTTAGGGTGAATATTGATATATGAGGATTTCCTATCATTCTATCTGTGGTTTTCTGGTAGGATTGTGTCACCATTGTTTCTTTCCTTTTTTGTTGCTGTCTTTTATTTCAGTGTGGTACTATTCTTTGGTTTTTCCTTCTGTTTTCTTCTTTTATTATGTTATATATTTCAATTCTGGATTTTTTTTTTGAGTGGTTACCATTAAGTTTATGTAAAAGAAAGTTTCATATTTAGAGTATTCCATTTTCTTCAGCATGCTTACTTTCTCTATTTGTTTATGCCAGTTCAGACCTTTACTCTACCCCCTTTTATCTTTTTGTTGTCAGGTATTATCCCTATTTATGCTGGTCAAATGGCCTTCTTCAGTATTTTTTGTAGTGCTGGTCGTGTGTTAGAAAATTCACTCAGCTTCTATATGTCTGAAAAGATCTTTATTCCTCCTTCATATCTAAAGGATATCTTTGTTGGTTATATTATTCTTGGCTCATAATTTCTCTCTTTGAATAGTTTGAATATTTGAGTCTACTCCCCCTTGGCCTGTAGAGTTTCTGTTGAAATATCTGATGATAACCTAATGGACTTTCCTTTGTAGGTTACCATCTTCTTTACCCTGGCTGCCTTTAGGATTTTTTCTTTATCGTTAATTTTTGAAAGCTTCAATACAATGTGCCTTGGAGAAGGCCTGTTGGGATTGAGTTAATTAGGTGTTCTATTTGCTTCCTGGATTCGAGGATCCAGTTCTTTATACAAGTTTGTGAAGTTTCCTTCAACTATTTGTTTGAATATACTCTGTATTTCCTTTTCCCTTTCTTCTCCTTCTGGTATGCCCATTATTCTTATATTGCTCTTTCTGATGGAGTCAGAAAGTTCCTGTAGAGTTCTTTCATTTCTTTTAAGTCTGAGGTCTCTCTCTTTTTCCATCTGTGTCATTTCCAGATTTCTATCTTCGATGTCATTGATTCTTTTGTTCCAACTGGTCAACCCTACTACCTAAGCTGGCTATTTCAGTCTTCATTTCTTTTATTGAGTTCTTAATCTCCAGAAATTCTATTTGGTTCTTTTTTAAAATTTCAATCTCTTTGGTAAAATGTTCATGTTGTTCTTTGATTGTGTTTCTGAGTTCATTAAACTGCCTGTCTGTTTTTTTGCATCTCGTTGAGTTTTTTCAGAACTGCAATCTTGAATTCTCTGTCATTTAAGTCACATATTTCCAAGTTTTTAAGTTCATTTTCTGAAGACTTTTCATTTTCTTCCTGAGCTGTCTTGGTACCTTGGTTATTCATGGCAATTACTGATTTATTATTTCTTTTCCTAGACATCTACAGAAGTGGGTTCTGCAACAGGTTGATAGGAAGAGGTCTTTCTTTTGTTTTCCAGTAGGTGTTTTATTTTCTTTCCGACTGCAGCTTTTTATTCTCTCTCACAGTGTAGTGTTATATTTTCTCTGCACTATTCCAGCTTCTCACATAATGGAGGGATTCCCTAGAAAGCAGGCTTCTCCTCTGTGAACAGTTCACTTGGGTCATAGGGTGCCACCTCTGTGAGGGAATGTGGAGAGCTTCAGAAGTTCCAAAGCTCTTCTTGCACTAGATTCAGAGCCCAAGTGTTTCAGCAGCTCTGTTTACTCCTCCAGGGATCCGCCCAGATAGATGGGGACAGGGGCGGGGTGGGTTGTGCGAGGTGGCCCAAAGCAATGGCAATGGCCACCACCACAGCCAGTCCTGCTTCCACGGCTCCCTCCACTTTGCCGGAACTAGTTGGGCTGCGAGTCCGTGTCTGCGGACCACATTTCTCAGAACTGCAAATGTTCTGTTCTTTTGATCTGACACTGCTACTGTTCCACTTCTAGCACTGTGCAGGTGGGAGCAGGGCGAGCTCTGGGAGGGTAGGGAGGGGGCAGCTAGGCTCAGTGCCTAAGGCTCCATTCTCCTCTTGGCAGTGAGAGCTTAAACCACCATTTTCAGCCTTCTTCCCTCAGTCTGGGCTCTGAGGTCTCTGCCATGAGCCTTGGTTTCAGCCGTGTTTTATGCTGTCCCCTCAGCCCTGTGGGCCATTAGCGGAGCCCTGGCAGTATGAGTTCTTCCTTCTCCCAGAGCTGCGGTGGTTCCAGAATGCAGCGAGCTCAGAGCACGGAGCTAGGTCTGCATCCTTCGCCCGCAGGGCCCAGTCTCTGCAGTTCTCCATTCCCTCTTCTGCCGCTCTCAGTGGTGTCCTCTTAGTCTTGCTTGTCTGTTGCACAGGAGTCCTTTGTGGAGTTATAGTTGTTCAATTTGTTGTAAATTCCATGGGCGATTTCAAGAGGCTCACCTCATGCCATTTTTATGATATCATCTTCATTTTCTTAATGATGTCTTTTGAAGAGCATAAGGTTTTACCTTGAAGTCTAATTTATCAAGCTTACTTTTATGCTATCTAAGTTACCTTGCCTACACAAAGGTCACAACAGTCTTCTCTCATGTTTTCTTTTAGGAGTTTAATATATTTAGCTTTTAGGCTTATATTTGTGATCTAGGAATAAATCACAGAATATTGAAATTATCAGACATAAGCTTAAAGAGTATAACTAATATTTTCAAGAAAATAGGTTAAACAACAGAGAATTATATTAGACATGTAAAATCTCTGTCAAACAAATCCAAATGAAAACTCTAGAACTAAAAATACAACAATTGATATTAATAAATAAATATTAAGATGTACATAGTAGGATGTATGTAATAGAGGAAAGTATTAGTGCAACTGAATGAAAAAGAAGGGATTTTGTTAATCCCTGCAGTAGCAGAGTTGCTAGATATAGCAGATAAAAATACAGGATACCCAGATAAATTTGAACATCATATAAACAATGAATATTTTTAGTAGAAAATTATTTTTAAAATTACTCATTATTAATTTGAGATTCAAATATAGTTCGGCATCCCTAATTTTATCTTGCACTCCTAGTCTATTGTACTTTTTATAACATTAAGTGGCAACATTCTTACACCTTGAAAAATATAAGTTCATGTATGATTTAAAATATATTTACTGCCTAACTTATTTGAGTACTTTGAAACATTTTTTTCTGTTTGTTAACTATACATGAAAGCTGTGTCTAAGAACTTTGTATAACTAGCTTAAGGTACTGATAGGTTTGGTTTCTTTTTTCTAGAACTACCATGTTTTCCCATTGTTACTAAAGCATTTACTTCAACTTGTGATTTCTCTTTCTTTCTATCAACTCTAGCACTAGTTTAAAAAATAAATACACACAAGTAAGTTAACACTGATCCTGTCTTCTTGCCCTAATATCCAATTGTCTAATTTCATATCTGCATCATGCTGGTGAATTTTTGTAAAGTTGTTCTGATTTTATAATGTATATATTAATATTAATGGCTCATGCATGAGTTTATTTCATAAAATACAGTTTTTAAAATCCATTTGTCAGTTGTCCCATTTGTAAATTTGTGCAACTATCTACCCATCAGAAAGATATATATGCCTTTTGAACCAGTCTGATTGTTGGTTCTGACTTCAGGGGATCAAGGTAAACAGAACCAACAATCAAACTGGTTCAGAAGGCATATTTATGTGTGTGTGTATATATACATCTTGTGCTCAAAAATACAGTGAATGTTTAAATAAAAAAAATTTATTACAGTAAAAAACACATTGCCATTAATACCCCTCAAAATATTCCCCCTCACTTTGCACACACTTATCCCATCATTCTTGCCACTTTCTGAAGCAGTTCTGGAAGTCCTCTTTTGTGAGTGTCTTTAGTTGCCTGTCGTGGCTGCCACGTGTCCTGAATCGATTTAAAACGTTTACTTTCATGGTCATTCTGACTTTGGGGAAAAGCGAGGTTCCAGATGCAGTGAATAAAGTGGATGAGAACACACCATAATGTTTTTTTAACAGAAATTGCCATCTACCAGAAGTGATGTGTGACACGGAGTATTGTCATGATGGAAGATGAAACCATTTGCCCATTTCATGTTAATGCATTGTTCGTGATCCATGATTTACAGCACACTTTAAAACACACCTTCTCTCAACCATAGCTCATACCTGACTGACTGCATTGAACAAGTTGAAACTTGTCATACACTGTTACTGAGGTTCGACGCACTACTTCCCGTATTGAAGATACCTGCCTTTCCATGGGATGGCACTTGGCAGCAGCATTCACCATATTTATTGATCACACCTCATATATAATTTTTCAACTTATAAAAGTCAAGTTTTTTGTACCTATGTGTCATAAATTACTTCTAATTGTTTTTGTTTAATTTTTGTCTTCCTTTTGCAAGTACCTCTACCACTTTTAAAATGTATGTTAATATTTTAGTATATTGCAAATGCTCCTTTACTTCTTTTCTGGAATTTTTAATGGAGCACAAGTATTTAAAACTTAGCTCATTTCAAAATTTGACTGTAAAATACCCACACAGATACCGTAGGACGTACTTTGAATTTAAGTCCTCATCTTCAAGTTGTAGTTAAATAACTAGGAAGATATTTAAATAACTTTTATTAAAAATATATTTTGTGCTAGTGATTAGCATGCTATTTTGACATGGTGCATATTTATAAAAACTCTGGTCTATCTATAGTTCTTCTGTTGCATGATAACCAGCATGCACTGGAGTAGTCTGAATAGCATTAGAGGCTTGTGGTCTTTTCAAATGGAAACATTTGTTAAGTAAATGTTTAGACTCATGGAATTCATGTGAAAGGAAATTATTGTTTCCTGAAATCACTTACCTATTTCTAAAATATTTCTTGGTACAGACTATAAGCTTCCAAAACCGCGAAATAAATGAAATGTCAGTATTTATATAATCATATTTACATGTTATTTGCTGGGCTTTAATTCAAGAACTATGAATTACTGAGGCATGTAACATTCCCAACAGCTCCCTGTAGAAATATTTGACTAGAAGTATTTTCTAAATCGGAGTAGTTTAGTAAACGAGTGAACACCTATGGGTTATATTCATTTACCTAAAGAAAGAGTCAATTGATTTATCAAATAATGCAGCCTTGTGGGTTCTATCGGGATAACAAATTTTTAGACCAATACTATAAGAACTTTTGTAAGATAATATAAAAATACTATCATGAGAGTCATATTGACTAAATTTATTGTTTCCAAAGCAAAAACCAGATGTATTTCTAGGTTTTTGACAAAAAAAGTCTTAAAAAACTGTGGTTGAACATATATATATATATATGCAAATTCGTGGTATACATGTGTTTACTTTTCTCATGTCCATTGCCTGCTTATCTTGAATATTCATGGGTTGAAGTGTAGAACATATGTTTAAATCCTAGATGACTGTAACTAAAGGGTTTTTCTACATTTTGTGTATGTGGGTTATACCCAGGAAAAGTTTGGAATATGCAATTTTGGTATATTCACACAATAGAAGATACTGAAATCCATTATTTTTCTGGTGCAATTTGCTCTTATACAAATTTTATAATACTGTTTGACATATTTTTAAAGTCATTATTGAATAATAAATTATAAATAGTACACCTTGTTTAAAGTTATTTAATTGCATATGATATTGGTATTTACATGAACTGCTTATTTTTCACTGAAAGCACATGTTCATTTTAAAAATGCAAAAATATGGAAATGTATAGAGTGATAAAGCTTATATCCCCTGACAATGATAATGCCATTCCACAAAGATATTGTTAAAAGATTTTGTGTGTGTATATCTTTCAAGAAATGGTTAACCGATATGCAAACCGTACACACAGATAAATAGACAGACAGATAATGGACTTATATACATGTATACAGACACAAACACTATAACAAATTATGTATTGATCTCTGGGAACTTATACAGGTATATTTGTAAAATAAATTTCTAGATACCTCAAATAACACTTGTAATTTAAATTCTGATAGATATTGTCAAGTTGTCCAAACCTGCACCCACAATCACTAATTTGTATTCCCCCCCTAAAATATCAAAGTATGAGTTTCCCTCACTCTATTCTAGAGTGGATATTACAAAACACTTTAATCATTACTGCTTTGGTGGATGAAATATGTTACCTCATTGGTACTGGTTAAATGGATCCATACTTTCCTGTCCATGTAACACTTCTGATACTAAAATAAATTGCGGATTGAACAAAGATATAAACGTGGAAGGAACATTTTTATAGTCTTGGAAGTTTTGGGCCTTCCTTAAAATAACTAATAACCTGGAAATTACATGAAGAAATCTTGTTCAATCAAACCTTATTCATATTTAAAATCTGATAAATATCTGAGCTTGTTTCCAAAAAGTTTGTGCTTTTTATTTGTTACACTCTATTCAAGGAAGCATTTCAAACTCCTTTAATTACCTTAACTGATTTTCAAATCTGGAAGAAAGGATAGTAAGACTGTTTATTCTCCTTTTCTGAATAGCTTTTAGCTACATATTAATATAAATTTGTCGAGACCTCAAATGTATTATTATTTTTACTTATATCACATTAAATCTTGATATTAATTCAGGGAATAGTTATATAATTACAATATTGGGCCATTTCTGTCAAAAAATAATATTTGTATATTAAGTCTGTTTTTAAGTGTCTTAAAAGAGTTTTAAAGGTTACACACCTAACTTGTTAAATTTGTTCATCACTACTTCATTTTGGTTGCTGATGTAAATGACATATTTTCTCCCATTATACTTTCTAATTTATTTTTATATATTGAAAATATATTGAGCTTTGTATATGAATTTTGTAATCACCAATCTTACTGAATTCTACTATTGATTTTAATTGCTGTGCAAAAATTGTTTTCAAGAATGTAACCACAATTTACATAAAGTATTATTCTTGTATAGTATACTGGTAGTAGTGGTGATATGCATCCTTGCTTACATTGTAGTTAAAGTTTTGTTGATAAAAATGATTCTGTCAATTGTACACCTGAAACCTATGTAACTTTACCCACCGTTGTCACCAAATAAACTTTAATTACAATAAAATGATTCTGTCAAGGAACTGCAAATCAAAACCAAAATGAGCTATTACCTTACACCTGTTAGAATGGTTATCATCAATAAGACAAAAGACAAATAGTGTTTGCAAGGATGTGGAGATAAGAAAACCCTTGTGCATTGTTGTTAGAAATGTAAATTGATTTAGCCACTAGGAGAAACAGTATGGAGGTTCCTCAAAAAATTAAAAATAGAATTACCATATGATCCAGTAATTCCACTTCTGGGTATGTGTTCAGAGGAAATGAAAACAGGAGTTTAAAGAGATATATGCCCTCCCATGTTTATTGCAGTATCATTTACAACAGCCAAGATATGGAAATAACCTAAGTGTTTATCATTGGATGAATGGATAAAGAAGATGCAGCATATTTATACAATTGACTATTATTCAGTCATGAGAAAGAATGAAATCCTGCTATTTGCAACAACATGGATGGACCTTGAGTGCATTATGCTAAGTGAGATAAATCAGACAGAGAAAGACAAATTCTATATATAATTTCTATGTGGAACCTAAAAAAACCAAACTTATAAAAAGAGTAAAATTGTGGTTACCAGGGACTAAGGGATGGGGGAATTGGGGATGTGTTATTTAAGGGTAAACTGGGAACTAGTAGTTAAATAAGTCATGGAGAACTAATGTACAGCATAGTGATTATAGTAATCAATATTGTGTTATAAACTTTAAAGTTGCTAAGAGACTAGATTTTAATTTTTTCTCACCACAAAAAAGAAATCATAATTATGTAAGCTGATAGAAGTGTTAGCTAATGCTGTGGTGGTAATCATATTTCAATATATAAATACAGAGGGGGCCAAAAATGTATACACAATTGAAAGGAATAAAACTGTATTAATTGTAATACTCAATATACACCGATAGCAAAAGATGAATACAAGTCATGTTTGACTTCTGAAATTACAAGAGGTACTCAGAGTGGTTACCATCAGCGTCCAGACACTTCTAATTACCATCAGTGTCCAGACACTTCTGATTACACTTCTTATCTACTGCTTGAGCATAGATAACATCTCTTAAAATGTGTATACATTTTGTTGGCACCCCTGGTATATCAAATCAACACATTGTGCACTTTAAAATGGCACAATGTTATATGTCAATTTTATTTCAATTTAAAAATAATGCTGGTTTTTGTTTTAAGGTATGTATTTCTAGATCTCTGTAGTCATAGCTACAGCTCCGAAGGAAAAATCCAGCTACAGTACTCCTCCATTACCTGCAGAGGATACGATACATTCACAGACCCTCAATGGATGCCTGAAACTGCATATAGTACCAACCCTATGTATACTATGTTTTTTCCTATACATGCATTTCTGTGATAAAGTTTAATGTATAAATTCGGCACAGTAAAAAATAAAGTTAGGCACAGTAAGAGATTAACAGCAATAACTTATAATAAAATACAACAATTATAACAATATATTGTAAGAAAGTTATGTTAATGGCTTTGGGGACCTTATTAATTGAAATGAGGTTACTTGAATACAAGCAGTGTGGTGTCAAGACAGCAGTAGATTTGATAACAGAGGACTACTTAGTAAGAAACAGGAGGGTATCTTATACAGAGTGGATTCCCTGGACAAAAGGGATGATGCAAGTCCCATGTGGGACACAGTGGAACGGTGTGAGATTTCTTCACAGTACTCAGAGTGATGGGCTATTTAAATCTTATTATTTTTCTTATTTCTGGAATTTTTTATTTAATATTCTCAGACTGCAGTTGACTTGGGGTAATTGAAACCACGGAAAAGAAAACCAAGGATTGTGGGAGACTACTGTACTAATATTTTATTAAAAAGTATTTTTTTAATCAAGAATTTACGTTGTGATGTTGACTTTTGTCAAATATCACCTGTCATTTATTAAAATCATTGTATGTTTTTATTTCACTGACTTTTTATTAGTATGATAAATTATGTTAAATATTTACCTAACACTAGACCTTTCCTAGATGCTATTTTATTTAAGGTTTTGCATCAATGTTTCTGACTGCAATTTTTCTGTTTTTCTCTCTCTGTGTGTGCTTTCTCAGAATTGGTATCAGTGTTATGTGGGCTTGAAAATAGGAATTTGGAAGTTTTCCTCTGTGCTCTGGAACTGTATTAGTTTGCTAAGGCTACCATAACAAAATACAACAGTCTGGATGGCTTAAACTAGAGAAATTTACTTCTCAGAGATCTGGAGGTTAGATGTTCAAAATGAAGGTGTCTCTAGGTTTGATTTCCTCTGAGGCCTCTTTGCTTGGCTTGCAGATAGCTGTCTTCTTGCTATATCCTCACACGGTCTTTACTCTGTGCACATGCACCCTTAATACCTCTCTGTGTGTCCAAATTTCTTCATATATGGACACCAGTCTGACTGGATTAGGGCCATCTTAACAGCATCATTTCAATTTTTTGAAGAAACTCCACATTGTTTTCCATAGTGACTATAACTTATTACATTCCCATTAGATGAGCACGAGAATTCTATATTATCCACTTCCTCACCAACAATCATTATTTTCATTTCTCTTTAGTTTTGTTTTTGATGATAGCCACCCTAATGGGTGTGAAATGATATTGCATTGTGGTTTTGATTTGCATTTTCCTAAATATTAATGATTTGCATCTTTTAATGTGCTTATTGGCCATTTGTATGTCTTCTTAGAAAAAGATGTCTATTCAAGTCTTGTGCCCATTTTCTATTGGGTTGTTGGGGTTTTAGTTGTTGTCATTAAGTTGTAGAAGTTATTTACATGTGCTGGATATTAATCTTTTATCAGACATATCATTTACAAATATTTTCTTCCCATTCCATGGTTGACATTTCATTCTTTTGATAGTATTCTTTGATCCACAAAAATTCTAATTTTACTATCATGTAATATATCTAGTTTTTCTTTTGCTAACTGTGTTTTCTGATGTCATGCCTGAGAAATCATTGTCAAACTCAATGTCATGAATCTTTTCCCTTATGTTCTCTTCTGAAATTTTTAATAATTTTAATGCTTACATTAAAGTTTTGGTTGATTTTGAGTTAATTTTTTTGTATATGGCATAAAGTAAGGGTCCAAATTTGTTCTTTTGCAGGTAGATATCCAGTTTTCCCTTCATTCATTGAAAAGATTGTCTTTCCCCCATTGAATGGTCTTGGCAACATGTCAAAAACCACTTGACTGTACACATGAGAGTGTACGTCTGGGCTCTTAATTCTATTCCATTGGTCTACATGTCTGTCTTTATGCCAATACGGCATTGTGATAGCTGTAACTTTGTAGAAAGTTTGAAGCCAGGAAGTGTGAGACCTCCAATGTCTTTTTTTTTTCTTTTTCATGATTGTTTTTCTCTATTTTGGGTCCCTTGAAATTCCATATGAATTTTAGGATGTAAATTTCTATTTCTGCAAACAATTAGGATTTTGATAAAGATTGCATTAAGTCTGTAGATTGCTTTGGGTTATATTGACATCTTAACAATATTGTCTCCCAACCAATTAACAAAAAATGTCTTTCCATTTATTGGTGTCGTCTATAATTTCTTTCAACAATGTTTTTTAGTTTTGAGTATGCAAGTCTTTCACCTCCTTGAGTAAATTTATTCCTAAGTAGTTTATTATTTTTGATGTTGTTGTAAATGCAAATGTTACCTTAATTTCCTTTTCATATTTTTCATTATTAATGTACAAAATAGCAACCGATTTTGTGGGTTGATTTTTCTACCTTGCTATCATGATGAATTTATTAGTCCTAACAGTTTTTTTGTGGAATCTTTAGGATTTTCTACTTTTACAATCATTGTTGGCAAGCAGAGATAATTTTATGTCTTGCTTTCTAATTTGGTTGTCTTTTATTTCTTTTTTTTTTTAACCTAATTTCTCTGGCCATCTTCCAATATTTTGTTGAACAGAAGTGACAAAAGCAGGCATTCATTTCTCGTTATCATACATTTTATTTTCACGTTTTCTTTAACAGGTCTTCATAATTATTCTGGCAATAAAATACTCAGATATGACAAATTATATGAGTATAACATGCACAACTTATAAGTGGCATTTTAAAATATATTGAATTTACTTCTAACAGTTGATATATAGTATTTGGACCTGGATGACACATGATTGATATCATTTTTACAAAGGTCATAGTTTAGGTTTTATTCAAGTTATATCTGTTAACAGAATCAATAATAATAATAACTATTATTATTATAATAATAAATTATTCTAACAAATGTAATTACAATTGTCCTAAACTATGTATAATAATACCTTCATATTTAGTTTGCAGTTAATTTGTCATATATATTACATAATTAAAGTTTAGAGTGTGCAAAAACTTCATTGTACCTTTTGCATGCATTTTAAGAAATGACTTTAACATGAGAACAAAAACACTTTCTTGGAAAAAAGAGATAAATTCTCAAATAAGTACGAACAACTAAGAAACAGCTACTTTTAAGGCATACGTATAACATATCATAGGTATACCTTTTTCCTCGGTTTAACATTGTCAAACTTGAGTAATATATGATGATTCTGTCTCAAAATCAAAAAATATGTAACATGGAGCTCTTTTCTTCCTTGGCTGCTTGAGGGTTGGCCACCATCATGAATGACACAGTAACTATCTAGATCGGAAAGTTCATGACCAACATACTACTTCAATGGAAACAATTGGTCATCGATGTCCTTCTCCCTGGAAAGGCAACAATACCTAATACAGAAATTCATGAAAAATTAGCCAAAACGGACAAGACTACACCAGATTTTATCTTTGTATTTGGATTCAGAACCCATTTTTGTGGGGGCAAGACAACTGGCTTTGGAATGATTTATTATTCCTTGGAACACAAAGAAAAATGAACACAAACATAGACTTGCAAGACATGGCCTATATGAGAAGAAAAAGACATCAAGAAAATAGCAAAAGGAACATAAGAACAGAATAAAGAAAATTAGGGGGACTGCAAAGGCCAATGTTGGTGCTGGCAAAAAAAAGGAGTAAAGATGCATCAGTGACTTTATCTGTAGTGACTGAACAGATTTTTCATGAGAGGCTTAATAAACTAAGAACTTAAAATAATTATAACATGGATTCTATAATAACGGATGCTATAATGGATGCTATATTATTTTACTTATAATATAAGTAAAATAATAACCTTGTACATAGTAGAAAGAAAGCTTGACTTGTGCTTTTGTTATATTACTATTATCCTTAATACTTAAAATATATGAATACAATTATAATCATTTATGGTAGATATTTGTGTGTATTTCTATGTCAATGTCTGTTTTAGTAAATAAACTTCTTGAGGGCATGCATTGTGTTTGTTTAATTTGCATTATAATTACATTCAATAAAGTGCTATTTACTTGATAATGTATCTGCAAATAATTCAGTTAAATTACTTAAAGAAAATGTTGAATTGGTTATTTTAAAATCAAAATAATTTAATATATAGAGCAGTCAATTTTCTCTAACTAAATATAGCTTTTCCACATCCAATTTTACCAACAGTTAAGACATTAAAGTTAGGGCATGTTAAAGGGTCACCAAGAATGTAAAGGGCATTGTAGATTGGAGTTTTATGCTGGCTAAAAAATTTCAACTCTATTGTTAAATAAAATCTTAATTTCAAAATCCTTAGCTCATCAGCTTCCTGAAATAATGGACAATAGCTTTTCCAATCTGAGATGATAGAATTAATGCACTGTCACTGCATTGTGGCCAGAAAAATTGCCTGGAGTTGGCTGCCATCGGCAGATTTCTGTATGCTATATTGAAGTTAATAAAGATGCAGTTTAAGTTTTTCCAAGAAGAAATTTTTTGATTAATTAGTGTTTCAGGCACTTGCATATTAGCATATTTTACTTTCTAAAATGATACTTTTCCCAAGTTTCAAGTTTTATCTGTAATGGAAGTTAATGCAATTAGGGGGCTATCACAAGGTGAATATGTTGTCTTAACCTCATATTTCTAACTTAGCCTAAACTAGATGTCTTCTTGGGCTATGACTCCACATGGAATCTTACTATATATATATATATATATATATATATATATATATATATACACACACACACACACACACATACACACATATATGTATATATGTATATATATACATATGTATATATATGTATATATATACATATATACGTATATGTATACATATATGTATATACACATATGTACATATATACATGTATACATATGTATACACTGAGTGATCAGTTTTCATATTTATATTTGGATTGTTTCTTGTTTATTTATATTTGGCTTGTTTTTTGTTTTAATTTTCCCAATTTTCAACCATAATCATGCACTAATTTTTAAAGTAAAAAAATATGTAATATCAAAAAGTGATATATACTCAGTACAGAAAAAAATTTTAAATGAGAATAATAATAAATATTTCATAATAACAGTAATTCACTGTGTCCCAATTTTCTTGGAAATAGCCTCAGCATTTTGCCCACTAGGAATTGCACTAATTGCCACATTTAACCATCTGTTTAAACTGCATTATGTCTGTTGATTTTAATTGAGTTGGTAAAGAAGAATGGTATCAGATTTAGTGACAAAATTTATCCTATGTATAGTTTGAATTGTTTCCCCTTTAAATTAAAGTGAAAAGACAAAATTATGAGGTCATGTTGATTCAATAGTAGTGAACCTTAAAAGCTGTTTCAGATGAGCACTTAATTTTCTCTAAGTGCTGACTTCCTACAAATTTCTGTAGTTTCTTTCTTTCTTTTTTTTTTTTTCTCTGTAGTTTCTTATGGCTTGACTTAAGTGGTTGAAGAAGCACAGACAGGGTTTAAGTCCTCTTTCATCCTCCTTAATCAGTTTAACTAACAACAATTATATGATTTACCCTGTTCATATCAGATCTACAGAAATTCAGGACCACTAATGCTGTGAGGGAAATTTGGGAAAAATAGAAAAGAAAGTTAAATTACCCAAGAGCACAGAGGCATTAATAGAAGTTCTTATTGTCTCAGTGGAGAAGATGTGCCTTTTAAAATTTTTGTGGTGAGAAAATTGGTGATTTGTGGTAAAAAGTGATATATATCTTCATACAATTTTATATACCAAATAGAAAGATATGGCCAATTTGAATGAGTGAAATACATCTCCAAAAACTATCCCTGAAGAATTGCAGGCATGAGAATTATGAGACAAAGACTTTAAAAACAACTGTCTTAAATATTCTCAAATAATTAAAAGAAAACAAGTACAAAGAAATAAAGAAAATCGGGAAAATGATATATGAATAAACCAAGAATGCCAACAGAGATATGTTTATAAAAGAAAACAAAAATATTCTGAAACTGAAAGGTATAATAACTGAATTGAAAAATTACCTAGAAGGTCCAGCAAGATTCAGACAAGCAGATAAACAATCAGTGAACTTGAAGACAGATCATTAGAAATTATCATATCCAAAGAGCAAAAAGAACCATAACAACAAGAATGAAGAAAATTGAAGAAAGTCTAAGGAGCTTACGGGACACAATTAAGCAGACATGCAACATGGGAGTCCCAAAAGAAAAGAAGGAGAAAGGGCCTGAGAGATCATTTAAAGAAACAATGGCTGAAAACTTTCCAGATTTGAGGGAATACATGGTCTACAAATCCAAGAAGGTCAATGATCTACAAGTAGGGTACACCAAAAGAAACCCACATTATAATCATACTGTAAAAAGTCAAAGAGAATCTTGAAAGCAGCAAAGAAAAGTGACTGGACCCATCTGAGAAATTCTCAGTAGATTATCAGTAGATTTCTCAGGAGAAACTTGGAGGGCAAAAAGCACTGAAATGTTAATTTTAAATACAGAGGAAAATAATCTGTGAACTGAAAATTCTATATCTGGCAAAAATTGTCCTTCAAAAATAAAGGTGAAATTATGACAATCTCATATAAGCAAAGGCTAAGAGAGTTCGTTATCTTTAGATCAGCCCTATAAGAAATACTAAAGGGTATCCTTCAGGCTGGATGAAAGGATGCTAGACAATACTTGAAGCCATAATAAGATATAAGTATCTCCAGTAAAGTAATAAAATGGACAAATATAAAAACCACTAATTTTGTAATTTTGGTTTGTTACTGTACTTTTTATTTTCTACAGAATATAAAACACAAATGCATAAAAAATTATAAATCTATGTTAATGGACACATAATAAATATATAATTGTGACATCAATAACATAAACCGGGAGTGGTAGAGTTGTAAAGAGTAGTATTTGTATGATGAAGTTAAGATGGATACATTTTAAAATAAATTGTTATAACTTTAGGATATTATATGTAATCCCCATGGTAAAGACAAAGAAAATGTATTTCATAAAAAATATTTATAGCTGTAAACACATTAAAAAAAGAGAAGCATGTCAAATAAATAAACTTATGGAACCAGAAAAAGAAAAAGAAACTAATCCAGTGGTAGCAGAGGAAGAAAATAATAAAGATTACAGAAGAGATATGTAAAATAGACAAGAACAACAATAGAAAATGCCAACAAAATCTGAAGTTCTCAAAAAAAAAACAATAAAACTGACAAACATTTAGCTAGATAAAATAACAATAAAAGAGAGAAAATTCAGATAAATAAAATCAGAAGCATAAGAAGAGACATTACTATGAAATTTATAGAAATAAAAAAAAGATTGTACAAGAGTACTATTAACAATTGTATGTGAACAAATTGCCTAACCTAGATAATATGTACAAATTCCTAGAAACACACAATCTACCAGGACTGAAACATGGAGAAATAGAAAATCTGTATATATCTACGTATATATAACGTGTATAACTTGTAATGAAATTGAATTGGTAATCAGAAATCTCCCGACAAAGAAAAAATCTAGAACCAAATGGCTTACTTGGAGAATTCTAGAAAGCATTTAAAGAACTAACATCAATCTTTCTCAAACTCTTTCCAAAAATTGAAGAGGAGGGAACACTTCTTAACTCATTTTATGAGTCATGAATTATCCTGATATGAAAGCCAGAAAAGATCCTACAAGAAAATACGATGAAAATCCTTATAAATATTGATGAAAAATCTTTAGCAAATTAAATTCAACATAATATTAAAATGATTATTTACCATAATAAATTTACATTTATTCCTGGAATTCAATGATGGTTCAACATGCAAAAATCAATCAATACAATACACAGCACTCACAGAATGAAGAAAAATAATATGTTTATTTCAATTGATGGAGGAAAAGCATTTGACAAAATTCAACACCCTTTAATGATTAAAACAGTCAACTAACTAGGGATACAAAGAAACTGCTTCAATGTAATAAAGGAAATAGCAACAAATGTGTTTACACATGACTTGTATTCATCTTCTGTTATCAGTATATATTGAGTATTACAATTTTAATACAGTTTTTTCCTTTCTTAAAATGTGTAGACATTTTTTTGGCACTCTATCTGAAGAATCCACAGCTAATAACATACTCAATGGTCAATGACTCAAAGATTTTCCGCTAAGATAAGGAACAAGACAAGGATTCCTACTTTTACCACTTGTATTCAAAGAGCATTGGATGACATAACCAGAGCATTTAGGCAAGAAAATAAACAAAATTATCCGCATTTGAAAGCAGGAAGTAAAAAATATCTTTGTTTACATTTGAAATAAACTTATATAGAGACAGTTTTAAAGATACCATACAAAAAAATGTTAGAACAAATAAACAAATTCAGCAGACACATGATAAAAAAACAAACATACAAAAATAAGTTGTATTTCTATACAATGATAATAAATAATCCTAATAGAAAATTAAGACAACAGTTCCATTTACAATAGCAACAAAAAGAAGAAAGTACTTAGGGATAAACTTAACCAAGGAGTTGAAGGACTTATAGACTCAAAACTAAAAACACAGTTGAAACAAATTAAAGACACAAATTTTTAAAAATCCTGCATTCATGGATTGGAAATTTTAATATTGTTAAGCTGTCAACATGATTCAAAGCCATCTATAGATTCAATGCAATCTTTTATCAAAATCCTAATCACATGTTTTTCAGAAAGGGAAAAATCCATCTTAAAATTCATATGGAATCATAACAGAGATCTAATCACCAAAACAGTATTGAAAAAGAACAAAGTTGAAAGTCTAACACTGCCTGATGTCAACATTACTACAAAACTACAGTAAATTAAACAGGGTGGTATTGGCAAAAGACAGACATATAGACCAATGGAATAGAATTGACAGCCCCAAAATAAACTCTCACAAACTCTCCCCAAAACATACTTTCAGTATGGTCAAATGATTTCTGACGAGTGCCAAGGTTACAGAATTGGTAAAGGACAGATTCTTTGATAAATGGTGTTTGGAAAACTGGATATTCACATACAAAAAAAAAAAAAAAAGAAAGAAAGAAAAAAAAAAAAAAGAGAAGATGGACCCTTAGATTGCATCATACAAAAATTAACTAAAAATGGATCAAAGTCTTAAATGTAAGCGCTAAAACTACAGAGCTCTTAGAAGAAAACATGGAAGAAAAAGCTTCAAGATGTTGGATTTAGCTGTGATTTCTTGGATGTACCATTAAAAACAATGCTACCAAAAGGAAAAATAGACAAACTGTATTTAATCAAAATTTAAAACTTCTGTGTGTCAAACAAAACTATCAAAAGAGTGAAAAATCATCCCACAGAGTGTGACAAAATAATTACAAATCACATATATAATAATGAGTTAATATCCAGAATATATAAAGAACTTTTACAACTCAAAAACAAAAACAAAACATCCTAAATAAAATATGGGCAAAGGACTTCAATAGACATTTCTCCAAACAAACTATACAAATGGTTAATAAGCAAATAAAGAGATCCTCAGCATCAATAATTAGGAAAATGCAAACCAAAACCAGAATGACATACCATCTCACATCTGTTAGGATGGCTACTTTTTATTTTTATTTTTTTGAGAAAGAAAATAAATGTTGGCAAGAATGTAAGCCTTATTGACATAAGCCAATGACAAAAGAACAAATATTGGATTATTCCCCTTATATGGGGTACTTACAGTACTCAAAGTCATATAGACATAAAGCAGAATAGTGGTTGCCAGGAGCTATAGGGAGGGGGAATAAAAAGTTATTGTTCATTTATTATTTTCTTTAGATTCCACATAAAAGTGAGATCGTATGGTATTTGTCTTTCTCAGTCTGACTTATTTCACTTAGCATAATATTCTGGAGGTCCGTCTATGTCATTACAAATAGTAAGATTTCATTCTTTTTTATGGTTGAGTAAATACTCCATTCCATAAATGTACCACAGTTTCTTTACCCAATTGTCTATTGAAGGGCATTTTGGTTGTTTCCATGTCTTGGCTATTGTGAATAGTGCTGCAATAAACATAGAGGTGCATATATTTTTTTGAATTAGTGTTTTGGATTTCTTTGGATAGATACCCAGAAGTAGAATTGCTGGGTCATAAGGTAGTTCCATTTTCAATTTTTTGAGGTACCTCCATACTATTTTCCATAGTGGCTGCACCAATCTGCAATCCCACCAACAGTGCACAAGAGTTTCCTTTTCTCCACATCCTCGCCAACACTTGTTTGTTTATTGATGATAGCCATTCTAGCCGGAATGAAGTGGTATCTCATTGTGGTTTTTATTTGCATTTCTCTAATGATTAGTGATGTTGAGCATTTTTTCATATGTTTATTGGCCATCTGTATGTCCTCTTAAGAGAAATTTCAAACAAAACAGAAATAGACTGAGAGATATAGCGGAAAATACTGATGGCTGGCTAGATGGGGGCAGGGAAGGTAAAAGGATTAGAAAGTACAAATTTACAGTCACAATATAGTCACGGGGATATGAAATACAGTTTGGGGAATATAATCGATAATGTTGTAAAGATCATGTAGGGTACCAGATGGGCACTGGACTTATCAGGGGGATCACTTCATAGATTGTGTAGATGCCTGACCACTGTGCTGTACACCTGAAGGTGAAGTTGAATGATATTGAATGTCAACTATAATTATATACGAGGTATGACAATTAAGTTCACAAACTTGCCACCATGCATTTACATTGGCAGCACTGTACAAACAGCTCAGTAAGGTTTCATAACCTTGGTTTATCAGTGTCTCACAGCTGTGTTCCTGTTGATGTGTGGTGGTGTCTTGCTGAGTGGCTTTAAAGACTATCGTTGCGTGTTTTTGTGTACCATCGCAAGAATGTCTGAGCTTGAATTAGAGCAAAGAACAAACATTAAATTTCTTGTTAAATTTGGCAAAAGTGGAAGTGAAATCAGGGACATGTTAGTCCAAGTTTATGGGATAATGCCATAAAGAAAATGGCAGTTTACAAATAGATTAAACATTTTTTCTGAGGGGAGAGAATGCGTCACTGATGGAGAGAGGTCAGGGCGGCCAGTAACAAGCAGAACTGATGAAAACATTGCAAAAATTCATCAAATTGTGTGCCAAAATCAACGGCTGACTGTGAGAAGCATAGCAGACCAAGTAAACATCAAGAGAGAAACAGGAAAATGTTAACTGAAAATCTTGGCATGAGGATGGTGCGTGCAAAAATGGTCCCAAAGGAGGTCACCGATGAACAAAAGCAAAGGTGAGTCGAAGTTGGCCAAGACCTTTTGGAGAGGCAAGACAATGTTTTGGGCCATGTTATCACAGACGATGAAACATAGGTGTACCAAGACAACCCTGAAACAAAGCGTCAAAGTGCATAATGGGAGTCAGCCAGTTCTCCACGACAAAAACGTTCCATCAGTCCAAATCAAAAGTCAAAACAATGTTGCTAACCTTTTTTGATAACCGAGAGATTATTCATTATGAATTTGTACCAACTGGACAAAGAGTTAACCAAGTTTACTATTTGGAAATGCTGAAAAGCCTGCATGAGAAAGTTAGACGACCTGAACTTTTCACCAGATAGATAGATCTAGACTGATAGATATCTATCTAGATCTCTCTCTCTCTCTCTCTCTCTCTCTCTCTCTCTCTCTCTCTCTCTCTCTCTCTCTCTCTCTCTGTCTATGAGAACTGACAAGTAAATTTGAGGACTCATCCTAAAAAAAGTGCTACAGGCCTCATTGCTGAATATTACTACAGTCACCTTCGATGTACTCCCCTTGGGAAGCTATGCACTGATGCCAGTGTCTGGTCCACGCTTCAAAGCAATTTTGGAACTCTTTTTCTGGAATGGCCATCAGAGGTGTCATTGTATTACCTTTGTTGTCCTGAATGTCATCAAAATGTCTTCCTTTCAATATTTCCTTTATCTTTGGGTAAAGAAAGAAGTCACTGGGGGTCAGATCAGGTGAGTCGGAGGGTGTTCCAACACAGTTATTTGTTTACCAGCTAAAAGCTTCGCTCACAGACAGTGCCATGTGAGCTGGTGCATTGTCATGATGCAAGAGCCATGAATTGTTGGTGAAAAGTTCAGGTCATCTAACTTTTTTACAGAGCCTTTTCAGCATTTCCAAATAGTAAACTTGGTTAACTGTCCAGTTGGTACAAATTCATAATGAATAATCCCTCTGATATCAAAAAAGGTTAGCAACATCATTACAACAAGTTCGTGAACTTAATTATAGTGTGGTAGGAGAGCTTGAATAAGTCAAAACAGCTAGATTTTAGTTGCAGGTTTCCTACTAGTGAGTTGAGTAACATTAAACCACTTTATTTCTCAGAGTTCGGTTTCTTTGTCAAATGAAGGGGTTGAATTTGTTCACTTACACAAATTTCTGATGTAATTCGACATATACCTCAAACATCCAAAACTTTGATCCCATTTGCTTCTAAATCAGAGCTTATGTATGTATACCTTTTATCCTGGATTAGAAAAGCTGATGTTTGGAAGAAATTTTTATTTATACATTTATGTTTGTATTTTAAACTATTTTCTAGCAATTTCTGGACAGTTTTTATCATGTTTCCCCGAAAATAAGACCGGGTCTTATATTAATTTTTGCTCCAAAGGACACATTAGGGCTTATGTCCACTGGATGTCATCCTGAAAATTCATGCTAGGGCTTATTTTCCAGTTAGGTCTTATTTTCAAGGAAACACGGTAAGTTGTCAGAATTGAACCTTTTTCCTTACAAAGTCTAAGAGGAACTTGGAAATGAGATTTGAAAGATGCCAGTCCTTCATTGTTTACCGATCATATTTTTCAGTCTGGCTTTTAAGAGTCAAATACTAGATTATATAAGCGTCTACCCACTATATTGTACCCTTGAAACTAATATAAAATAATACTGAATGTCTTTAACTGAAAAAAAAATTATGCAAGTGGCAAATACTAGAAGATACTAGGGTGAGTAAATGGAAAAACAAACCATTTGTGCCCCATATACAAGAGGCTACTGCAGGACCAAAAGTGAGGATTGTGGATTAAATTGTTTCCCCCAAAAAAGATGTTGAAGTCCTAATCCCCAGTACCTCAGAATGTGACCTTGTTTGGAAATAGGATCTTTGCAAATGTAGTCAAGTTACCATGAGTTTTAGTGTGGGCCCTAATTCCATATGAGTGGTGTCCTTATAAAAATGGGATATTTGGACACCAACACAGACATTCACAGGGGGAAGACTGAAGAGACACAGGAAAGTGCTGTGTAAAAATGGAGGCAGAGATCATGGCGATGCTTTCACAAGCAAGGAACACCAAAGACTGCCAGCAAACCACCAGAAGCTCAGTGAAGCGTACAACAGATTCTCCCTCAATAGCCCTCAGAAGGAAGTAACCCTGCTGACACTTTCTTTTCAGACTTCTAGCTTCTGGAAATGTTCAACAATAAACATCTATAGTTTAAACTGAAAAAAAAAATCTTAAGGTCTAGTTCTTACATTATTGAACTTCAAGAAGTTACAGAAGGAATACTTTGAATATATTTATCTTCATTGAACAGAGTAACAACAACAACAAAAAACACCGCAAAATTTCCTCCAAAAGAAATAAGAGTATAGAGATAGAGTGGAGGTGAAGAAGTAAATTCAGTATCTTCATCAGAATGAAATCATGAACAAGCTTGAAAGAATTTGAATCATCAGAATAAGCAGATAAGTATAAGATATTTCTACCTCCAAGTGACAAAAGTTCATAGGAAGATAAGATTATACGATATATAGTAACATATTATTTAAGCTTACTTCCTATTTGATGAAGAGGTATTCAAAAATCGGAACTCTAAAAAAAATATAAGTAAATGGACTCCTATAGAGAGGATGTTGTATATGGCAGAGTGCCCATAAACCTAGAGAACTTGATGCATTGCGAATCCATTGGGTTCTACTAAATAATTTTATCTATAGAGTTCAGTTTGCAAGCAGAAATTATTTTCCTTTATCCTTTTTCAAGTATGTTGGATTGATTTTTACCATTTCAATCATATTTAAATGTGCAGTTTAATGTACAGTGGCGTAAGGTACATTCACATTGTGGTGCAATATCATCACTGTCCATCTTGAGAACATTTTCATCATCACAAACTGAAAATCTATTCTCATTAAACAATAACTCTCCATTTCCCCCTCCCACAGTCCCTGGTAAACACTATTTTCATTTCTATCTATATAAATTTGACTACTTTAGGTACCTCATATAAAAAAGTATTTGTCCTTTTGTGTGCGGCTAATTTCATTAGCATAGTGATTCAACCTTCATCCATGTTGTAGCATTTATCAAAATGTCCTTCCTATTTAAGGCTAAATATTATTCCATTGTATGTGTATAGCAAATTTATTGAATTGTTCATCAATCAATGGACATTTTGGTAGTTTTGACCCTTTGACTTTTGTGAATAATGCTGAAATGAACATGGGTGTACAAATATTTGATTGAGTCTCTGCTACCAATTCTTTTGGATATATGCCTGGAAATGTAATTGTTGAATCATATGGTAATCTTATATATAATTTTTTCAGGAACCACCATATGGTTTCAGCAATGGCTGAACCATTTTTAATTCCTATCAGTAATGCACTAGGGTCCCATGTAATGGAGCCTGTATAAAAACTCAAAAAATGAGGTTTGGGGAGTTTCCAGGTTGGTGAACACATGGGTGTGCTGGGAAGTTAGCATGTCAGACATGGAACAGACATGGAAGTTCTGCCCACACACGTACCTTGCCCTATAAATCTCTTTCTATGGCTGTTTCTGAGTTTTATCCTTTATAATAAAACTGCAATCATAAGTATAGCACTTTCCTGCACTACCTAGTGCATTGCTCGAGTAAATAATCAAAGCTGAGGGGACGGTCATGGGAACTCTAGAATCTGTAGTCATCTGGCCAAGAGCTGGTAACTTGGGGGTTTCCAAGACTTGTGACTTGTGTCTAAAGTGACGGCAGTCTTGTGGGACTGAATCTTTAGCCTGTGGGATCTGCACTAACTCTGGGAACTTAGTGTGAAAATGGAATTGATTTGCAGGACAGCAGGTGTTGTTGGAAAATTGATTGGTGTTGAGAAAACAGCATACAGAGATAATAATAAATGCTCAATAAAATTTCTAACAGACAGTATGTGCTCAGTAAATACAGTTAATAGTATCACCTTTGAATGGTTTAGCCATTAAATCAATTAGCACAGCACCCTTATATCCTGAAATTCTCTGAGGTTGGAGTAAAGCATCAAATGGGAGTTATCTTTATATTATAAATGAATGTGTAATTTCCACTATAAAAGACAAAAATGTTCTCATTAAAATTAAACTGAAGATAATTTAATTTAAAAATTTAATACGCATTGTACAGGACACTGAATTTGGATTTACATACAATTTTAGCAGGTGATTTTAAAAATAAATTATTCACAAAAAATGTTTGTCATTTATTGCTTATACGAATGGAATATAGAAAATGTCTGCTTCAAATTTATCATTGTTTGGATTCTGGATAAATAAGAATTTCCTCTAAAATTTGAGTACATCATTTAAAGCAATAATTCTTTGTTTTATTAAATTTATTGGGGTGGCATTGGGTAGTAAAATTATATAGGTTTCAAGTGTACTTTTCTATAATACATCACCATACGTTTGATCCCGTTTTCCTTCTTCTACCACCCCTCTCCCCTCCTTAACCTCTGGTAACCACTAAAATGTTGTTTGTGTCTACGAGTTTTGGGTTCTTTGTTTTGTTCCTTTGTACTTTCAGTTTTATATCACACATATGACTGAAGTTATATGGTTCTTGACTTTTTTGTCAGACTTATTTCACTTAGCATTTGCACAAATGGCAGTATTTCATCCTTTTTATGGCCAAGTAGTATTCCGTTGTGTATATGTACCACATCTTCTTTATCCAATCATCTATCGAAGGACACTTTGGTTGTTTCCATGTCTTGGCCACCGTGAATAATGGTGCAATGAACTTACGCATACATATATGTGGGGACAGAGCCAGGAGTGCAGTTTCCAGGCTCTCGGCCTTACGTGGAAAGGTGCTGGCTCAGGTAGCAAATGTCCATCAACTGTGATTGGATGGCCATCAGCTGTGGCTAGTTGGCCATCAGCTGTAACCAGTGAGCCATTGTCCACTAATATGACTGCTGTGGCTACGCTAGCAGAAAATGGAGGCTAGCAAGAGACGGTGGCTGAGCTAGCAAGCATGGATTGCAGTTAGCACGGCGGGTTGCAGATCGTGTGGCTCCTGTTACCTGTGTCTCCAACCTAGACGCCAGCGAGAATATTAGTGGTATGACTCCTCTATCTATGGCTCAGTTGGTGTTCCTTTTTGGCCTCGCCATATCCTGCGTTCTTATGTGGGGAGCGGGAGCAGAGACCCTGCAGGCCGCCCCGCACGACAAATGGCACAGTGAGCCATGTCGACAATATGTCGTGCGGGGCGGCCTGCAGGGTCTCTGCTCCCGCTCCCCACATAAGAACGCAGGATATGGCGAGGCCAAAAAGGAACACCAACTGAGCCATAGATAGAGGAGTCATACCACTAATATTCTCAATGGAGGCTGGGTTGGAGACACAGGTAACAGGAGCCACATGATTTGCAACCTTCTGTCCGCTTCCCTGCCAATCAACCAAACCCACTCCACCACTTGCAGGCTCAGCCACCGTCTTCTTGCTAGCCCCCATTTTGCTGCTAGCGTAGCCACAACAGTTATATTAGTGTCCAATGGCTCACTGGTTACAGCTGACAGCCAACTAGCCACAGCTGATGGCCATCCAATCACAGTTGATGGCCCTTTACTACCTGAGCCAGCACCTTTCAATGTGAGCTCGAGGGCCTGGAAACTGCACTCCTTGCTCTGTCCCCACACATATATATGTGGGTTTATTTCTGGATTTTCAATTCTATTCCATTGACCTGTGTGTCTGTTTTTCTGCCAATACCATGCTGTTTTGATTATTGTTGTTTTTAGTACAAATTGACATCAGGGAGGATGATTCCTCCAGCCTTGTTCTTCTTTCTTAGGAATGCTTTGGCTATTCGAGGTCCTTTGTGATTCCATACAAAGGAGTATCTGATGATATTTTGTTCTATTTGTTGAAAAGATACTATTCGGATTTTGATGGGGATTGCATTAAATCTGCATATTGCTTTAGGTAATATGTCCATTTTAACTATGTTGTTCTTCCAATCCATGAACCTGGAATATCTTTCCATTGTTTTGTGTCTTCTTCAATTTCTTTTAAAAATGTCTTATGGTTTTTAGTGTATAGATCCTTCACATTCTCTATTAAATTTATTACTAAGTATTTTAGCTTTTTGTTGCTATTGCAAAATATTATTTTTTTCATTTTTTTCCCTGAAATTTCATTGTTAGTATATAGGAATGTAATGGATTTTTGTACATTGAGTTTTTTTAATCCAGCAAATTTACTGTATTCATTTATTGTTTCTAAAAGTTTTTTGGTGGAGTCTTTAGGGTTTCCTATATAAAGAATCATGTCATCTGCAAAATGTGGCAATTAAACTTTTTCATTTCCAATTTGGATGCCTTTCTCTTTGCTTCATTGCTCTGGCTAGGATTTCCAATATTATGTTGAATAACAGTGGTGACAGGGGGCAAACCTGTCTTGTTTCTGACTTCAGAGGAAACGCTTTCAGTTTTTCATCATTACGATATTAGCTGAGGGTTTGTTGTGTGTAGCCTTTATTATGTTGAGGTATCTTTCGTCTATACACATTTTATTAAGTGTTTTAATCATAAATGGATGCTATATTGTGTCAAATGCTTTCACTACATCTATTGATATAATCATATGATTTTTATTATTTATTTTGTTCATGTGATATATCACATTGAACGATTTGTGTATGTTGAAACACACTTTTGCCCCTCAAATGAACCCTACATGATCATGATGTATAATCTTTTTAATGTATTGGATTCAATTTACTAGAATTTTGTTTAGGATTTTTGCATCTATTCATCCAAGATATTAGTCTGTGGTTTTCTTTTTTTGTTATCTTTACCAGTTTTGGTATCAGGGTAATGTTGGCTTCATAAAATGAATTAGGGAGTACTGCCTCTTCTTCAGTTTTTTGGAAGAGTTTGAGGAGGACAGGCATTAAATCCTCTTTGTGTGTTTCCTAGAATTCACTAGTGAAGCCATCTGGTCCTGGACTTTTGCTTTTGGGAAGGTTTGGATGATTGTTTCAATTTTGTTACTGTTGATCAGTCTATTTAGATTCTCTAGTTCTTCTTGATTTAGTCTAAGAAGGCAATATGTTTTTAAGAACATGTCCATTTTTTCTAGGTTATTGAATTTGGTGGTATATAGTCATTCATAGTATTCTCGTATGATCCTTTGTATTTCTATGGTAACCATGGTAACTTCTCCCATTTCATTTCTGATTTTGGTTTTTTTTTGGTTTGTTTCTTTTCTCTTGTTACCGTAGTGAGTCTAGCCAAGGGTTTGTCAATTTTATTAATCTTTTCAAAGAACCAGCTCTTTGTTGCATTAATTTTTTTCTATTGTCTTTTTGTTCTCTATTTCATTTAGTTGTGCTCTAATTTTTATTATTTTCTTCCTTCTGCTGACTTTGGGTTTCATTTGTTCTTTTTCTAGTTCTTTAAGGTGTAATGATAGGTTGTTTATCTGGGATTTTTTTTGTTTGTTTGTTTCTTGAAATAGGCCTGTAATGACATAATAAATGTTCCTTTTTTTAAATTAAAGTTTATTGGGGTGACAATTGTTGGTAATGTTACATTGGTTTCAGGTCTACAATTCTGTAATATATCATCTATATATCACATTGTGTGTTCACCATCTAGTAATGTTCCTCTTAATACTGCTTTCACTACATCCCAATAGTTTGATACAATGTATTTTCAATCTCATTTGTTTCTGTGTATCTTTTTATCTCACCATTTATTTCTTCTTTGATCCAGTCATTCTTTAATTGCATGTTGTTTAATCTCCAAGTATTTGTGGGTTTTCCCACTTTCTTGTTGCAGTTTGTGTCCAATTTTAAAGACTTGTGGTCTGAGAATATGCTTGGTATGATTTCAATCTTCTTAAATTTGCACAGGCTAGTTTTCTGTCCCAATATATGGCCTATACTTGAGAGTGTTCCATGTACACTAGAAAACAATGTATAGACTGATGTTCTAGGATGAAGTCCTCTGTAAATGTCAATCATGTCCATTTGGTCTAATGTGTCATTTAAAGTTGATATTTCCTTACTGATTTTCTGTTTGGATGATCTATCCATCGCTGTCAATAGCGTATTTAGGTCCCAACTCTGATTGTGTTTTTGTCAGTTTCTCCCTGTAGTTCTGTTACTAGTTGCTTTTTATATTTGGTGCTCCCTGACTGGGGGCATATATATTGATAAGTGTTATGTCTTCTTGTTGTATTGTACCCTTCATCATTATGAAATACCCATTTTTGACTCTTGTTACGTTTTCTTATCCTGAAATCTGTTTCATCAGATATATGTACTGCCACACTCACTTTTCTCTAGATGCCATTTGCTTGGAGTATTGTTTTCCACCCTTTCACTTTGAGTCCATATTTGTCCTAGCAGCTGAGATTATCTCTTAAAGGCAATGTATGTTTTTTGATCCAATCTGCTACTCTGTGCCTTTTTATTGGTGAGTTCAGTCCATTTACATTTAGGGTGATTATTGATATATGAAGATTTCCTATAGTTTATCTTTTGTTTTCTGGTAGCTCAGTGTCTCCATTATTTCTCTGCCTCTGTGTTTCTCTCTGTTATTGCAGTTTGCTGGTATTCTATGATATGTTATTCTATTTTCTCTTTTTTTTATGTTACGTGTCTCAGTTCCGGATTTTCTTTTGAGTGGTTACCATTAAATTTATGTAGAAGAAAGTTTCATATATTCCTTTTTCTTCACCATGCATCTTATCTCCATTCCCCTTTGCAAATTCAGACCTTTACTCTCTCCCCTTTTGTGTGTTTGTTGTCACAAATTATCCTTATTTTTGCTGTGAGTTGATTTTTGAGTTGCAGTAGCAAGTTGTTTTAGTCCTCTCTTTTCCTTTTTTTTATGTTTTTATCTTCTTTACCTTTATAAATGTATAGTGCCCTATTCTATGTAGGAGTTGCCATTTCCTGCTTTTTGTTTGACTGTTAGGAATCTTGCTCATGGTTTTGTATACTTTTGACTTTTTGTTTCAGGTAGAATAGCTTCCTTAAGTATTTCCTGTAATGCAGACCATGTGGTGGAAAATTCCCTCAGCTTTTGTATGTCTGGTGAGGTCATTATTCCTTTTTCATATCTAAAGGCTAACTTTGCAGGACATATTATTCTTGGCTGGTAAATTTCTCTCATTCAATAGTTTGAATATCTGATCCCACTTCCTCCTGGTTTGTAGAGATTCTGCTGAAAAAATATGATGATAAACTAATGGGCTTTCTGTTATAGGTTACTGTCTTTTTTCCCCTGGCTGCCTTAAGAATTCTTTTTTTGTCATTAATTTTTGACAGCTTCAATATACTGTGCCTTGGATAATGCCTGTTGGGACTGGGGTAATTACGTGTTCTGTTTGCTTTTTAGATTTGAGGATCTCAGTTCTTTCCACAGGTTTAGGAAGTTTGCGTCAAGTATTTGTTTGAATAGACTCTTTGTTCCCTTCTCCCTCTCCTCCTTCTGGTATGCCCATTATTCATATGTTCCTCTTTCTGATGGAGTCAGATAATTCTTGTAGAGTTCTTTCATTTCCTTTAAGTCTCAAGTCTCTTTCTTCTTCCATCTGTTTCATTTCCAGATTTATATCTTTGATATCTCTAATTCTTTCATCCATCTGGTCAGCTCTATTTCCTAAGCTGGCTATATATCTCTTTATTGATTTCTTCATCTCCAGAATTTCTTGGTTCCATTTTAAAATTTCAGTCTCTTTGCTAAAGTATTCATTTTGCTTGTTGATTTTATTTCTGAGTTCATTAAACTGCCTATGTGAGTTTTTTTTTGCATCATGTTGAGTTTTATCATAACTGCAATCTTGAATCCTCTGTCATTTAAGTCACATATTTCTATGAGTTTAAGTTCATTTGGGGGAAATTTTTTGTTTTCTTTCTGAGCTGCTTTGTTACTTTGGTTATTCATGGCAATTAATAAATTATTATTTCTATTCTTGGGCATCTAGAGGAGTGGATTCTGCTGCAAGTTGATATGAAGAGGTCTTTCTTTTGCTTTCCAGTAGGTGTCGCTGGAGTGTTTTTCTATCACGTTGCAGCATTTCATTTTCTCTTGTGCTGTTCTAGCTTCTTAAGAGATGAGAGGTTTCCTGGGAAGTGGGCTTCTCCTCTGTGAACAGGTCACCTCCATCTCAGGGCAGCACCCCCATGGGAGGATGTGGCGAGCAATGGGGTTCTGTGTCTCTGAAACCCCAGTGCTGCCCCTGCAGCCCAATGCAGAGCTTGTTGGTCTGAGCAGCCCTAGGTGCTCTGATAGGGATCAGCTTGAAAAGATGGGGGTGGGGTGGACTGGGAAAGGTGGCTGGTGTGTTTGTGGCTGTGAGCAGTGGTGACTTCCAGCCCATAGCTGTATTGCTCCTATACCTCCTTCCCTGTCACAGGAATTAGTTGTACTATGTGTCTGCCACTCTGGGGCTGTCTCCAGTTCTCAGGGCTGTAGATATTCTGCTCTTTAATCCAACACTGCTACAGTTTCTCCAGGGGCCTGCTTCTAACACTGGGGGGATGAGGGCAGGCAAGCACTGGGAGAGTGGTGGGAGATGGCCAGGTTCTGTGTCTTTCTTTTCTGCCTGGCAGTAAGGGCTTAAGCTGCAATTCTCACCCTTGTGTTTGGTCTTTGCCTTAAGGTCTCTGCCTCAATCAATGGGTTCAGCCGTATTATATGCTGATCCTTCAGGCAGGACTGTGGGCCACAGATAGTGCACCGGCAACCTGAATCTTTCCTTTTTCCAGGACTGCAGTGAGCTCCAGGGTGTGTCCTGCATCTGTGTGTCTGCACTTCCCCCTTCCTTACTCCCTCGTTTATACAATTCGCCCAACTTCAGATGTTTTTGATGTGTGGATCTCTCAGACGTGCTTGAGTTTTGCTTAGGGTATCATTTGTTGAATTATAGCTGTTCAAGTTGTAACTTCCAGGAGAGATTTCAAGGAGCACCCCTCACACTGTCATGTTTCTGACATCACTGCTAAAGCAATAATTCTTAACCAAGATTTAGGAGGACATTTGACATATCAGAATGACGAGGGGGAATTTTTCAAACTCTACTGCTCTTAGAGACTCTATTCTTTCCCAAGGGATTGATTTGTTTCTATTTCCACCTCGACCCTTCCTCCCATATTCTAATTCTTTAGAGAATCACTAACCTTCTAAAGCACTATTACTTATTGCAATACACTATGTCCCTCAGGTATACTGGAACAGAAAGAAAGTTGAGAATTAGTATGCCTGTGCTTGACATTCTATAATTTAGAAATAAGGATATCAACTATCAAATACTTTGAGATGTGTATTCACAAGAAAACAATGATATTAGAATAGTTTAAAAATCAAGGTTTAGGAATCAAATATGTCTATATGTGAATGTTTATTTATACATCTTTAATCAATGTTAAACATATATTTCAATTAGTGTATTTCAATTATTTGAATTCATAAGGAAAATTTCTTCAAAATATTCTTCTCCTTTAAATCATATGCACAGTTCCACTGTGAGGGTAAATAACAGGAAACATTCTTTGGACAATAAGAATCACATACTATAAATGAACTTTGTAAACGTTTTCCATAAAAAATTTTTTAGAGTAGGGAGCAAAATTAGTATAAGTTACTTGAGGAATTATAGTAATAAAATGTTTAAGTATGAAAATCTTTCAGTAACAATATACCCCTGGTTACATCATTTCCTGCTGCCTCTGTTGATTCCTCCCACACTCATTTCTCCTTTAGTCCAGACCAAACAGAAAAACAATGAATCCAAAATAAGTTGTATATGACTATGTATCAAAGTCTGCCTCATAACTGACTTCTACACTAACACTCGAGTAAATTTATTAAGAAAGGCATTTGAAACATCATCAAAATGGTGGTGTGAGGAGCCTCAGGAAATCTGCCCTGAAATTTACAACAAACTGAAAAATTATAACTCCACAAAGTACTGCCTGCACAGCAGACAGGCAAGACGAAGAGTCTCACTACTGAATTCACCTAAAGGTGGGCAAATTGCACAAGCAGGGGAGGAGGGAAAGAAGAAGTGTGGAGACAGAGTCCCACGGGCACAGGACGCAGACCTAGCTCAGTGCTCTGAGCTCGCTGCATCCCAGAACTACCACAGCTGCGGGAGAGGGAAGAACTCGGACTGCTAGGTCTCCGTTTATGGCCCACAGGGCTGAGGGGACAGCATATAACATGGCTGAACCCAAGGCTCACAGCAGAGACATCGGAGGAAAGACTGAGGGAAGAAGGCTGAAAACGGTGGTTTAAGCCCTCGTTGCCGCAGGGAATGGAAGCCATAGGGACTGAGACTAGCCGCCCCCTCCCTACCCTCTCAGAGCTTACCCTGTCTCCAGCTGCCCAATGCTAGAAGCGGAACAGTAGCAGTGTCAGATCACAAGAACAGAATATTTGCAGTTCTGAAAACTGGTCCGCAGACACAGATTCCAGACACAACTCATTCCGGCAAAGGGGAGGGAGCTGTAGAAACAGCACCTGCTATGGTGGTGATCACCGCCATTGCTCTGGGCCAATTCTCACAACTCACCCTGTTCCTGTCCCCACATATCTGGGAAGATCCCTGCAGGAGTAAACAGAACTACTGAAACTCACGGGCTCTGAATCTGGTGCAAGAAGAGCTTTGGAACTTCAAAAGCTCTCCGCATCCCCACATGGACGTGGTGCCCTATGACCCAGATGAACTGTTAACAGAGGAGAAGCCAGCCTTCCAGGGAATCCCCCCATTGTGTGAGAGGCTGGAATAGTGGAGAGAAACCATAGCACTACAGTGTGAGAGAGAGAAAAAAGGCTGCAGTCAGAGAGAAAATAAAACATTCTACAAACACGTACTGAAATACAAAAGAAAGACCTCTTCCTATCAACCTGTTGCAGAACCCACTCCTGTAGATATCTAGGAAGAGAAATAATGAATCTTTAATCGCCATGAATAACCAAGGCAACAAACCAGCTCAGAAAGAAAGCGAAAAGTCTCCATAAAATAAACTTAAAAATATGGAAATATGTGACTTAAATGACAGAGAATTATAGATTGCAGTTCTGAAAAAACTCAATGAGATGCAAGAAAACACAGAAAGGCAGTTTAATGAACTCAGAAACACAATCAAAGAACAACATGGACATTTTACCAAAGAGATTGAAATTTAAAAAAAGAACCAAATAGAATTTCTGGAGATTAAGAACTCAATAGAAGAAATTAAGAATGAAATAGCCAGCTTAGGAAGTAGAGTTGACCAGATGGAGGAAAGAATCAGTGACATCGAAGAAAGAAACCTGGAAATGACACGGATGGAAGAAGAAAGAGACTTGAGACATAAAAGAAATGAAAGAACTCTACAGGAACTTTCTGACTCCATCAGAAAAAGCAACATAAGAATAATGGGCATACCAGAAGGAGAAGAAAGAGAGAAGGGAACAGAGAGTATATTCAAACAAATAATCGATGAGAACTTCCCAAACTTGTGGAAAGAACTGGATCCTCGAATCCAAGAAGCAAATAGAACACCTAATTATCTCAACCCCAACAGGCCTTCTCCAAAGCACACTGTACTGAAGCTGTCAAAAATCAACGACAAAGAAAGAATCTTCAAGGCAGCCAGGGAAAAGAAGACGGTAAACTACACAGGAAAGCCCATTAGATTATCGTCAGATTTCTCAGCAGAAAATCTACAAGCCAGGAGGGAATGGAACCAAATATTCAAGCTATTGAAAGAGAGAAATTATGAGCCAAGAATAATATATCCAGCAAAGATATCCTTTAGATATGAAGGAGGAATAAAGACCTTTCCAGATATACAGAAACTGAGGGAATTTTCTAATACATGACCTGCACTACAAGAAATACTAAAGGAAGCTATTCGACCACCATCAACAGGGACAATTTCTGGCAACCAAAACATAGGGGGAGAGTAAAGGCCTGAACCAGAATATGGGAATGGAGAAAGTAAGCATGCTGAAGAAAAAGGAATACTCTAAATATCAAACTTTCTTTTCCATAAACTTAATGGTATCCACTCAAAAACAATTCAGAACTGAAATATATACTGTAATAAAAGAAGAAACAGAGGGAAACATCATAGAATACCACCACACAGAAATAATAGACAACAACAAAAAGGCAAAGAAACTATGGAGACACAGCCTTACCAGAAAACTAAAGATAGAATGATAGGAAATCCTCACATATCAATAATCACTCTATCAATAATCATATCAATGTAAATGGGCTGAACTCACCAATAAAAAGGATAGCAGACTGTCTCAAAAACCAAACCCAACCATATGTTGTCTCCAACAGACTCATCTCAGCTACAAGGACAAGCATAGACTCAAAGTGAAAGGGTGGAAATTGACACTCCAAGCAAATGATATCCATAGAAAATCAGGTGTAGCTATACTGATATCAGATGAAACAGACTTCAGGGTGAAAAAGGTAACAAGAGACAAAGATGGACGTTTCATAATGGTACAGGGGACTATACAAAAAGAAGACATAACAGTCATCAATATTTATGCCCCCAATCAGTGAGCACCAAAACATACTAAGCAACTACTAACAGAACTTAATGACCCAAACATAATTATACTAGGGGACCTCAATACATCATTGACAGCTATGGATAGATCATTGAAAGAGAAAATAAATAATGAAATAACAGCCCTAAATGACACATTAGATGAAATGGACATTATTGACATTTATAGAGCACTTCATCCTAGAACATCAGACCTTGCATTTTATTCTAGTGTACCTGGAACATTCTCAAGGATAGACCATATATTGGGACATAAAACTATCCTCTGCAAATTTAAGAACACTGAAATCATACCAAGCATATACTCTGATCACCAGTCTTTGATATCAACTGCAAAAAGAAAGCAGGAAAAAACACAAATACATGGAGATTAAACAACATACTTTAAAAGAACGACCGGGTCAAAGAAGATATTAGAGGAGAGATCAAAAGATACATAGAAACAAATGAGAATGAAAATACATCCTACCAAAATTTTTGGGATACAGCGAAAGCAGTTTTAAGAGGGAAATTTACATCATTACAGGCTTATCTCAAGAAACAAGAAAAATCTCATATAAACAACCTCATGTTACACCTTAAAGAACTAGAAAAAGAAGAACAAGTGAAACCCAAGGTCAGCAGAAGAAAGGAAATAATAAAAATCAGAGCAGAACTAAATGAAATAGAGAACAAAAACACAATAGAAAAAATTAATGTGAGAAAGAGGTTGTTCTTTGAAAAGATTAACAAAGTTGACAAACCCTTGGCTAGACTCACTAAGATAAAAAGAGAGAAGACACTAATAAACAAAATCAGAAATGAAAAAGGTGAAGTTATCATGGATGCCACAGAAATGCAAAGGATCACCCAAGAACACTATGAAGGACTATATGCCACCAAATCAATAACCTAGAAGAAATGGACAAGTTCTTAGAAACATATAGCCTTCCTAGTCTGAACCATAAAGAACTGGAAAATCTAAACAGACCGATCACCAGTAACGAAATTGAATCAGTCATCCAAAACCTTCCCAAAAGCAAAAGTCCGGGACCAGATGGCTTCACTAGTGAATTCTACTAAACCCTCAAAGAGGATAAAATACCAATCCTGCTCAAACTCTTCCACAAATTTGAAGAAGAGACAGTACTCCCTAACTCATTTTATGAGGCCAACATTACCCTGGTACCAAAACCTGGTAAAGACAACACAGAAAAAGAGAACTACAGACCAATATCTCTGATGAATATGGATGCAAAAATCCTAAGCAAAATTCTAGCAAGTCGATTGCAAGAATACATTGAAAAGATTATGCATCACAGCCAAGTGGGGTTCATCCCAGGGGCACAAGATGGTTCAACATATGCAAATCCATCAATGTGATACATCATGTAAACAACATAAAAGACAAAAATCATATGATTATATCAATTGATGCAGAAAAAGCATTTGACAAGATACAACGTCCATTTATGATTAAAACACTTAATAAAATAGGTATGGAAGGAAAATACCTTAACATAAGAAAGACCCATATGAGAAACCCTCAGCTAATCTCATAATTAACGGTGAAAAACTGAAGCCCTTTGTTCTATGTTCAGGAACACGACAAGGCTGTCCCCTATCATCTCTACCTTTCAACATAGTGTTGGAAGTCCTCGCCAGAGAAATCAGGCAAGAGAAAGAAATAAAAGGCATCCAAATTGGGAATGAAGAAGTTAAATTGTCACTCTTTGCAGATGACATGATGCTATATAAAGAAAACCCGAAAGACTCCACCAAAAAGCTATTAGAAACAATCAACGAATACAGTAAAGTTGCCGGCCTCAAAATCAACGTACAAAAGTCCATTTAATTCCTATATACTAACAATGAAATTTCAGAAAAAGAAATTAAAAAAGAAAGCAATTCCTTTTGCAATTGCAGCAAAAAGAATAAAATATCTAGGAATAAACGTAATCAAGGATGTGAAAGACCTATATGCTGAAAACTACAAGACATTTTTAAAAGAAATTGAAGAAGACACAAAGAAATGGAAATACATTCCGTGCTCATGGATTGGAAGAATCAACATAGTTAAAATGGCCATATTACCCAAAGCAATATACAGATTTCATGCTATCCCCATAAAAATCCCAGTGGCATTTTTTAAAGAAATAGAACAAAAAAATCATCATATTTGTTTGGAACCACAGAAGACCCCAAATAATGAAAGCAATCTTAAGAAAAAAGGACAATGCTGGAGGTATCACACTCCCTGACTTTAGCTTGTACTACAGAGCAACAATTATCAAAACAGTATGGTGTTGGCAGAAAAACAGACACGTAGACCAATGGAATAGTATTGAGAACTCAGAAATAAAACCACATAAATATGGACAGATAATTTTTGACAAAGAAGCAAAAAACATACAATAGTGAAAAGACAGCCTCTTCAATAAATGGAGCTGGCAAAATTGGAAAGCCAATGCAAAAGAATGAAACTGGACTGCTATCTGTCACCATGTACCAAAATTAATTCAAAATGGACCAAAGACTTAAGCATAAGACCTGAAACAATAAACTGCATGGAAGAAAACATAGGTACTAAACTTATGGACCTTGAGTTCAAAGAGCATTTTATGAATTTGACTCCAAAGGCAAGGGAAGTAAAAGCTAAAATAAATGAATGGGACTGTATCAAACTTAAAAGCTTCTGCAAAGTGAAAGAAATCATTGGCAAAATAAAGAAGCAACCAACTGAATGCGAGAAGATTTTTGCAAACAGTGCCTCTGATAAGAGGCTAATATCCAAAATACACAAGGAACTCATGCAACTCAACAACAGAAAAACAAAAAACCCAATTGAAAAATGGGCAGAGGACCTGAAGAGACATTTCTCCAAAGAGGACATACAAATGGCAAACAGACATATGAAAAAATGCTCAACATCACTAATCATCAGAGAAATGCAAAATAAGCTCAATGAGATATTACCTCACCCCAGTTAGAATGGCTATCACCAACATGACAAATAGTATCAAGTGTTGGAAAGGCTGTGGAGAAAAAGGAACCCTCATACATTGTTGGTGGGAATGCAGATTGGTACAGCCGTTAT
Source organism: Rhinolophus ferrumequinum (assembly GCF_004115265.2). Taxonomy (NCBI): domain Eukaryota; kingdom Metazoa; phylum Chordata; class Mammalia; order Chiroptera; family Rhinolophidae; genus Rhinolophus; species Rhinolophus ferrumequinum. The sequence goes on from NC_046284.1 coordinate 63,269,301, forward strand.
GGAAAGCAGAGTGAAGTTTCCTCAAAAAATTACGAATAGAATTACCATATGACCCAGCAATCCCTCTCTTGGGTATCTACCCAAAAAATCATTTATCCATAAAGACATGTGTTGTCCAATGTTCATTGCAGCTTTATTTATGGTGGCCGAGACATGGAAACAACCAAAATGTCCTTCGATAGATGAATGGATGAAGAAGTTGTGGTATATATACACAATGGAATATTATTCAGCAGTAAGAAAAGATGAAATTGGACCATTTGTGACAACATGGATGGATCTTGAGATTATAATGCTATGCAAAATATGTCAGACACAAAATGCAGAGAACCATATGATTTCACTGATATGTGGTATATAAACTAAAAACAATGAAAGAACAAAATAAACAAATGAGAAACAAAAACTCATAGACACAGAGAATAGTTTAATAGAGACCAGAGGGTAAGGGGGGAGGAGGATGGTAGATGCGGGTAAAGGGGATCAAATATATGGTGATGGTAGGAGAACTGACTCTGGGTGGTGAACACACAATGGGATTTATAGATGAGGTAATACAGAATTGTATACCTGAAATCTATGTAACTTTACTAACAATTGTCACCCCAATAAACTTTAATTTAAAAAAAGGAAAATAAAAGAACATTTGGTCATACGACATATTGTATTACTGTTATAGCAAAGCTTTCAAATATTGTGGAAGTAAAAGGGACTTTTTTTGTAAAGTGGTCATAAATTAATGCTTAAGGAAAAAATTAATTTGCTAGAGTTATTTCTATTGTTCTTTAGAATATTTCCTCGAAGATCTTAGGAGAAACTACTGCAAATAAAACGTGGAAGAGATTTTTCAGGTTAATCCCTCCCTCTTCTTCATTGTTTCACAACATAACACTTTCTTGGTTGCTTAGACAATGTGGAATCTGTTATTATTAAAAAGAAGTATTGATCTGGGTTGCAGGATGATGAAAAGGAGAAGGCGAAATACATCAGAGGCAATACATGGGAAAGCAAAAAGAATAAAAATAGATATTTACTGAAGCACAGGCTAAATGGGAAATAAAAATCTCCTAATGACAAGTTAATAATGAAATACGTATAAAATTAGTTTCCTGGTTTAGATATTCTTTAATAGTCAATTTTTGAGTATTGAGTTGCACTTAATGTAAATTTAAGGAGACCTATGGTGAACCTCAAAGTCTACAGATGTTTTTACAGTTAGTAAAATATATTTCAGACAAATGTAGCATGATGTTTTATTTCTAAGATACCTTGTTTAAAAATTACAATTTTACAGAATTTGTTAGTTTAAATATCATGTATCATTCAAGAGTATGGGCTCTGCACTCAGACACTGAGTTTTTAATTCTGATGTTACTGTTTAACACTTCTATGGCCTTAGGCAAGTTACTTAGCCTCCTTGTGTCTTGATTTTTTCAATTGTAAAATGGTGATAATAATAGTAAGTTTTGGTTAAGTTTTGGGGAGGGAAATGAAAAAGTACACATGAAATTCTAAGAGTAGTGTTTGTTCAAAAAGTTATAAATATATAAAGATCACAATATTTGAGAGTTCCTTGCAAACCAGCTTCTAATCTTTTCTTTGTGTTCACAGAACATTTTAGAGTCAGCCACATCACAGACAGGCAGTAAATACATGTTGAACTAAACAGAAATGATTATTGAGCTTATTACAAAGTATCAATTCATAGGCGAGTTTAGAGCTTACAAGGCTCCAGGTGAAAGTCATGTATAACTTTTATCTGCTGAACCAGATTCAAATTTCTTCATCCCCTCACATTTGCTGGTATTTATAAATATTTATTTTTGTCACTGATGTCACCTTTTAATTTTATTACACACCAAAAATATAGTCTTTATGTGCTCATAAATTACAGCATCAGCTATTACTACATTTAACTTGTTCAGTTCTGATAGCTAGCTTAAACCAATAGACAAGGTCCTCAATAATGTTGTTTTTTTATATAAAGTTGACAAGAAGAAAAATGTAAGTATATATCAATCCCTGGCCAGGGCCACTGTCTGTGTGGAGTTAGCACATTCTCCCTATGTCTGCATAGGTTTTCTCTGAGTACTCCAGTATCCTCCCACATCTCAAAGCTGTGCATGTTAGGTTAATTGGTGTGTCTAAATTGTTCAAATGTGAGTGAGTGTGTGGGTGTATGTATGAATGCGCCCTGAGATGGAAGGGTGCCCTGTGCAGGATGGGTTCCTTTCTTGTGCCCTGATCTGTCAGGAGAGGCTCCTGCCACCCTGAACTGGAATAAGTGGGTTGGAAAATAATTATGTTTCTTTTTTAAAAAATTAAATTTACTGGGGTGACATTGGTTAATAAAGTTATATAGGTATCAAGTGTACACTTCTATAATACATCATCTATATATTGCATTGTGTGTTTACCACCCAAAGTCAAATTTCCTTCCATCACCATATATTTGACTCCCTTTACCCTCTTCTACCTCCCGCCTCTTTCCTTACCTACTGGTCACCATTAAACTGTTATTTGTGTCTGAGTTTTTGCTTGTTTGTTTGTCTTGTTTGTATGATCTTACTTGTTTTTATTAATCCATTTTTATTAATGCCATAGGAACTTAACTGTCCTTTGTATCAGTTAGCCTATGGTAAAATTGGTTTCAGTATAAGTTGTTTCACTTAAACTTGCAGTTTCCAAGAACCTATTGATGTCATTAAGTGAGGACTTACTGTACTGTGGAGAAACCTGTAAGGCATCAGAACGTTGCTGAGTTATTATTTTAATTTGCTTGTGGTTCTCACTACCAAAAGCATTCAGTTTTTTGAGTTTTTTAAAGTTTAATGAGATTTCTGAGCAGTCATTATTTAACAACTGTAAGTAAGCTCTTCAGTTTATTTTATATCAATAATTCATTGCACAACAATTTTCAGAGATGTCTTAAGTAAAAGTCAGCTTTAATTTAATAAATACTTTTCTTCCACAATTTCGAATCTGATTTACTAAAACAAAAATATTATAAGATCTCAGATCAGGTCAATATTATGTGATACACTTGAGATAACAATAACTACCTGTTCAGCAACTGGTATAGTCTCAAATAATAACATTTTTGTAATTATCTTACATATCAGATTTATTGCAATGTTATACATAGCAGAGTCTGTAATCCTATGGACCCATAAACTTAACTATTACCTGTATTTATTTTCAAAAAGAACAGAAAATTGAAAAAAGAGCAGACCTCATTATTCATTGAGTTCGACAGCATATTTACTTCAAATTATTTAGCTAAAAAGCTAATTAACAAGTGGCAAATTAAAACCACATAAGGATTTGATCACAGAATCACAAGATTTTAGAATTGAAAGAATTTAAAAACATATACATACTATGACTACAACAATAATCAGTCTTTTATAAGCTCAATATGACTTCCTAGTAATATGCCCATTATGGTTACTTTTTATTGTCATACTAAAACAAACTCAAACAAAACAGTTTGCTAAAATAATGTTCCAAGAGAGCTGATACCTTAGACCAACATGGTAGTTATAATATTTATAATTAAAGTGAAAATAAACTGTTCAATATGAGAATCCACTTTATATATAAATTATAATTTATCCATATCATTACCATTTTTATGGTTTTTCTAAAAAAAACTGAAAACTTTAAATACACTAGTAAAATCACTATCAAATCTATACTTCAAAAATCATACAATCAATACTGTTACCTTATATTTGCATGGCATTTAACAGTTTTCAAAGAACTTTTACATATAATAATTCATTTATATTTGGTAGTCAGAGAATGTTTTATTATTACATAATAGAAAATTGGGATTAAGCATCAACAAAAATTTTAATAGGTTAACATGGTGGGATAATTTTGACAAGATGAAGATTAATGTCTTGTATTTGGGTACAAAATCCCAAATCTAAAAATACAGTAGAGGAGATATAGCTTTATTGAAATATAAAAAAGATTTAAGTAATTTAGTTATCTGCAACTCAATACGAGTCAACAGTGCAATAGCCCTGCTTAAAATCATATACAAAGAAAGAAGGACATGCATAAATGTATACGTGTACACATCTGATCATGTCATATATACTTAAAATATTTGAATTACTACTTTACAGAATTACTTCATATTTTAAGTCTAAAACTCCTTCACCAGCACTCTGAAAATATACATTCCTTGTTTTTTTAGAATCATTCTCACTTTCTGTCCTGCCCAACAAAATCATGTATTTCAAGGGGAGGTGCTATTCACAGTAAGCCACTCTCCTGATGACAGAGCCAGAAGTAGGACAATGAGTGCCCTTCACAGGATTTCCATAATAAAGCTAGGAAAGGAAGGCCCTTTTCTCTTTGATCATGAAGCTGAGAAGATATAAGTCAATGATTCTAGCCATAATCCTCCACTATATGTTGGCTGATAATAATTCAGTTTGCTGGGGCAGTCTCAATTTATGCCTTCTTTTACTTTGTAATTATTAACAACACCCCCCCCCTTTTTTTTAATTTCCAAAATGTCCTAGTTTGGATCATAAATTACAGGGTCACCCTAATCATATGAAGAAAACTAGTCTGAGGGGGAATCACTGAATCATAGATAAGGAAAATGATGAGAGAATGAGATAGTGAAAGAGGGAGGGAGAAAGGTAAGAGTGAACGGAAGGAGGGAGGGAAAAAGGGGGAGAGCAACAAAGGGAGGGAGAAAGACAGAGAGAGAGAGAGAAAGAGAGAGAGAGAGAGAGAGAGAGAGAGAGAGAGAGAGAGAGAGAGAGAGAGATTTTTGTTACAGCCCCATATATCCCCAGGGGTACTTTTTTCAATATCCAAAGCTTTGTTATTTATTAGTGACTTTTATTTTATGAGCCACTCCAGAATATTTTCATATTTACCCTTGAAAAAGAATCCTGATTAACATACATTTCCATAGGTTTTGGAATTGAGTCAAAGCCCTTGCTTTAGCAAATGATATCCTTGGTAATCTTTTCCTGTAGGCTTTATCTAACCATCATCTATCCATCCATCCATCCATCCATCCATCCTTCCATCCACCCATCCAATCATTCAATAAATATGTACTGAATATCCTTTATATTTTAACTGGATTAGGCAACAGGACTGTAGAAGTGAAGAGACATAAGACCATTTCTCGTGGAATTTATAATAAAAAACAGAAAATTAGCAAGTAACTTAAATATGATAAAGGAATTGTTGTAGGAATGTATTTTAAGAGGGCATATATTATCTTTTGCAAGTCTTTCACAAGGTCACTTTTATCTAGTCATACAGAACTATTTGAATTTTCCTAACACATATACTTTACCCTCATATCCTTCTTCATCTTCTTCAGCTATGTAACTCCCACTTGTCCTTCAAAATAAAGGTCAGGTATCATCTCTTCTGGAAAGCCTAATATATCTCCCTGTCTTCAAGTTTGATTTAATTGGCTTTTTTTGTGTGTGCTTTCTGATATTATCTGTATCATAACACACTGCACTACAATCATTAATATAACAAATTTACTTTTATGATTTGTTCCTTTGTTGAGCCCTTACCCCTCCCAGCAAGTACAAACAGGCAGCTACCATAGCTGAATCGTCATCAACCTGGATAAGACGGTTCACCCCAAAGTGTTTCCAGTGGGTTTTTCATACAAATGGCCTGGCGTCGTTCATAATGTGGACTTTCCTAAAATCTCTTGAAGGTTCACAAACCCCAAACAAGCAGCAGTTGGCCTCAATATTCTCCATACCACTTGCTAAACAGCACCAAGCTGGGCACTAGTAGTATCCTGGCTTTCTTTGCAGTTTAACCTCTCCCACGCACCTTCAAGCCCATCTATGGATCACTTTGTGGCTCATGCCAGGTGGCCCTGGGCAGGGCATAGGCTGCAACTGAACTTGACCTGCTATGGGGACCCTCCCAGGTGGGTCCGGGCCAACATGCTTGGTGGCTGGCTTTGGATGGCACCAGAACAACACCAGGACACCTCCACAAATTACAAACCCAAAGGGCATACTCGGCAGGCACCGCTGCCCTGCTAAAACAATCTTGCTTAGTATCATCAGTCCTTGCACAAGAGCTCCTACACTGTGGTTTAGGCCAATCTTTACAACCAATCAGCCTAAGGGTTAATCCCTCCCATTGATATGCAAACAGCAACCATGACTCTCAACTACAACAGGAGGGCACACAAAACACACACACAGAACACAGCTGGATCAGCTGACCAGGGAGACTGTGTCACTGGGCCCCACAGGACACCTACTAAATAAGACCACTCTACTAAGACCAGGAGACATAGCTGCCCTACTTAATAGATAGAAACAAACAACGGGGGACAGCCAAAATGGGACAAACAAAGAAACACGTCCCAAATTAAATAACACAACAAAGCTCCAGAGAAAGAATTAAACAAAATGGACACAAGCAATCTACTCCATGCAGATTTCAAACACTGGTTATAAAAATGCTCAGTGATCTCAAAGAGAAGGTCAACAAAGAGATACGAAACATAAAAATGGAGATAGATAACATAAGAAAGAACTACTCAGAAGTGAAGAATACAATAACTGAAATGAAGCGTGCATTAGAGGGATTCAACAGCAAATTAGATGAAGCAGAGGATCAAGTTAGTGAGTTAGAAGGTAAGGTAGCAGAAAACAGCCAATCAGAACAGAAAAAAAAAAAAGAATTCAAGAGTACACGGAAAATGCACTTGGGACCTGTGGCAGCACCAGGAGTCCCACCTCAGCAGTTCAGATTCATTTTTGAATCTCCTGCTGTACTGAAGATAACCTAATTTCCAAGATTTTTGTATAGGAGGTAGATCAAAAGGACTGTAGCTTCAAGTTTTGAAAGAATAAGACTCTGACAATTACATTCTCGAATTTGTTGCAATGATGTTGCTAACCTTTTTTGATACCAAAGGGATTAATCATTATGAATTGGTACCACCTGGACAAACAGTTAACCAAGTTTACTATTTGGAATGCTGAAAAGGCTGCATGAAAAAGTTAGACGACCTGAACTTTTCACCAATAATTCATGGTTCTTGCATCACAACAATGTACCAGCTCACATGGCACTGTCTGTGAGGGAGGTTTTAGCCAGTAAACCAACAACTGTATTGAAACACCCACCCTACTCACCTGATCTGGCCCCCAATGACTTCTTTCTTTTATCCGAAGATAAAGGAAATATTGAAAGGGAGTATTTTGATGACATTCAGGACATCAAGGGTAATACAACAACAGCTCTGATGGCCATTCCAGAAAAAGAGTTCCAAAATTGCTTTGAAGGATGGACTAGGCACTGGCATTGGTGCATAGCTTCCCAAGGGGAGTACTTTGAAGATGTCCATGGTGATATTCAGCAAGGAGGTATGTAGCACTTTTTCTAGGATGAGTTCACGAACTTCATTTTCCAACCTGATACATCAAGTTGGACTCAAAATCATGATTCACTATTAACTTTGAAGTGGAAAAAGTCCAAGATAGTATATTAGGTAAATATTGTGCCTGCTACCTCCCAGGGTCACAAGAAAATTATAAGTAAATTACAGAAAAATCATACTCAAGAATAATCTGAAGACTAACTGAACAGAATCCCTATAGCTAAGGATATAAAGAAGAGGCCTCATTGAGACTTGTAGGAGGGATGGAGACACGATATGGGCTTACCTAAACTCACAAATAGTGGTTGAACACCAGGAGAGACACCTCCTTGATGGGGTTCCCTAGCCACACACCAGGCTCCCAGCCCAGGGGTCCTGAACTGGGAAGAGGATTTCTCACAACATCTGACAGTGAAAATCAGTAAGGACACTGTCCACCCTGGTGAGACTGAAGGCAGCTGGAAATGCACATGTCCTCTAAGAGTGACTGCACCAAACTCGCTTGCTTCCAAACACTTGGTCTCCAGTGGAGGAGTGGCGACTCGAAAGGCACCAGAGACATACAGGGAAAGACTGAGTTGTGTGGCTTCAGTGAAGGACTGGAGCCTGCCTCATGTGTAGCCTATAGGAAGGTGCCATCTTTTCTATGTTGATCTTCTCACAAAGGGCCAAACCCGAGACCACATTGGCCTGGTAAAATCTATGCATGCAAACCACCTTGGTGTCACCCTGGTTCCACACCCTGCATAGCTAGTACTGCATCCCCAGGGCACTCTTGGCTACAGAACAACCAGCCCTGACCCACAAGCTGTGGAAGACTTTTACAGCAGCAGACAGCCTGCTGCTGGGCAGTAACCCAAAACCTGTGCCACAGCCACTCTCGGGCAACTCTTGGGGATTTGTGAGCCTGAGGCAAATGGTGGCTTGCTGCTGTGTTTTCAGAGCATTTTTGTAAAGTGGTCGCAGGCCCAGCACAGAAATTGCACAGGTCCGGCACAGAAAGAACAGAAATTGCATGAAGTTTGTAAAGAACACCACCCGCACCTTGTAACTCTCTGGAACCCAGCCCTGCCCACCTAGGGCTACATTGCTGGGGCACTCTCAACACTGGGTCAACAAGCCTAGCCCATGGACCTAAGGAAGCTCTTTCAATGGCTGAGCCTCATGGGCAGCCAGCAGGTGGCAACAGGCACAGAGGGCTCTGGGCCATTTGCTAAGCAGGCCAAGGCCCAATACTGATGCCAGCCAGCCTCGGTTCACAGTAAGAACACCCACACATATGTCCAGGTCCAGCATAGGCAGCAACCAACCACATATAGCTGTGAAGCTCCTACTGGGTAGCCCTGGGCTGGTCACAGGCAAAGCTGAAACAGGACCCCCTCTCAAGAGACACCAGGACAACACACCAAGAGACTGGGTTTAGACCACACCAACCACTACCTGGTTAGCCCCACAAGTGGCACAACCAAAGTGTGAACTTAATAGGCACAAGCACCCACGGGGGCTAACCACACTTGGAGGGGTCAGCCTCCACACAGCAGCTCATACACTGTGGTGAAACCAACCCTCACATTCAGTCAGCCCCAAAGTCAATCCCATCCACTGATGTTCCAAAAGCAATCTATGATCAACTATAACAGGAGAATACACACAATACACACAAGGGACACTCCTGGAACATATGCACAGAAGATCAGGGAGATTGTGCTATTGGACCACACAGAACACATACTACATAAAGGCACCCAGAAAAAGACTGAGAGACATAGGAGATCTACCTAATACATAGAAGCAAAAACAGAAAGGCAGCCAGAATGAGGAAACAAAGAAACATGTACCAAATAAAAGAATAGGAGAAATCTCCAGAAATACAACTAAATGAAATGGAGGCAACCAACCTACCAGAGACAGAGTTTAAAACACTGGTTATAAGAATGTGTAAGGAACTTAGTGAGAATTTCAAAAAACAGATAGTAAGAATAAAAAAGGACATAGTAACCATAAAAAACAGCCAGTGAGAAATAAAGAATAAAATAACTGAAATGAAGAATGTTAGAAGGAATCAACAGCAGATTAGATGAAGCAGAGGAACGAATCAGTGATTTAGAGACAAGTTAGCGGGAAACACCCAATCATAACACCAAAAAGAAAAAAGAATTAAAAAAAATAGTTTAAGGGATTTTGGGACACCAAATGTAACAACATTTGCATATCATAGGAGTACCAGAAGGAGAAGAAAGGGAACAAGGGATCGAGAATGTATTTGAAAAAATAATGACTGAAAACTTCCTTAACTTTCCAAAGAAAATAGTCATACCAGTCCAGAAAGCACAGAGAATCCCAAACAGGCCCACACCAAGACACATCATAATTAAAATGGCAAAGGTTAAAGATGAAGAGTGAATCCTAAAAGCAGCAAGAGAAAGACAACTAGTTACTTATAAGTGAGCTCCTATAAGACCATCAGCAGATTTCTCAACAGAAACTTTGCAGGCCAGAGGAGAGTGGCAGGAAATAGTCAAAGTAATGAAAATCAAGGGCATACAACCAAGACTATTCTATCCACCAATGGTATCATTTCAAATTGAAGAAGAGATAAAGATCTTCCTAGACAAGAAAATGCTGAAGGAATTCTTTACCACCAAGCCAGTGTTACCAGAAACGTTAAAAGGACTCCTTTAAACAGAAGAAAGAAGAAAGCAAACAAACAAATGAAGATCAAAACCATGAATAATAAAATGGCAATGACTATGGACCTAAATAATCACTTTAAATATAAATGGATTAAACATTCTGATCAAAAGACACAGGGTAGCTGAATGTATAAGAAAATAAGACCTACGCATATGCTTTTACAAGAGATCCACCTCAGTTCAAGAGACACACACAGACTGAAAGGAAAGGGATAAAAAAAAAAAAAAAAAAAAAAAAGATATTTCACACAAAGGGAAAAGAGAAAAAACCTGGGGTAGCAATACTTACATTAGACAAAATAGAAATGAAAACTGTAATAAGAGACAAAGAAGAACATTACATAACAATAAAGGAATCAATCCAACAAGAGGCGCGGAGATAACCTTAGCAAACACTTATGCACCTGACATAGGAGCACCTAAATACATAAAAAATATATTGATTGACATAAAGGTAGAGATCAACAGTAACACAATCATAGTAGGGGATTTAACACCCACTGACACCAATGGACAGACCTTCCAGACGAAAATCAACATGAAACACTAGATTTAAAAGACACACTAGATCAGATGCGTTTAATTGATATTTTTAGAGAATTTCACCTCAAAGAAAAATATACCTTCTTTTCAAGTTCACATAGAACATTTTCAAAGATGGACCACATTTTAAGCCACAAAACAAGTCTTAATAAATTTAAGAAGACTGAGCTCATGTCAAATGTCTTCTCTGTTCACAGTGGTATGATACTAGAAATCAATTACAAGAAAAAAAGTGAAAAGCACATAAACATATGGAGGCTAAATAACATGCTACTAAGTAATGAATGGGTCAACAATGAGATCAAGGAAGAAATAAAAAGATACTTTGAGAGAAATGAACATGAAACACAGTGAGCGAAAATCTATGAGATACAGCAAAAGTAGTTCTAAGAGGGAAATTCATTACAATACAGGCCTACCTAAAGAAATAAGAAAAATCTCAAATAAACCATCTAATTTTACATGTAAGGGATTTGGAAGAATTGCAGCAAACAAAGTACAAAGTGAGTACAAAAAAGGAAATAATAAAAATCAGAGCAGAAATGCAAAAAGGTTTAAGAAAATACTATGAGCAACTATGTGCCAGCAAATTGGACTATGTTGGAAATGGATAAATTCCTAGAAACATACAATCTTCCAAGATTGAATCAAGATGAAACAGCAAATCTGAACAACTATTGAAATCTAATTAATTATCAACAAGCTCCCAACAAACAAAAGTCCTAGACCAGATGGCTTCACAGTTGAATTTTACTAAACATTCAAAAAGAATTACCACCTATTTTCCTCAAACTATTTCAAAAGATTGAAGAGGAGGAAAGTCTCCCAAGCTCATTTTACGAGGTCACCATTACCCTGATTCCAAAACCAGACAAAGACATTACAAGAAAAAAAAAAAAAAAAGAAAGAAAGAAAAAAACTATAGGCTGATATCCCTGATGAACATAAATGAAAAATCCACAACAAAATATTAGCATATCCAGCAATACATAAAATTATCATACACCTCGATCAAGTAGGATTCATTCCTGGCATGTAAGGTTGGTTCAATATACAAAAATAAATTACTGTGATACACCACATAAACAAAATGAAAATCATATGGTCATAGCCATAGATGCAGAAGAAGCATTTGACAAAATTCAGCATCCATTTATGATAAAAACTCTCAGCAAAGTGGGAATACAGGGGACATATCGCAACATAATAAATGTGACAAGCCCACAGCTAATATCATACTCAATGAGGAAAAGCTAAAAGCATTCCCCTTAAGATCAGAAACAAGACAAGGATGCCCAATTTCCCCACTTTATTAAACATGGTATTAGATGTTCCAGACACAGCAATCAGAGAAGCAAAAAAAAAAAAAAAAAAAAAAGCATCCAAATGGGAAAGGAAGAAGTACAACTGTCATTTGCAGATGGCATAATATTATATATACAGAACCCTAAAGATTGCACCAAAAAGCTATTAGAATTGATAAATAAATTTAGTAAAGTAACAAGATACAAATTAATATTCAGAAATTCATTGCATTTTTATGTACCAATAAGGAACTATCAGAAAGAGAAATTAAGACAACAATCCCATTTACAATTGCATCAAAAAATAAAATACTTAAAAATAAATTTACTCAAGGAAGTAAAAGAACTGTACTCAGAAAATTATAAGACATTGAAGAGAGAAATTAAAGAAGATACAAATAAATGGAAACATATACCATGCTCATGGATAGGGAGAATTAATATAGTTAAAATGTCCATACTATCCAAAGCAACATATAGATTCAATGCAATCCCTATCAAAATACCAATGGCATTTTCACAGAACTAGAACAAATAATTCTAAAATTTATATGGAACCTTAAGCGGCTACCAAATAGCAATGACAATCCTAAGAAAGAAGACCCAAGCTGGCAACATGCTACCTGATATAAAATTATACTACAAGGCCATAGTAATCAAAACAGCATTGTATTGGCAGAAAAACAGACACCTAGATCAATGGCACAAAACAGAGAACCCAGAAATAAATCCATGCCTATATGGTAATTTAAACTATGACAAAGGAAGCAAAAATTTACATTGGGGTAAAGACACTCTTTAATAAATGGTGCTGGGAAAACTGAACAAATACATGCAAAACAATGAAACTGGACCACCTTCTTATGCCATATACAAGAATAAACTCAAAATGGATTAAAGACTTAAATGTAAGACCTGGAACCATAAAACGCTTAAAAGAAAACATAGGAAGTAAACTCTCAGACATTGCCCTTAGTGATATTTTTACTGACATATCTTCTCAGGTAAGAAAAAAAAAAGAAAGAATAAACAATTGGGACTACTTCAAACTGAAAAGTTTTTAAACAGCAATGGAAACCATCAACAGAATGAAAAGACATCCTATGGAATGGGAGAAGATATTTGCCAATGATACGCCTGATAAGGGCTTAAATATCTATAATGCATAAAAATCTCATACAGCACAACACCAAAAACAAGTAATCCAATTAAAAAATGGGCCAAGAACCTTAACAGACATTTGTCCAAAGATGACATATAGATGGCCAATAGATATATGAAAAGAAGCTCAATATCACCAATAATCAGAGAAATGCAAATAAAAACCACAATGAGGTACAAATTCTTTTCTGTCCAAATGGGTATCATCAGTAAATCAAGAAACAAGTGTTGGTGAGACTGTGGAGAAGAGGGAACCCTTGTGCACTGTGGTGTGACTGAAAATTGGTGCAGCCACTGTGGGAAACAGTATGGACATTCCTCAAAAAAATTAAAAACAGAACTACCTTATGATCGAGCAATTCCACTCCTAGGTATTTATTCAAAGAAATCCAAACACCAATTCAAAAAAATATATGTACCCCTACGTTTACTGCAGTGCTACTTACAATAGCCAAGATATAGAAAGTGAAATGGCTATCAATAGATTATTGAGTAAAGTACTTGTGGTACATTTATAAAGTAGAGTATCTGCCATAAAAAAGAATGAAATCTTACCGTTTGTAACAACATGAGTGGACCTAGAAGATATGATGCTAAATGAAATAAGTCAGACAGAGAAAGACAAATACCATATGATCTCACTTATATGTGGAATCTAAAGAACAGAATAAATGAAGAATAAAACAGATATATCTTCATAGATACAGAGAACAAATTGATGATTGCTAGTTGGGAGGTGGGTTGAGGGCAGGGGTGAGAAAGGTGAAGGGATTAGGCAGTATAAATGGGTAGTCACAAAATAGTAACAGGAATGTAAAATACAATATGGGGAATACAGTCAATAATGTAAAAACTATGTATGGTGTCAGATGGGTAGTAAACTTATTGGGCGATCACTTTAGAAATTACATAAATGCCTAACCACTGTGTTACACCTGAAAGTAATATAAAATATTATTGGATGTCAACAATAATATATATATATATGCTGCTTACAAGAGACTAAAGATAAAAACACACACAGTAAATAGATGGAAAGAGATGTTTTATGAGAAGGTAAACAAACAAAAAAAGCTGGGTTACCTGAGCTGGTTATCTAAAACTGACTTAAAAAAAAAAAAGCTATAACAAAGAATTACTCGGTAATTTCACTTCTGGGTATTAATCCGAAGAAACACAAAACAATGCTTTGAATGGACATGTGCATCCATATGTTCATTGCAGTATTGTTTACAATAGCCAAAATATGGAGTCAACCTTGGTGTCCTTCAATGACTGAATGGATAAAGAAGCGGTGATAAACATACATACAATGGAATATTACTCAGCCATAAAAAAGAATGAAATCTTACCATATGCAACAACACTGATGGACCTGGAGGATACTGTGTTGAGTGGATGGAGTAAGTCAGTCAGAGAAAGACAAATGCTGTATGATTTCACTTATATGTGGAATCCAAAGACTAAAGTACTCATAAACAAATAAAATAGTAACAGACTCATAGATACAGAGAACATTTTGATGGTTGCCAGATTGGAAGAGGACCTACGGGATAGATGAAAAAGGTGAAGAGATTAAGTAGTACACATTGCTAGTTACAAAACAGGCATGGGGATGTAAAGTATAGCATAAGGAATATAGTCAGTAATATTGTAACAATTATTGGTGTCAGATGGATGCTAGGTTTATTGGGATGATAACTTTATAAGTTATGTAAATGTTTAATCACTATGTTGTATACCTGAAAGTAATATAATATGGTATGTCAACTGTAATTTTAAAAAATTTTAAAAATATATAAAAAGTAGTGAGATAGCTCCAGAGAGATTTATTTATCTCTCTAGGCATGTATTTACATTTCAAGAAGAAGATGAGACTCAGGAAGGTGTCTAAGTCATAGAAGCTGGAGACTCTTAAAACTTATCTAGCTATGATAGAAATGAATTTATATTTTGAAAGGTTAGAGTGAAAACACATAATTATTTCTACTCTGTCTCTCTATGAAACAAAGGTTTTTTCCTTTTTTTTAAGGAGAGGGGAGAGAGAGAGAGAGAGCTTCCTCTTTCTCCTTTATATAAGCAGAGAAAATTCATTTTCTCCATTCCCTGAACTATGGAGCGTCTCTTGTGTGTGGGAGATTTTTCTTTCTGCCTTCATCACAAGTAATAGGGCAAACGGGGACAGGAATGGAATTATTAGAATGCTTTGCTTATGCATGAGATAAAATTAAGAAAAATATTAAAAAACTCAACAATCATTCTATTTTAGGAATATGTGTGGAACATCACTTCTCACACTCCGTGGTTTGTCTTTTCCCACTTTCAGTAGTGTCTTCAAGTTCAGTGTAGCTGAATTTGTGATTATTTTCCCTTGTGCTTGTTACTTCTTGGGTCCTGTTTAAGAAATCTTCACTTTACCTGCTATTGTGAAAATAGTCTCCTTTATCTTTGAAAAATTGTACTGCTTTGTCTTTCACACAAGCATAAAACCACATACAAGTATATATATAACCTATCATATATGGAGTGAAGTAGTGGTCAAATTTTATTTTTTCTATATAGTTACCTAATTATACCTATGCCTTCACTGTACGTAGAAGTCTGGAAAGACATTTCAAATGGATACCATTCTGAAATGTCATTACTTAAGAATTTATTTTGGTTGGCTTCAACAAAAGAACTTAAAGTTATTTGGTCATAAACCTAAAGGCATAAACCCAGTGTATATCTAAGTTCCCACTGCTATGATTGAGACAGGATTTATGGGTCAATTAAATTTATGGCTTATGCTACAAACCTTCAAGTATGACTAAACAGAGTATTGTGAATGAAAGCAAGCTTGCTTTCATTCTCCTACATCTCCTTGGATATGCTATGCCATGAAATTTAGGGTAGGGCTTTGGAGTTTTACCAAGGTAACAAAATAGTGATTATGCAAATCACCTTGGAGAGTATTAAATCAAGGGACAATAAAGATATTTTTAGAATTTACATTCAGTATCTCACCTATAAATTCTTCTACAGTTTAATTGTACTTTTCTCCAATTTAAAGGATTCTGTGATCCATGTGTGTTAATTTATAAACATTGTTATTATTATGCTGATCTAAATTTATTATAAATAAATTTATTGCAATAAGGATAGCATATGATAATATCCACAATATCTTGTGTTGATATAAATGAGAATGACTTTATAAGCAAAGTGTGTTTCTGATGTGTGGCACGGATTTAAAGATATAATTTTAGAACTAATTGTTTTAAGTCTCTATAAGAAAATATGATTTTTCAAATGTCAGTAGAAATCAGAAGGGAATCTGAGAACATGTAGTAAGAATAGCTAACATCTTGACTAAATATAACCTTTACATTACACACGTTGTATTTGCTTTTTTTTGTATTATCCTTTTTATTGAATTCATTTCTCAGAGACTCCAAAAATTGCACAGAATACATGTAACACGTATCGTGCTTTAATTTTTCACTCTATCATAGTATACTGATATCAATAAATTTTAACAAATTCAATTTATTTAACTATATATTTATATCTCAATGCTCTCATGATGGTTTTCCCTTTTGGTATTCTCTAGCTGGTGATTTTTTTCTATTAAAATGCACATATTCCTTATTTTTCCATTATCTAGATTTAATTAAAATTGTTTGAAATACAACACATGTTTTTTTCTATCTGTAATAGTTGAGGAAATTAATTGGTAACCAATTTTCCCTCAGATTACATGTATGAGTAATTAATATATGCAAAACCTGTGATGAATAATATCTTTCTAAGCCTAGAGACAAAGTTAGAAATATATATATATTTTTAAATTCTGTGATTCCTTTTGTCTTAGAATTGTTGAATTATATGGCTATGTGTACAGTTGTTATGTATTTTTTAAATGATGTGAAATGGCAAAAATGTTTTAATTTTTTTCCACTTGCAAGTCTAATACAGAAAATTGAATTTGGATTTTTCCCTTATAAAACATATGTAGACCATGTGTGTGTGTGTGTGTATGGAGAGAGAGAGAGAGAGAGAGAGAGAGAGAGAGAGAGAGAGAGAGAGAGAGAGAGAGAGAGAGAGAGAGACTGTGGCAAGAAGGGCATAAAACAATATTACCAAACCAAAGAGTAGTGTACAGATTATAATTTTTAGGCCAGGAAGGGAAACCATAGAATGTCATACAATATTCAGCTTCCTGTACACTCAAATATATTCAGATGCCATAGAGGATCATCCACTATTTTCCAAAAATAAACAATTTCAACATACAACTCCGCAACCTTCTTTTTGCTCCTTCACATTCCTCTGCACGAATGCGGAGTTAACACTCAATTACTCACTCTAATAAAGGGTAGCCTGGACATGAGTAATCTAAAGAACTATGTAATTCAGAAGTAATTTTAGTTGGTTTTTTAATTCACTGAGATTTGCCAAGGAGTGGGGTGGAGATATTAACTTTCTTGACACTTTGTAGTCTAATATTTATAACAATCTAGCTTTGTTGGAGAAGTAACCACAGTTCTGGAAAACAAAATACTATACTGATTGACGTGGAAGCTCTGGAGTCATAGTAGCTGGGTTTAAACTTTAACTCTATGACTCTCAAACTCAGAGGTCTTCTATATGTCATTTAACCTCTCGAAACCTCAGTCTACATATCATTAAAATGGTGATAATACCTCATAACATTATTATGAATATTAAATGAGAATTTACTTATGCAGTTCTAAGCCCTGTGCCTGGCAAATTTTAAGCACTCTGTAAATGCTAGTAATAACAGAAGAAATAATTGTAGCAGTAGTGACCAGGGGGTAGCAAATATGGTATTAAAAGTGAATAATACACAATATAATAGAGCCACATATGCATGTGTTGACTTGATTTTATTTTCAGATTCAAGTGGAAAGTGGACAAAAGAAAATTGTGAGTTCTATTCATTTAGTTGGCTCTTGGTGAGTCACTATTAATTCCATAGTTTAAATTGCCCAAATCATTCCACATAGCAAATTATTTTATATACCAGTTTCTGACAGAATACCTAATGCAGTTTTGCACTTTATTTACTTTAAAAAAAAAATCTAAAATCTTGTTTTGACCTATTCAAATTATAAGGTTTCAAACTTAAAATTCTATAATGGGGAAAATGAAGGTATTTTCAAAGTTTAATATAGATTTTGAGGAACATGTTCAGTGGGAAAACCTTTTCATGGCTGAATAATATTCCATTGTCTGGATATGCCATCTCTCAAATTTTGTTTATTCATGCATTAGTTGGTGAACATTTAAATTGTTTCCAATTATTGGCTATTATAAATAATACTTCTATGAACATTCATATACAATTTTCATATGAACATATGTTTTCAATTCTTTGGGGGAATATACCTAAAGGAGAATTTCTTTTTTAAAGCAGTTGTACCATTTCACATTTACCAGCAATGTATGAGGGTTCCAGTTTCTCCAAATCCTAACTAACATTTGTATTATATTTGTTTTTTTTTTTTAATTATAAGCATCACCCTGAGTGTGAAGTGGTATCTTAACAGTCATTTGATAAATATTTGTTAGATTACTGAATCAAGACAGATGAAGGTTTTTAAAGACTCCAGGATATACCCCAAAATTGTTTCTCAATAACCACTTGACAGGTACTTATATTCATGTAATTTGCTTGATTTTATTTTCAGATTCAAGTGGAAAGTGGACAAAAGAAAATTGTGAGTTCTATTCATTTAGTTGACTCTTAGTGAATCACTATTAATTCCATAATTTAAATTGCCCAAATCATTCCATGTAGCAAATTATTGTATATACCAGTTTCTGAAAGAATACCTCATCCATTTTAAACCACTAAGTCAACTTGGCTTAATGAAGGATATCCAGATATTTACCTGAATCAGAATTATTGGAAACTCAAAAGCTACCTGTTATGATGTTTACTGAAAGTTGAAATTACCCTTTAAATCAACAGCCCACCACTTGTGGCCTGTCTTGATTCAGTAATCCAACAAATATTTATCAAATGACTGTTAAAGTACCACTTCACACTCACAGAGATGCTTATAATAAAATAACAATTGTGACTCCAATAAACTTTAATTCAAACAAAAACAAAAATAAAAAAACATAATAACAAGTGTTAGTTAGGATATGGAGAAACTGGAACCCTTATACACTGCTGGTGGGAATGTGAAATGGTACAACTGCTTTAGAAAAGAAATTCTCCTTTAGGTGTATATGCCCCCAAAGAATTGGAAACTTGTTCATATGAAAATTGTATGTGAATGTTCATAGCAGCATTATTTATAATAGCCAATAATTGGAAACAACTTAAATGTCCACCAACTGATGCATGAATAAACAAAATTTGAGAGATAGCATAATCTAGACAATGGAATATTATTCAGCCATGAAAATGAATAAAATATTGATATATGCTACAATATGGATGGACTTTGAAAAAATACTAAGTGAAAGCAGCCAGTTGAAAAGACCACATATGGTATGATTCCATTGATATGAAATATCTAGTGTAAACAAATCAATAGAGGCAGAAGTCAAACTAGTGGTTGCCAGGGTCTAGAGAGTTGGGGGTTTTGGAGGAAATGAGAAGAGCTATGGTCTGAATGTGTGTGTTCCTCAAAATTAATACATTGAAATGTTAATGCCCAATGTGATGGTATTAGGAGGTGGGTCTCTTAGGAGATGGTGAGGTCATGAAGGCAGAGCCTTCATGAATGAGATTAATGCCCTCATAAAGGAAGCCTGAGACAGCTCCCTCACTCCTGCCAAATGAGGATACAGAGAAAAGTCAGCAGACTACAACTCAGAAGAGGGCCCCCACCAGAATCCAGCCATGCACGCACTCTGATTTTGGACTTAACCTCCAGAGGTGTGAGAAATAAATTACCGTTGTTTATAAGCTACCCATGTATGGTATCTCATTAAGTACCCTGAAGAGACTAAGGCAAGGAAATGCGTATAGAGCTTTCTTTTGGGGTGATAAAAATGTTCTGAATTTGTGGTGATGTTTGCACAACTCTGAATATATTAATATCACTGAATTGTACACTTAAAATGGGTGAATTTTATGGTATTGGACTAGATCTCAATAAAGCTCTCAGTTTACAAATGTTTTATCCAATATCCATTCAATAACCATTTAAAAATAAATATGTAGGGATTCTCATCCTTTCATATACATTGTATCCCTGTTAAATTTTATCTTGTTGGTTATGAAAATAAGTTAATGACTAGTAGCTATTTTATCAGGTGTTTTGTGTAGCTTAACATATCACTTTACACAACAATTATGTAAGGTAGGTATTTTTTTTCTTATTTGACTGATAAAGACAATACAGTTTGTAGAAGTGAAGAAGTATCTTTCATAAGATTTCATGGCAAATAAATAACAGAACTAAGACTTTAGACTACATTCTCTGATGCTAATTCCTATGATTGTTTTACTCTGTTACTTTTATTGTTTCAGCTTGTTGAGATATTATTAAATCTTGAATTTTATTTTCATACCAATATTTGGTGATATAAAAATGAGGGAAAGTCCCTTTTATGATTAAAATAAAATGAATAACTATATTGATATGTTTTTATAATTTTCTATTTTGCTAAATTGTGCCACAATGTTATCTGAAATACAGACACAGAATAAAAAGATAATACTCCAAAAATTTCTATTTTCTAAACATTTAAATCTATCAGCATATTTTATGTTGAGGGGGATCAGAATTATTGTTCATTACACTATTAATAAGATAGTTCGGTGACTCATTGGATGTACGAGGATAAAGCAATAGTGTGAGGTTTTATTTCAGAGCTGACTGGACAATGGAATAGCTGTGAACTCTCTCCTTAAGTAGTTTGTTAAGTATTGTGGCCAAATATTTACATAGTTTGTCATGATTATCCCATGCCTTAAGATAAGGATGAACACCACCATATGTTTGATCCCATTTACCCTCATCTACTACCTATGACGTATTACAGAATTGTACACTTGAAACCTATGTAACTTTACTAATCATTGTCACCCCAATAAACTTTAATTTGAAAAAAAAAGATAAAGATGGACACTAAGGAGTGTGAATGATGATCAGATATATAAAAACATTTTCTAATGAAATGTGGGCATACTTTCTTCGAGTAGTTAGTCATGCAAAATTACCTATGCAAATGCCAAGGAGAAGCAGTTTATAAATTATTTAGGAACATGATCATGGAGTTTCCCAGATGAAAGAAAGTTGGGAGATAAAAGTAGGTGATGATGACTTTTTCAGTTTCATTAATATTTCATAACATTCAATACTGTGCATTGCAGGCATTATGAAATTAGAGTGTGAAATAAATTTTCTGCTGATTTTCTTTAGGGAGAGGGCTTTAATGGGGTTTCTTTAGTTGGACACTCATGGTAAGGATGAAAACTGACAAAGCCTCTCCACTTAATCGGATGTGAGCATATAGTCAGGATTTCCCCAGAGACTATATATAATATATAATATAATATAATATAATATAATATAATATAATATAATATAATATAATATAATATAAATATTTTACATACACACACACAAAAAAAAAAACAGTGCTAATGTTTTCCAAATAACCTCTTTAACTACTTTTATCTTTTTTTTCCCTTGCAGATTGCACTTATAGCAATTTCTCTCTTTAGGGATATTGAAAATGTTATTTGAAATGAGATCAGAATCTTAGAATTTTTAATGAAAACCATAGTGATCTCAGAGGAACTCATTTACAGATGCAATGGGTTTATTTATTTATTTTTTAAATATAAAGTTGATTATGCAATTTAAAAATGTGTTTAGGATCTAGGTCAACATATTCTATTCACACCATTAATTTAATTTCTAGACCTGTGTTGGAATTCCAGTTTGATCATTACTGATGTGTAAACTTGGGAAATATTTAAAGTATTCTAAATCTTTCTTTCCTCATTTGACAGTGAGGAATAATTGTTCCTCATAAAGTTGTCATCTCTCTTAAAGATTAGAGATTAAATGACACCCATGTATCCATGCTGACAAAGAATAAGCAGCATTGTATACTGAGAAGAGGTCTTTATAATCAAAGACCTAAATTAGAATGCTAGCCACTTACTAGATGGATGATAATTGGTGAATTTTTCACCTTTTGAAGCTTTGGTATCCTTATGTATGAAGTGAATATTTAACACCTACTTCAATGGTAAACAAGATTAAATTCAGTGATAAATATAAAATGCCTTGCACAATGACTGTAATATAGAATGTACTCAATAAAAGATAATTTTCAAAGTTTAATAGCTAAAGTAGAAAACAATAGAAATATTTGGTCTGTCCATTTATATGTGAATATTAAGTAGCTGGATATTTAATCTAAAAAAAATTAGTTGTAAGAGAAAATAAGAGTAAATAAATGACAAGAAAATAGAGCAAATTAGAAGGGGGGAAAGACTATTAATTAACCCTTAATATAACCAAATTCATTCTTCTCAAGTAGGAAAAAGATCACAAAATGTATATTACTATCTACCTAATGAATTCCAAGCTTTTGGGAATAGAAGAAATGGCAGGAGGCTAAGGCATGGTCTAATACACAAAAGTAAAGAGAAAAAAGAAATAGTAGTCTACTGACCATACGGAGCCACTATAATCCCCTTCAGTTCAGTTGTAACAACAACAAAAATCCTTGCTAACAAAGAACATGTTTTATGGACACACAGGAGTCATTTGTTTCTGAATTTCCCAGTACCATGCTTTGCTGATCTTTGTATCTTTGTTGTCAAAAGGCAACAGGAGAATATGTTTCAGAAATGCATTTCCACAATTCCAACAACTTTCTCATTTATGTGTGATGCCTTGTATTTCAGTACTTTCACTTGTATACATGCAATAATATTGTGTTCATTGAAACACCTCGATTACAATCGTAATATTGTAAGGTGATCTAAAACCTATACCCAAGGATTCACTTGTCCACTATTTTGGGCATAACATAGTGGTAAAATATGAAGTCCTTGCCCTCTAAGCAGTTTTTTTTTTATACAGAAATCAATTTCTGTCATGTCTTTTCATAGAAAACATAAAGATATAAAGCACTTCAAAATAAAAAAGATGAATGTAAATGCTCAGAAAAAAAATTCATTACGCAGGAAAACTTTGAATGGATTGATGGAATTGAAAATTAGTTAAGATAAAAGGGTATATAGCTTTTCCACTTTCTCTCAAAACCACAATTTCGTGCTGTGACATTTTCTTTCCCTTCATCTGCTTTTTTCACCCTAATAAGCAACAAACTAACTAGATTTAACACAAATTTACCATATGTATCTGTAGCCTTGAATCCGAATTTCCACCAGCTGTGTGGCGCTTCTCATTTTATGGGTTTTATTTTTTCATAAAGGTGTGTTTTTTAATGTTTTTCTGTGAAACTATTATATAAATTAAAAATAAGAACAATGGAGATCATTACTTCTTGTGTAGAAAGCAATATGTGTTAAATAAAAATATTTCTAAAATCATAACTTGGAACAAAGTTGTGCTAAATATTATGAGACATACAAAATTGAATGTAGACTGAATTGTCTCAAGAAATTCTCTTGAGATAATTTTCTTGAGGAATTTTCTCTGACATAATACAAAGCAGAACACTCAATAAAAGTATATATTGCATGTTACCTTAAAATCTAAATCACAATTGTTGATTGTTATAGTCTGTATTATATCCTCCTCCAAATTCATTTGTTGAAGTCCTAATACTCAACACCAGAATTTGATTGTATTTGGAGACAGATTATTTAAAGAAGTAATTAAGTTAAAATGAGTGGGCTCTAATACAACATGAGTTGTGTCTTTTTTTTTTAAGTATTTTTTTTTAAATTAAAGTTTATTGGGGTGACAATTGTTAGTAAAGTTACATTGGTTTCAGGTGTACAATTCTGTAATACATCATCTATAAATCCCATTGTGTGTTCACCACCCAGAGTCAGTTCTCCTTCCATCACCACATATTTGATCCCGTTTACCCTCACCTACCAGCCCCTCCCCCACCCTCTGGTAATGACTAAACTATTGTCTGTGTCTATGAGTTTTTATTTCTTCATTTGTTTGTCTTGTTCCTTTGTTGTTTTCAGTTTTATATACCACATCTCAGTGAGATCATATGGCTCTCAACTTTTTCTGTCTGACTTTAAGCATTATAATCTCAAGATCCATCCATGTTGTCACAAATGGCACTATTTCATCTTTTCTTATAGCAGAATAGTATTCCATTGTGCATATGTACCACATCTTCTTTATCCAATCATCGATCGAAGGACACTTTGGTTGTTCCCGTGTCTTGGCCACCGTAAATAAAGCTGCAATGAACATCGGAGCACATATATCTTTACAGATAAATGTTTTCAGGTTTTGTGGGTAGATACCCAAGAGAGGGATTGCTGGGTCATATGGTAATTCTATTTTTAATTTTTTTAGGATTCTCCACTCTGTCTTCCATAGTGGCTGCACCAATCTGCATTCCCACCAACAGTGTTGAGGGTTCCTTTTTCTCCACAGCCTCTCCACCACTTGTTACTATTTGTCTTGTTGATGATAGCCATTCTGACTGGGGTGAGGTGATATCTCATTGTGGTTTTTATTTTCATTTCTATGATGATTAGTAATGTTGAGCATTTTTTCATATGTGTATTGGCCATTTGTATGTCCTCTTTGGAGAAATGTCTATTCAGGTCGTCTGCCCATTTTTATTCATTTATTTTTTTTGGATCGCTTTTTTTTTTTTTTTATTTTGTTGAGTTGTATGAGTTCCTTATATATTTTGTATATTAGCCCGTTATCAGAGGCGATGTTTGCAAAAATCTTCTGCCATTTGGTTGGTTACCTCTTCATTTTGTCAATGGTTTCTTTTCCTGTGCAGAAGCTTTTTAATTTGATATAGCCCCATTCATATATTTTAGCTTTTACTTTCCTTGCTTTTGAAATCAAATAAATAAAATCCATGTTGAATCCAAGGTCCATAAGTTTTGTACCTATGTGTTCTTCTATGCAGTTTATTGTTTCAGGTCTTATATATAGGTCTTTGATCCATTTTGAGCTAATTTTGGTACATGGTGACAGATAGCAATCTAGATTCATTCTTTTGCACGTGACTTTTCAATTCTCCTAGCACCGTTTATTGAAGAGGCAGTCTTTTCTCCATTGTATGTTTTTGGCTCCTTTATGGAAAACTATCTGTCCATGTTTATGTGGGTTTATTTATGGGTTCTCTATTCTATTCCATTGGTCTGTGGGTCTGTTTTTCTGCCAATACCATCCTGTTTTGACTATTGTTGCCCTGTAGCACAAGCTGAAGTCAGGGAGTGTGATACCTCCAGCATTGTTCTTTCCTCTTAAGATTTCTTTGGCTATTTGGGGTCTTTTGTGTTTCCATACAAATCTGATGATTTTTGTTCTATTTTTTAAAACACGGCATTGGGATTTTGGTGGGGTTTACATTAAATCTGTATATTGCTTTGGGTAATATGGCCATTTTAACTATGTTGATTCTTCCAATCCATTAACACGGAATGCCTTTCCATTTCTTTGTGTCTTCTTCATTTAAAAAACAAAATGTCTTATAGTTTTTAGTATGTAAGTTTTACACATCCTTTGTTAAGTTTATTCCTAGGTATTTTATTCTTTTTGCTGCAATTGCAAAAGGAATCTTTTTTATTCATTTATTTATTTATTTTTCAGAGGTTTCATTGTTCGTATATAGGAATGCAATGGAGTTTAGCACGTTGATTTTGTAGCCGGCAAATTTACTGTATTTGTTGATTGTTTCTAACAGCTTTATGGTGGAGTCTTTAGGGTTTTTTATATATAGCATCATGTCATCTGCAAAGAGTGACAATTTAACTTCTTCATTCCCAATTTGGATGCCTTTTATTTCTTTCTCTTGCCTAATTGCTCTGGCTAGGACTTCCAATACTATGTTGAAAAGCAGAGGTGATAGGGGACAGCCTTGTCGTGTTCCTGAACGTAGAGCAAAGGGCTTCAGTTTTTCACCATTAATTATGAAATTAGCTGAGGGTTTGTCATATATGGCCTTTATTATGTTAAGGTATTTTCCTTCTATATCCATTTTATTAAGTGTTTTAATATCTTGTCAAATGCTCTTACTGCATATTGATATAATCATATAGATTTTGTCCTTTATTTTTTTTATGTGATGTATCACATTGATGGATTTGTGTATGTTGAACCATCCTTGTGCCCCTGGGATGAACCTCACTTGGTCGTGATGTATAATCTTTTTAATGCATTGCTGCATTCAATTTGGTAGAATTATATTTAAGATTTTTGTGTCTGTATTCATCAAAGATATTGGATGGTAATTTTCTTCTTTTGTGTTATGCTTACCAGGTTTTGGTATCAGGGTGATGTTCGCCGTATAAAATGAGTTAGGGAGTATTGTCTCTTCTTCAATTTTTTGAAGAACCTGAGTAGGACAGGTATTAGATCCTCTTTTAATGTTTGGTAGAATTCACTATTGAAGCCATCTGGTCCCGGACTTTTGCTTTTGGGAAGGTTTTGGATGACTGATTCAATTTCCTTACTGTTGATCGGTTTATTTGTATTTTCCAATTCTTCATGATTCAGCCTAGGAAGGCTATATGTTTCTAAGAACTTGTCCATTTCTTCTAGGTTATTGAATTTGGTGTCATATAGTCCTTCAGTACTCTTGGATAATCCTTTGTATTTCTGTGGCATCTGTAGTAACTTCCTCTCTGTCATTTCTGATTTTATTTATTTTTGTCTTTTTTCTTTTTATCTTAGTGAGTCTAGCCAAGAGTTTTTCAATTTTATTAATCTTTTCAATAACCAACTCTTTGTTACATTAAATTTTTCTATTATCTTTTTGTTCTCTATTTCATTTAATTCTGCTTGGATTTTTATTATTTCCTTCCTTCTGCGAATTTGGGGTTTCATTTGTTCTTTTTTTTCCAGTTCTTTAAGATGTAACGTGAGGTTATTTATCTGGGATTTTTCTTGTTTCTTGAGATAGGCCTGTAATGATATGAATTTCCCTCTTAAAACTGCTTTCTCTGCATCCCAAACATTTTGGGAGGAAGTATTTTTATTCTCATCTATTTCTATGTAGCTTTTGATCTCTCCTCTTATTTCTTCTTTGACCCAGTCCTTCTTTAAAATTATGTTGTTTAATCTCCACGTGTTTGTGGTTTTTCCTGCTTTCTTTTTGCAGTTGATATTCAATTTCAAATCCTTGTATTCAGAGAATATACTTGGTACAATTTCAATGTTCTTAAATTTGCTGTGGCTAGCTTTATGTCTCCATATATGGTCTATCCTTGAGAATGTAACATGTACACTAGAAAAGAATATATAGTCTGATGTTTTAAGATGAAGTGCTTTATAAATGTCAATTATGTCCATTTCATCTAATGTGTCATTTAGGGCTGATATTTCATTATTTATTTTCTGTTTGGATGATCTATCCATAGCTGTCAATGATGAATTTAGGTCCCCTAGTATAATTGTGTTTTGGTCAATTTCTCCTTTTATTTCTGTTAGTAGATGCTTGGTATATTTTAGTGCTCTCTGATTGGGGGCATAAATATTAATGAGTGTTATGTCTTCTTGTTGTATAGTACCCTTTATCATTATGAAAGGTCCATCTTTGTCCCTTGTTACCTTTTTTTTTCTGAAGTCTGTTTCATCGGATATCAGTATGACTACACCTGATTTTCTCTAGATCCCATTTGCTTGGAGTGTCAATTTCCACCCTTTCACTTTGAGTCTTTATTTGTCCTTGTAGTTGAGATGTGTATCTCAGAGGCAGCATATTGTTTGGTTTAGAGTTTTGAATCAATCTCCTACTCTGTGCCTTTCTATTGGTGAGTTCAGTCCATTTACATTTAGGATGATCATTGATATATGAGGATTTCCCATCATTCTATCTTTGGTTCTCTGGTTTTCTGTTGACTATTTGCCTTTTTGTTGCTGTCTATTGTTTCAGTGCTGTGGTATTCTGTGATTTTTCCCTCTGTTTCTTCTTTTTTTGTGTATATATTTCAGTTCTAGATTTTTTTTTTTTTTGCGTGGTTACCAATAAGTTTATGTGAAAGAAAGTTTCATATTTAGAGTATTCCATTATTCTCAGCATGCTTACTTTCTCCATTCCCTTGTGCCTGTTCAGACCTTTATTCTCTCCCCTTTTATGGTTTTGTTGTCACAAATTATCCCTATTTATGCTGTGAATTGATTTCTGTGCTGCAGTAGCAAGGTGTCTTTTTCCTCTTTTTTTCTTTTAAGTGTTTATTTTTTTCTTCTTTACCCTGTATGTTATGTTTAAGTGTATAGTGTCTTATTTGATGTAGGGGTTGCTATTTCCTGCTTCTGTCTGTTCGTAATACTACTCATGGTTTTGTATTCTTTTGGTTTTTTGTTTCAGGTCGAATAGCCACCCTCAGTATTTCTTGTACTGCAGGTCGTGTGTTAGACAATTCCCTCAGCTTCTGTATGTCTGAAAAGGTCTTTATCCCTCCTTCATATATAAAGGATATCTTTGCTGGATATTTTATTCTTGGTTCATAATTTCTCTCTTTCAATAGTTTGAATATTTGATTCCACTCCTTCCTGGCTTGTATAGTCTCTGCTGTAAAATCTGATGATAATCTCATGGGCTTTCCTTTGTAGGTTACCGTCTTCTTTTCCCTGACTGCTTTGAGGATTCTTTCCTTGTCATTAATTTTTCACAGCTTCAATGCAATCTGACTTGGAGAAGGCCTGTTGGGATTGAGGTAATTAGGTGTTCTATTTGCTTCTTGGATTTGAGGATCTAGTTCTTTCCACAACTTTGGGAAGTTCTCAATGACTATTTATTTAAATATACTCTCTGTTCCTTTCTCTCTTTCTTCTCCTTCTGGTATGCCCATTATTCTTATACTGCTCTTTCTGACGGAGTCAGAAAGTTCTTTTAGAGTTCTTTCATTTCTTTTAAGTCTCAAGTCTCTTCTTCCATCTGTGTCATTTCCAGATTTATGTCTTCGATGTCACTAATTCTTTCCTCCATCTGATCAACTCGACTACCTAAGCTGGCTATTTCATTCTTTATCTCTTTATTTTATTATTTTTTTTAATCTCCAGAATTTCTTGGGTCCATTTTAAAATTTCAGTCTCTTTGGTAAAGTTTTCATTTTTTTTTTTTTTTGTTGATTTTATTTCTGAGTTCATTAAACTGCCTGTGTGAGTTTTCTTGCATCATGTTGAGTTTTTTCACAACTGAAATCTTGAATTCTCTGTCATTTAAGTCACATATTTCGATGAGTTTAAGTTCATTTGGGGGAAATTTTTTATTTTCTTTCTGAGATACTTTTTTACTTTGGTTATTCATGGCAATTAATGAATTATTATTTCTCTTCCTAGGCATCTATAGGAGTGGGTTCTGCAATAGGTTGGGAGGAAGAGGTCTTTCTTTTGTTTTCCAATAGGTGTTGGTAGAATGTTTTATTTTCTCTCCAACTGCAGCCTTTCATTCTCTCTCATGCTGTAGTGTTATATTTTCTATGTAGTGTTCTGGCTTCTCACACAACGGAGGGATGGTTCCCTGGAAGGTGGGCTTCTCTTCTGTGAGCCAGTCACCTGGTTCTTGGAACACTCCTTCTGTTGGGAGATGTGGAGAACTTCAGAAGTTCCAAAGCTTTTCCTGTACCAGTTTCAGCTCCTGTGTGTTTCAGTGGCTTTGTTTACCCCTGCAGGGAACCACCCACATAGGTGGGGACAGGGTCGAGGTGGGTTGTGAGAGGTGGCACTGAGCAATGGCAACAACCACCAGCACAACCAGTCCTGCACCCAAGGATCCCTCACCTTCGCTGGATGTAGTGAGGCCAGAAGTCCTTTGCTGCTGGCTGCAGTTCTCAGAACTAGAAATATGCTGTTCTTTAGACTTGACACTGCTACTCTTCCACTTCTAGCACTGAGAGGGTGGGAGTGAGGCAAGCTTTGGGAGGGTGGGGAGGAGGCAGCTAGTTTCTGTGCCTCTGCCTTCCACCCTCTGCTTGGCAGTGAGGGCTTAAACCACCCCTTTCTCCCTTCTTCCCTCAGTCTTTTCTTCGAGGGATCTGCCTTGAGGGTATGGTTTGACCGTGTTATATGCCGATCCCTCAGTTGGGATTGTGAGCCATAAGGGGAGTGCTAGCAGTCTGAATTCTTCCTTCTCCCACAACTGTGGTAGCTCTGGAATGCAGGGAGCTCAGAGCTGCATCTCCACACCACGGGTGGTGCAGAGAGTCCTTTCTGGAATTACAGCTGTCCAATTTGTTGCAAATTTCAGGGGAGATTTCAAGAGGCTCACCTCACGCTGCCATTTCTATAATGTCATCATCAAGTTGTGTCTTTTTAAGAATAGAATAGGACACAGACAGTTATAGAGGGAATTCTGCTAGCAGACTATCCTCAGACTTGAAGCTACATCAATTCTTTCCTGGGTCTTCAGCCTGCCAGTGTACCCTGTAGATTTTAGACTTGCATAGCTCCACAATTACACGACCAATACCTTAAAACAAATATCTCTCTATTGCTTTTTCTATCTTTGTCTGTCTCTCTCTCCACACCACACACACACACACACACAAACACACACACGTGCCACACACTGTATTAGTTCTGTTGCTCTGGAGAACTCAAACTAGTACCTTGTTATTGACTAAAATCAGGTCAGTTCAGTTGAACTGTAATTGAATTGACTATATTTGCATCTTCCTTCCAGGATCAATTTAGAAGATACTCTTAGTATGTTTCTGCCAGATTGAATATAAGATTTTTGGAGATGCCAAAAATATTTCAAATATGAGTTACTGTATTAAACTATGTAATAACACATTAAAAATTATGTATACATTCAATAAGAAAAATAATTTAGCAGTAGTGAGCAGAGAAAGATATTTAATTTGTGGTTTTCAACTTTATTACTTATAGAAAATAACTTTTTCATTTTTTTGGATGGACTCTAATTGATAGCATGATTCTGGTCTTGTATGAAACCAACATAAATGGAAAGTTATTACTTCTCTATCAGTAGAATCAAATATACATTAAAAATATTTAATATGGGGCTTAGTAATTTTCCTTTAAAGTTAGCAGAAATTTTTATTCCAAAATTCTTAAGGATAAAAAATATACCAAATATACAATTTAACATCTAAAATGCACTCAATTAAAAGCAATAGTGAAGAGATAGGTAGCTAGATCTGAAAGGATGTACAAGAGTTTGTCCGGCAGCTATTCTGGATAGTGGTGTTATTCAATTTTTTTTTTTATTTTTATGTTTCTGTGTTTTACAAAATATCTACAATCAACATATATTACTATAGTAAATGTCATAAGTGTACAAAAGATCTTGAGAGCTAAGAAATAAGCATATTATTCTTTAAAAGTTTACCAGTAAAAATAAGGTGTTTTTTTTTCTTTTTCTTTCTTTTTTTTTTTTTTTTCTGACTTGAGGCAGACACTTCTTGGTTAGAATTGTATGAATGGAACAGCACTATATAAATCACAAAATCATTAATCTAGAAGGGAATTTGGTAAATTATTTATAGAACTTTCAACATTATTACACTAATAATATAAAAATCTATTTTGGTATTAAAGTCCTTCTTTTAGGGGAAAAAATATATAGGTGTTGGTCACAAAAAGAATTATCTGAGCAGGCCTGGGTTACTCAAACCCTGTGTATTTCAAAGAAGGTCCAGGCTTCTTGGCTGGCCCTCAGTTGGCTCCTGAGAAGTAGAATCTGGGCACTTGGGATATTCTGCCTGGTGAAAGTGTTTAGTACTGCTTTGCTCAGATAGTTTATGTTAATAATGTGATATAAAGTGAATGCCTATTTTTGCCTGCAGGGGGAGGGCTGGAGTCTGAGGTCAGTTACATGGACACTGCATGCCTACATTACTGACCCCCAATAAAAATCCGGGACACTAAGACTTGGCTGAGCTTCCCTAGTTGGCTACACTTCGCATGCGTTGTCATATATCATTGTTGGGAGAAATAAGTGTGTCCCATATGACTGCAATAGGAAGGGAAACTTGTGCCTGCTTTCTCATGGACTTTGCCCCATATGCTTTTTTTCTTTGTTGGCATATTAGTTATAAGGGAAAAATGATTACTATGGAACGGAGACTGGCTGTATGTAATTAGATAAATATATATATATATATATATTTAATTTTATTTGCTACTTATTTATTTATTTACTTTTTAAAATTAAATTTATTGGGAGTGACAATGGTTAGTAAAATTACATAGATTTCAAAAATGATGTGCATTCCTATAATACATCATCTATATATTACACTGTATTCTCACCACACAGTCAGTTCTCCTTCCATATATTTGACCCCTTTTAACCTCTTCTACCACCCTCCCTCCCTCCTGACCTGGTAACTGCTAAATTATCTGTCTCCTTGAGTTGTTGTTTGTTTGTTTGTCTTCTTCCTTTGTTGCTTTCAGTTTTATATCCCATATATGAGGGAAATCATATGGTTCTCTGCTTTTCCTGTCTGACTTATTTTGCTTAGCTTAATAATCTCAAGATACACCCATATTGTCACAAATGGCAGTATTTCATCTTTTCTTATGGCAGAGTAGTATTCCATTGTGTATATGTACCACATCTTCTTTATCCAATCATCTATTGAAGGATACTTTGGCTACTTCCACATCTTGGCCACTGTAAGTAATGCTGCCATGAACATAGGAGTACATATATCTTTCCAGATAAATGTTTTCAGATTTTTGAGGTAGATACCCAGGAGAGAGATTTCTGGATCATATGGTTATTCTATTATTAAAGTTTTAAGAAACCTCCATACTGTTTTTTCATAGCAGCTGTACCAATTTACATTCCCACCAACAGTGTATGAGGGTTCCTTTTTCTCCACAGCCTCTCAAATTCTTGTTATTATTTGTCTTGTTGATGGTAGCCATTGTAACAGTTGTGAGGTGATGACAGACCAGTGGAATAGAAGTGAAAACCCAGAAATAAACCCACATATATATGGTAGATAATTTTTGACAAAGGAGCCAAAAAAATCATACAATGGAGAAAAGAAATCCTCTTCAATAAATGCTGCTGGAAAAATTAGAAAGTCACATGAAAAAGAATGAAACTAGACTGCTATCTGTCACCATGTACCAAAATTAACTTAAAATGGATGGAAGACCTAAACATAAGACCTAAAACAATAAACTACATAGAAGAAAGCATAAGTGTTATACTTATGGACCTCAGGTTCAAAAAGCATTTTATGAATTTGACCATAAAGGCAAGGGAAGTAAAACTTAAATAAATGGGACTATAGCAAACTAAAAAGCTTCTGCACACCAGAAGAAGCCATCAATAAAATAAGGAGGTAACCAACCAAATGGGAGAAGATATTTACAAACAACACCTCCAATAGAGGGTTAATATCCAAAATATAAAAAGAACACATACAACTCAACAACAACAAAAAAAATTAAATTAAAAAAGGGGCAGAGGACCTGAACAGACACTTTTCCCAAGAAGATATACAAAGGACCAACAGATATATGAAAAAATGCTAATCTTCAGTAGCTATTAGGGAAATGCAAATCAAAACCACAATGAGATATCACCTCACACCTGTTAGATAAATATTTAAGACCACAACTTGACAGGATGCTCAAAATTAACATTTTCAGTGTGAGGCAGATGAACTTCATCTGCCTTTGGATGTAATGCCCATAGAAGAAATGTGACACTTTTACAGAATTCTGTCTGGGAGTGCATAACTTAAATCCAATTATGAAAAAATATAAGATAAACCTGAAATCAATAATATTTGATTTTTTTCAAGGTGGGTTACTATCCATTTCTAAAATGTCAATATCAGGAAGATCCAAGATGGAAGACTATATAAACACAATTCCTACTGCCTCCCAGGATTACACCAAAATTCCAAATACATTATAGAAAAATCAACCTCAAGAATTGTTGGAGGACTAGCTGAACAGAATCCCTATAACTAAGCATATAAAGAAGAGGTCACATCGAGACTTATAGGAGGGGCTGAGACGTGAAACTGGCTGACTTCAAACCCATAGATAGTGGTTGAACACTGGGAGGATCCTCTAGGTAGTGGAGGCCTCCCCAGAATAGGGAGGGCCTCCCAGACCTGCAACAACCTCCCCAGCCCAGGGGTTCCTTTTGCCAGGAAGAGGCGTTCCCACAACATCTGGGAGTGAAAATCAGTGAGGACTCTGTATGTCCAACCCAGTGAGACTAAAGGCAGTTAGAAAGCCAGAGAGCCTCTTAAAGTGCCCACAGACAAACTCACTGGCTTGCAAACACTCACCTGGTCTGTGGTGGAGGAATGGCAAGTTGAGAGGTGCCAGAGACATACTGAGAAAGATTGAGTTGTGTGGCTTTGGACTGAGGGCTGTAGGGACAGCAGCCATTATTCCTGTGTGAATCCTGCCTCACATGTAGCGTACAAGAAAGTGCCATCTTTTCTATGTTGAACCTTCTCCCAAAGGGCCAAATCTGAGACTGCATTGATCTGGTAAAATCTGTGCAGGCCCCCCACCTTGTTGATGCCCGAGTTCTCACTCCACCAAGCTAGTACAGCATTGCCAGGGGCACTCTCAGCTTCTGGGTGACCAGGCAGGCCCCATAACCTATGGAAGCTTTTTACAGCAGTGGATGGCCCGCAGAGGCCCGTGGAAATTTGGTGGTCAATAATGAACCAAAACCTGTGCCATAGATTTTCCCTGGTGGCTCTTGGTGACCTGCAGGTCTGAGGTTATGGTGTTCTCAGCATGTTTTGGGGAATTTTTCATGGGCTTGGCACCAGTGCAAGAACCAAAACTGCATTAACTTTGTAAAACCACCATCTATACACTGTAACTCCCTGGAACACCACCCACCCAACTAATGCTGCGTTGCTGGGGTCCCTCTCAGCTCCTGGGCAGCTGACCCTGCCCCATAAGCTGCAGAAGCCTTTTACAGCAGTGGATGGCCCATGGTTTCCTGGAGAATTTTTGTGGTGATCTTTGAGCCACAACTCATGTTGCAGCCTCTCTTGGCAGTCTCCAAGGTATCTGTGGACCTGAGGTGAGTGGTGGCTGGCTACAGTGTTGTCAGCGCATTTTGCAAAGTGGTCTCAGGCCAGGCACTGGTGCAAGAACTAAATCTGCAATCACCTTG
Organism: Rhinolophus ferrumequinum; assembly: GCF_004115265.2. NCBI lineage: Eukaryota > Metazoa > Chordata > Mammalia > Chiroptera > Rhinolophidae > Rhinolophus > Rhinolophus ferrumequinum. Next base: position 63,304,658 of record NC_046284.1, read on the forward strand.
TAAAAACAACTGACTGCAACTTGTGACTCCCTGGGAACCCACCATGCCCATCTAGTGCTGCATCTCCAGAGGTACTCTCAACACTGGTCAACAAGCCCAGCCCACACAACTAAGGAGCCTCTTTCAATGCCTGAGACTTACAAGCAGCCAGTAGGTAGTACCACACTTAAGGGGCTCTGGGCCTTTTGCTAGGCTGCCCCAGGCCCAATACTAGTGGCAGCCAGCCTCAGTTTACAGCTAGGCCAGGTCCAGCAAAGGCAGCAACCAACCACATATAGCTCTGCAGCTTCTGCCAAGTAGCCACAGGCCAGTAATAGGCAAGGCTGAAACTGGCCTGCACAAGAGCCCCTCCCTAAAGGCCTCTGAAAAAACACACACAGAGGCCATCTTCAGGGCACACCAGAACACTACCTGGTTAGCCCCACAAGGGGCACACGCAAAACTCAAAGAGTGGTAAAAACAGGCACAGTACCCTGAGAGGGTGAATTCCCCTCTGAGGGGGTCAACCCCTACAGAGCAAGTCACACTGTGGGCATAGCCAGTCCTCACAGTTAGTTAGACTGGGAGTCAAAACCACCCGTTAAAGCACCAAAAGCAATCAAGGCTCAACTACAACAGGAAAATACACACAATACACTCAAGGGACTCTCCTGGAATACATGCAAGGGAGATCAGGGAGACTGCACCATTGGACTACACAGAACACATACTATATAAGGCCACCCAGCAAAGACTGAGTGACATTGGAGATCTACCTGATTTATAGAAGCAAACACAGAGAGGCAGGCAGAATGAGGAAACAAAGAAATACGTCCCAAATAAAAGAACAGGAGAAACTTCCAGAAACAGAACTAAATGAAATGGAGGCAAGCAACCTATCAGAGACAGAGTTTAAAACGCTAGTCATCAGAATGCTTAAAACTTAGTGATACCTTCAACAAAGAGATAGTAAGCCTTAAGAAGAACGTGGAAATCATAAAAAAGAACAAGTTAGAAATAAAGAATACAATAACTAAAATGAAGAATACACTAGAAAGTATCAATAGCTGATTAGATGAAGCAGAGGATCAAATCAGCGATTTAGGTGACAAGGTAGCAGAAAACACCCAATCAGAACAACAAAAAGTAAAAACAATTTAAAAAATGAAGATAGTTTAAGGGATCTTTGGGAAAAAACAGGCATAACAACATTAGCATCATAGGAGTACCAGAAGGAGAAGAGAGGGGACAAGAAATCAAGAAACTATTTGAAGAAATAATGACTTAAAACTTCCCTAACTTGGTGAAGGAAATAGACATACAAACCCAGGAAGTACAGAAAGTCCCAAACAAGATGAACCTAAACAGGATCACTGCAAGACATTATAATGAGGATGGCAGAGGTTAAAAATAAAGAAATAATCCTAAAAGCATCAAAAGAAAGATAACTATATACTTACAAGGTAGCTCCTGTAAGACCATCAGTTGATTTCTCAACAGAAACTTTGCAGGTGAGAAAGGGAGTGGCAGGATATATTCAAAGTGATGAAAAGTTGGGGCCTGCAACCAAGACTACTCTACACAGCAAGGCTATCATTTACAATTGAAAGAGAAATAAAGAGCTTCCCAGACAAGAAAAAGCTAAAGAAATTCATTACCATAAACCAGAATTACAAAAAATGTTAAAAGGACTTCTTTAAACAGAAGAAAGAAAACAAAAAAAACAAATGGAGATCAAAAATATGAATCATAAAATGGCAATAACTATGTACCTATTAAAAACCACTTTAAATGTAAATGGATTAAATGCTCCAATCTAAAGACATAAGGTAGCTGAATGGATAAGAAAACAAGACACATGCATGTGTTGTATACCAGAGAACCACATCAGATCAAAAAACACACATACTCTGAAAGTAAATGAATAGAAGAAGGTATTTCATGCAAGTGGAAAAGAGAAAAAAGCTGAGGTAGTAATACTTATAATGGATAAAATAGACTTTAACATGAAGACTATAATAAGAGACAAAGAAGGACATTACATTATAATAAAGGGATCAACCCAACAAGAGGACATACACTAGTAAACATTTACACACCCAACATAGGAGCACCTAAATATATAGAACAAACATTGATCAACATAAAGGCAGAGATCACAGTAACACAATCATAGTATGGATCTTTGAAACACCACTGACACAAATGGACAGATCTTTCAGACAGAAAATCAACACACAAACAGTGGCCTATAATGACAAAGTAGGCCAGATGTCTTTAATTGATATTTTTAAGCATTTCACCCAAAGCAACAGATTATACATTTTTGTTATTGTTTTTTAGTGCACATGGAACATTTTCAAAGATAGACCGTATGTTAAGCCACAAAACAAGTCTTAATAAATTTAAGATGTAAATCATATCAAGCGTCTTTTCTGACCAGAATGGTATGAAACAAGAAATCATTTACAAGGAAAAAAACCTGAAAAACTACAAACACATGAAGGCTAAATAACATGTTACTAAATAATGAATGGGTCAACAAGGAGGTCAAAGAAGAAATTGATGGATACCTTGAGACAAACGAAAATGAAACACAATGACCCCAAATCTCTAGATCACAATGAAAGCAGTCCTAAGAAGAAAATTCATAGCAATGCAGGCTTACCTCAAGAAACAGAAAAAAGACATCATCAAAATGGCGACGTGAGGTGAGCCTGTGGAAATCTCCCCTGGAATTTACAACAAATTGAAAAACTATAACTCCACAAAGGACTCCCTGCACAGCAGACAGACAAGACGAAGAGTCTCATCACTGAATTCACCTAAAGGTGGGCAAATTATTCGAGCAGGGGAGGAGGGAAGGGAGAAATGGAGATGGAGCCCCACGGGCACAGGACACAGTCCTAGCTCAGTGCTCCGAGCTCGCTGCATCCCGGAACTACCACAGCTGCAGAAGAGAGAAGAATTCAGACTGCTAGGGCTCCACTTATGTCCCACAGGCTGAGGGAGCAGCATATAACACGACTTAACCCAACGCTCACGGCAGAGACCTCGGAGAAAAGTCTAAGGGAAGAAGGCTGAAAACAGTGGTTTAAGCCCTCACTGCCACAGAGAATGGAAGCCTTAGTCACTGAGACTAGCCTCCACCTCCCTACCCTCCCAGAGCCCTCCCCGCCCCCACCTGCCAGGTGCTAGAAGCAGAACAGTAGCAGTGTCAGATGAAAAGAACAGAATATTGGCAGTTCTGAGAACTATGGTCTGCAGACACAGATTCCACAGCCCAACTAGTTCCAGCAAAGGAGAGGGAACTGTGGAAGCAAGACCAGCTGAGGTGGTGGTTGCCATCATTGCTCTGGGCCAATTCTCATAACTCACTGCACCCCTGTCCCCCCCTATCTGGGCAGATCCCTACAGGAGTAAACAGAACTGCTGAAACACAGGCGCTCTGAGTCTGGTGCAGGAAGAGCTTTGGAACTTCAAAAGCTCTCTGCATCCCCACAGGGACTTGGTGTGCTAAGACCCAGGTGAACTGTTAACAGAGGAGAAGCCAGCCTTCCAGGGATTCACCCATTGTAGGAGAAGCTGGAATAGTGCAGAGAAAACATAAAACTACAGTGTGAGAGAGAAAAAAAGGCTGCTGTCGGAGAGAAAATAAAACATTCTATAAACACGTACTGCAAAACAAAAGAAATACTTCTTCCTATCAACCTGTTGCAGAATCCACTCCTGTAGATATCTAGGAAGGGAAATAATATATCATTAATTGCCATGAATAACCAAGGCAACAACACAGCTCAGAAAGAAAGTGAAAAGTCTCCAGAAAATGAACTTAAAGATACAGAAATAGTGACTTAAATGACAGAGAATTCAAGATTGCAGTTCTGAAAAAACTCACCGAGATGCAAGAAAACACAGAAAGGCAGTCCAATGAACTCAGAAACACAAAGAACAACATGAACATTTTACCAAAGAGATTGAAATTTTAAAAAAGAACCAAATAGAATTTCTGGAGATTAAGAACTCAACAGCAGAAATTAAGAATGAAATAGCAGCTTAGGTAGTACAGTTGACCAGATGGAGGAAAGAATCAGTGACATCAAAGATTGAAACTTGGAAATTACACAGATGGAAGAAGAAAGAGATTTGACAGTTCAAAGAAAGTTTCTACAAGAACTTTCTGACTCCATCAGAAAAAGCAACATAAGAATAATGGGCATACCAGAAGGAGAAGAAAGAGAGAAGGGAATAGAGAGTATATTCAAACAAAAAATAGATGAGAACTTCCCGAACTTGTGGAAAGAACTGGATCCTCGAATCCAAGAAGCAAATAGAACACCTAATTACCTCAACCCCAACAGGCCTTCTCCAAGGCACATTGTATTGAAGCTGTCAAAAATCAACGACAAAGAAAGAATCCTCAAGGCAGCCAGGGAAAAGAAGACGGTAACCTACAAAGGAAAGCCCATTAGATTATCATCAGATTTCACAGCAGAAAATCTACAAGCCAGGAGGTAGTGGAACCAAATATTCAAACTACTGAAAGAGGGAAATTATGAGCCAAGAATAATATACCCAGCAAAGATATCCTTTGGATATGAAGGAAGAATAAGACCTTTCCAGACATACAGAAGCTGAGGGAATTTTCTAATACACGACCTGCACTACAAGAAATACTAAAGGAGGCTATAGGACCACCATCAACAGGGACAATTTGTGGCAACCAAAACATAAAAAGGGGGAGAGTAAAGGCCTGAACTGGAATATGGGAATGGAGAAAGTAGGCATGCTGAAGAAAATGGAATACTCTAAATATCAAACTTTCTTTTACATAAATTTAAGGGTAACCACTCAAAAAAAATCCAGAACTGAAATATGTAACATAATACAAGAAGAAACAGAGGGAAACATCATAGAATACCACCACACAGAAAAAATAGACAACAACAAAATGGCAAAGAAACAATGGTGACACAGCCTTACCAGAAAACTAAATATAGATTGATAGGAAATCTTTACATATCAATAATCACCCTAAATGTAAATGGACTGAACTCACGAATAAAAAGGCGCAGAGTAGCAGATTGGATCAAAAAACTAAAACCAACCATATGCTGTTTTCAACAGACACATCTCAACTACAAGGACAAGCATAGATTCAAAGTGAAATGGAGGAAATTGACACTCCAATAAATGGTATCCAGAGAAAAACAGGTGTAGCTATACTGATATCAGATGAAAGACTTCAGGGTGAAAAAGGTAACAAGAGACAAAGATGGGCATTTCATAAAGGTAAAGGGGACTATAAAACAAGAAGACATAACAGACATCAATATTTATGCCCCCAATCAGGGAGCACCGAAATATACCAAGCTACTACTAACAGAACTAAAGGGAGAAATTGACCAAAACACAGTTATACTAGGGGGCCTCAATACATCATTGACAGCTATGGATAGGTCATCCAAACAGAAAATAAATAATGAAATAGCAGCCCTAAATGACACATTAGATGAAATGGATATAAGTGACATTTATAGAGCACTTCATCCTAGAACATCAGACTATATATTTTTTTTCTAGTGTACATGGAACATTCTCAAGGATAGACCACATATTGGGACCTAGAACTAACCTCAGCAAATTTAAGAAGATTGAAATCATATCAAGCATATTCTCTGATCACAAGGCTTAGAAATTGGATATCAACTGCAAAAAAAAAAAAAAAAAAAAAAAAAGCAGGAAAAACCACAAATACATGGAGATTAAACAGCATACTTTTAAAGAACAACTGGGTCAAAGAAGAAATTAAAGGAGAGATCAAAAATACATATAAACAAATGACAATGAAAATACATCCTACCAAAATTTTTGGGATACAGCGAAAGCAATTTTAAGAGAGAAATTTATATCATTACAGGCTTATCTCAAGAAACAAGAAAAATCCCAAATAAATAACCTCCCATTACACTTTAAAGAACTAGAAGAAGGAGAACAAGTGAAACCCAAGTTCAGCAGAAGAAAGGAAATAATAAAAATCAGAGAAGAACTAAATTAAATAGAGAATAAAAAGACAATAGAAAAAATTAATGTGACAAAGAGATGGTTCTTTGAAAAGATTAACAAAATTGACAAACTCTTGGGTAGTCTCACTAAGATAAAAAGAGAGAAGACACTAGCAAAGAAAATCAGAAATGCAAAAGGGAAGTTATCACGGATGCCACAGAAATACGAAGGATCATCCAAGAATACTATAAAAAACTATATGCCACCAAATTCAATAACCTAGAAGAAATGGACAAATTTTTAGAAACATATAGCCTTCCTAGGCTGAACCATGAAGAACTGGAAAATCTAAACAGACCGATTACCAGTAACGAAATTGAATTAATCATCCAAAACCTTCCCAAAAGGAGAAGTCTGGGACCAGATGGCTTCAATAGTGAATTCTACCAAACCTTCAAAGAGGATCTAATACTAATCCTGCTCAAACTCTTCCAAAAAATTGAAGAAGAGACAGTTCTCCCCAACTCATTTTATGAGGCCAACGTTACCCTGATACCAAAACCTGGTAAGGACAACACAAAACAAGAGAACTGCAGACCAATATCTCTGATGAATACAGATGCAAAAACCCTAAACAAATTTCTAGCAAATCGAATGCAACAATGCATTAAAAAGATTATTCATCATGAACAAGTGGGTTTCATCCAGTTGCAAAAGAATGGTTCAACATATGCAAATCCATCAATGTGATACATCACATAAACAAAATAAAGGACAAAAATCATATAATTATATCAATTGATGCAGAAAAAGCATTTGAAAAGATACAGCATTCATTTATGATTAAAACACTTAATAAAATAGGTATAGAAGGAAAATACCTTAACATAATAAAGGCCATATATGACAAGCCCTCAGCTAATCTCATAACTAACAGTGAAAACTGAAGCCCTTTGCTCTACGTTCAGGAACACGACAGGGCTGTCCCCTATCACCTCTGCTTTTCAACATAGTGTCGGAAATCCTCGCCAGAGCAGTCAGGCAAGAGAAAGAAATAAAAGGCATCCAAATTGGGAATGAAGAAGTTAAATTGTCACTCTTTGCAGATGACATGATGCTATATATAAAAAATCCTAAAGACGCCACCAAAAAGCTATTAGAAACAATCAACGAATGCAGTAAAGTTGCCGGCTACAAAATCAACGTACATAATTCCATTGCATTCCTATATACTAACAATGAAATCTCTGTAAAAGAAATAATAAAAAAAAACCAATTCCCTTTGCAATTGCAACAAAAAGAATAAAATACCTAGGAACAAACTTAACCAAAGATGTGAAAGACCTATATGCTGAAAACTGTAAGTCATTTTTAAAAGAAATTGAGGAAGACACAAAGAAATGGAAAGACATTCCATGTTCATGGATTGGAAGAATCAACATAGTTAAAATGGCCATATTACCCAAAGCAATATACAGATTTAATGCAATCCCCATCAAAATCCCAATGGCATTTTTTAAAGAAATAGAACAAAAAATCATCAGATTTGTTTGGAACCACAAAGACCCCGAATTGCCAAAGCAATCTTAAGAAAAAAGAACAACGCTGGAGGCATTACACTCCCTGACTTTAGCTTGTACTACAGGGCAACAATAATCAAAACAGTATGGTATTGGCAGAAAAAACAGACATGTAGACCAATGAAATAGAATTGAGCACTCAGAAATAAAACCACATAAATATGGACAGATAATTTTTGACAAAGAAGCAAAAAACATACAATAGAGAAAAGACAGCCTCTTCAATAAATGGTGCTGGGAGAATTGGAAAGCCACGTGCAGAAGAATGAAACTGGACTGCTATCTGTCACCATGTACCAAAATTAATTAAAAGTAGATCAAAGACTTAAGCATAAGACCTGACACAATAAACTGCATAGAAGAAAACATAGGTACTAAACTTATGGACCTTGGGTTCAAAGAGCGTTTTATGAGTTTGACTCCAAAGGTAAGGAAAGTGAAAGCTAAAATAAATGAATGGGACTATATCAAACTTAAAAGCTTCTGCACAGCAAAAGAAACCATCGACAAAACAAAGAGGCAACCAACTGAATGGGAGAAGATTTTTTCAAACAGTGCCTCCGATAAGGTGCTAATATCCAAAATATACAAGGAACTCATGCAACTTGAAAAATGGGCAGAGGACCTAAAGAGACATTTCTCCAAAGAGGACATACAAATGGCAAATAGACATATGAAAAAATGCTCAACGTCAGTAATCATCAGAGAAATGCAAATAAAAACCACAATGTGCTATCACCTCACCCCAGTTAGAATGGCTATCATCAATAAGACAACTAGTAACAAGTGTTGGTGATGCTGTGGAGGAAAAGGAAACCTCATACACTGTTGGTGGGAATGCAGACTGGTGCAGTTGTTATGGAAGGCAATGTGGAGGTTCCTCAAAAAATTACGAATAGAAATTCCATATGACCGAGCAATCCCTCTCCTGGGTGTCTACCCAAAAAATCTGGAAACATTTATCCATAAAGACACGTGTGCTCCAATGTTCATTGCAGCTTTATTTACATTGGCCAAGCCATGGAAACAACCAAAATGTCCTTCGATAGATGAATGGATGAAGAAGTTGTGGTATATATACACAATGGAATACTATTCGATGGTAAGAAAAGATGAAATGAGAAACAAAAACTCATAGGACAGACAATAGTTCAGTAGTTACCAGAGGGGAAGGGGGACGGGGGTGTTAGATGAGGGTAAAGGGGATCAAATATATGGTGATGGAAGGAGAACTGACTCTGGGTGGTGAACACACAATGGGATTTATAGATGATGTGATACAGAATTGTACACCTGAAATTTATGTAACTTTACTAACAATTGTCACCCCAATAAACTTTAAAAAATTAATATTCAAAAATTTGTTGCATTTTTATATACCAATAACAGACTACCAGAAAGATAAATTAAGACAAAAATTCCATTTATAATTAAACCAAAAATTAGAATACTTAAGAATGAATTTCACCGAGGAAATAAAACTATGTCATTGAAGACAAAAATTAAAGAAGATACAATTAAATGGAAACATATGCCGTGCTCATGGGCAGGAAGTATTAAATGTCCATACTAGAACAAATAATCCTAAAATTTGTAGAGAATCATAACCTATCCTGAATAGCTATGAGAATCCTGAAAAGAACAAAGCTGGAGGTGTCATGCTACCTAATATCAAATTACATTACAAGGCCATAGTAGTCAAATCACCATGGCATTGGCATAAAAACAGACATGTAGTTCAATGGAACAGAATAGAAATCCCAGAAGTAAATCCATGCCTATGTGGTCATTTAATCTATGACAAAGGACGCAAGGATTTATATTGGAGCAAAGACAGTCTATTTTTAAAATGGTGCTGGGAAAACTGGACAGATACATTCAAAAAAAATTAAATTGGGCCACCTTCTTACACCATATATAAGAATAAGCACAAAATGGATTGAAGACTTGAATGTAAGACCCAAAACCATAAAACTCATGGAGGAAAACATAGGAAGTAAACTCTCAGAAATTACTTTTAGTATTATTTATACTGATATAACTCCTTGGACCAGGGAAACGAAAAAACAAACAAATGGGACTACATCAAACTAAAAAGTTTTTGCACAGCAAAGTGAACTACCAATAAAATGAAAAGACAGTCTACTGAATGGGAGAAGATATTTGCCAATGATATATTTGACAAGGTGTTAGTATCCAACATTCATTAAAAAAAAAAAAAATCTCATACAACTCAAAACCAAAAAAACACACAGTCCTATTAAAAAAAATGTGCTGAGGACATGAATAATCATTTCTCCAAAGAAGACATACAGATGGCCAATAGACATATGAAAAGATACTCAATTTCACAAATCACCAGTGAAATGCAAATGAAAATGGTAATGAGATACCACCTTACTCCTGTTGGAATGACTATCATTAATAAATCAACAAACAAGTTTGGTGAAGATGTGGAGAAAAGGGAACCCTTGTGGTTTGTTGGTGAGATTGCAAATTGGTGAAGCCACTGTGGAAAACAGCATGGAAGTTCTTCAAAAAATTAAAAATAGAACTACCTTATTACACAGCAATTCCACTCCTGGGCATTTATCCAAAGAAATCCAAAACATTACTTCAAAAAGTATATGCACCCCTATATTTACTGCAGCAATATTCACAATACCAAGATATGGTAACAACCATAATGCCCATCAATTGACAACTGGATAAATAAATCATGGCACATTTATACAATGGATTATTACTCTGCCATAAAAAAGAATGAAATGATACCATTTGCAACAACATGGATGGACCTAGAGGGTATTATGCCAAGTGAAATAAGTCAGACTGAGAAAGACAAATACAATATGATCTCACTTATATGTGGGATCTAAAGAACAGAATAACAGAACTAATAAGATAGAAATAGACTCGAAGAACCAGAGAACAAATTGATGGTTGCTAGATAAGAGGGGGGTGAGTGAGAAAAGTGAAGAGATTAGGAAGTATAAATTGGTTGTCACAAAATAGTCACGGTGATGTGAAATACAGTATGGGGAATATAGTCAATAATGTTGTAAAAACTGTGTATTGTGTCAGAAGGGTACTAGACTTCTTGTGGGTAATCTCTTCATAAATTATATAAATGCCTAACCTCTGTGCTGTAAACCTGAAAATCATGTAAAATAATATTGAATGTTAATTATAATATATAATATATAATTATATATAATATAATACACACACACACACACACACACACACACACAGAGGGTGCCAAAAAATGTATACACATTTTAAGAAAGGAAAAAACTGTTATATTTATTTAAATATATATATATATATACACACACACACCGATAACATAATTAATACAACTCACAGTTGACTTCTGCAATTACAAGAGGCTCAAATTGGTTACCATCAGCATCCAGAAACTTCTGATTACAGCGAACTACTGCTTGAGCAATGTTGACCAAAGTGTTAACATCCCTTAATATTTGTATGCATTTCTTTGGCACCCCGGTATATATAGTCATGGGATGTAAAGTACAGTATAGAGAATATAGTCCATGGTATTGTAATAGCTCTGTATGGTGTCACATGGGTAGTAGACTTGTCAGGGTTATCATTTTGTGAGGTGTACATATGTCTAATCATTATGTTGTTTTGTTCACCTGAAAGTAATAAAAAAAAATTATTTTCAGTATCATCAACACAAAGAAAGGTTGTAAAAAGTTCCAGATTGAAGGGGATTAAAGAGGCACAATTAAATATACAGATTTCTGTACTGGAGGTAGAAAATGCTGTTAAGTATTGGGCCAAATGAAAAATGATAGTATATACAATGTAGATAAAATTGTGTGTTCACTGTTAAATTTATTGGTTGGTAATAATAATAATATGACTATTAAGACAGTATCCTTATTCTTAAAATATATACACTGAAGTATTTAGGTTCAAATGGCCCAATTTGTATGCAACTTATTCTCAAAAAATCTGAAGATATAATATTGGTATTATATGAAAATATAATATTAGAGAAAAGAGGATAGAGAGGAGAGAGAGAGAGAGAATAATAAAGCAAACAGGGTGAATATTAACAGTTGGTGAAACTGGTAAAGGTTATACTGGTATTCTTGTGTATTCTTATTCTTGTAATTTACTATGTTTGAAATTGCTTGTAAATAAAAAGTAAAAACAAATGATCAATAACAAAAACCAGATTTGTCCAAACATTGTATTTGATGTTTCTGAAGAATTCAGTGCTAGCTGATATTGGTGACAAAATTTATATATATATATATATATATATATATATATATATATATATATATATATATATATATATCTTCACATGAAATTGTTTATTTTTGCTATTTATTCTACCAACTATCCTTGCCACTGAACAAGATTTTTTTTTTTTTTTTAAAGTGGCCACTGTGGTTTTCGGGAAAAATATTTTTATGATAACCCTATTACAAATAATTTTGTTTTAATTGGAAACACTTTCTAATATATATGAACTTAAAGATCAGCACTTTGGAAGTGATTAAGAGGTCCATATTGGTATCTACAAAATAGTCATGGGGGAGAAGAGATCCAAGATGGTGGAGTAGATAAACACTGTGTCTGCGTCTTTCCAGGAACACATTAAAATTACAGCTAAATTATAGAACAATCAACCTCGAGAACCACCTGAAGTCTAGCTGAACAGAAGTTCTATAACTGAAAATTTAAAGAAGCCACATCTAGACTGGTAGAAAGGCAGAGATGTGGAATAGGCCCCACACCTGAGTGTGGTGGTCGATAATCTGGAAGGATATCTCAGCCTCATTGGTTCTCCCTGGAGGAGCAAGTGACCCCAGCCTCCCAAACCAGGTTCCTCAGCCTGGAGTACTGGTGTCAAGAAGAGGGGCCCTCACATTTTCTAGCTGTGAAAAACTGGGGATTCTGACCATTTGTGTGGGGTGGAAGGCTGCAAGGAATACAGACGTTCTCTTAAACAGCCTGCACACAGACTTACTGCATCGCAGGCACACATCTTGGGCTCCAGAGGAGGGATGGTGACTCGGAGGGCCTCGAGGACATACTGGGGAGAAGACTGAGGTGTGTGGATGTGGAGGGAGGATGGGAGGCCAGTTAGCATTTTCCCTGTGTGAGATCCTTCTCCTCTGCAGCTGGCAGGTGGGTGCCATCTTGCCTGTGTTGAGCCCATCCCCTCCAGCCAAATCTGAATCTCATTGGCCTGGTGAGCTCTGCTGCTCCACCCTGGTGATTCATTGGGACCTTGCCCCACCCAACTCATGCACCGCCAGGAACACTTTCTCCATGAGCAGCCAGCCCTGCCAGCATCTCACTCTTTCTAGGAAAACTAGCAGAGTCCAGCAGGCTACAGGCAGGCAGGGACTGGTTTGGTGTGCTCTGTGACTTTTACTGAATCATTCCAGGCTTAGTACTGGCACCAAATCAGAATTTACATTAACCTGTGACCACAATTCTTCCCACTCTACAGCATGAGGCCTTATCAGGCTGAAACTTAAGGGAGCTGACAGGTGGCAACAGGCCTCCAGGTGTCCTCCTGGCTTTTTGAAGAGTTATCCCAGGACTGGTAATGGTGGCAGACATACTCGTTTTGCAGTGTGGCCTCTCCCATGCCTCCAGTTTCAGCACAGGCATGGAACACCTGTAAATCACTTTGTAGCTCCTTCTAGGTAGCCCCCAACTGGTCACAGTCAGTGGCCAACCTGGGCCTGCATCAAAGCTCCTCCCAAAAGGCCCCAGAACCAACATACTTGGAGGTTGGCTTCAAACCACAGCAGAAGCACCATCCAATTAGTACCAGAAGCAGCACACACAAAGCGTGGTCTCAACAGAACCCATTGGGCAAATCCCATTCAGTGGGGTAAGTCTCTTGCACAGCAGCCCATAAGCTATGAACGTGGCCAAACCCCACAGCCAGTTAGCATGAGAGTCAATCTTACCCACTGACATGCCAACAGCAATTAAGGCTCAACTGTAACAGGAGGGCACACACAACCCACACAAGGGACACTCCTAGAGCACCTGGCTCAGGTGACCAGGGAAATTATGCCACTGGGCCCCACAGACACCTACTATATAAGGCCACTTGGCCAAAATTGGGAGACATAGCAGATCTACCTAATATTAATCCATAGAAACAAACACAGAGAGGCAGCCAAAATGAGGACACAAAGAAATATGTCACAAATGAGAGAACAGGAGAAAACTCGAGAAAAAGAGCAAGCAACCTACTAGAGACAGAGTGTAAACAATTGTTATAAGAATGCTCAAGGAGGGGTGGCTGGATGTCTCAGTTAGTTAGAGCATGAGCTCTGAACAACAGGGTTGCAGGCTCGATTCCCACATGGGCATGTGAGCTGCACCCTCCACAACTAGATTGAAGACAATGAGCTGCCACTGAGCTTCCAGAGGGGCGGCCAGATGGCTCAGTTGGATAGAGCACAAGCTCTCAACAACAAGGTTGCTGATTCAATTCCCCCATGGGATGGTGGGCTGTGTCCCTGGCAACTGAAGATTGTAAACAGTGACTGGACTTGGAGCTGAGCTGCGCCCTCCACAACTAGATTGAAGGAAAATGATTTGGAGCTGATGGGCCCTGGAGAAACATGCTGTTCCCCAATATTCCCCAATTGAAAAAGAAAGAAAGAAAGAAAAAATGTAAGATTGCCATTCCTATATTTTAAAAAAAGAATATTTGTTAAAAAAAAAAAACAAAGAAAGAATGCTCAAGAACTTAGTGAGAACTTCAACAAAGAGATAGCAAGCATTCAGAAGAACATAGAAACCATAAAAAAGAATTCATCAGAAGTGAAGAATACAATAACTGAAATGACAAATGCACTAGAAGAAATCATCAGCAGATTAGATGAAGCAGAGAAATCAGCAATTTAATTTGGAAGACCAGGTAGCAAAAAAACACCCAATCAGAACAGCAAAAAGAAAAAAGAATCCCCCCAAAATGGGGATAGCTTAAGAGACTCTGGGACAACTTCAAGCATAGCAACAATCGCATTATAGAGGTACAAGAAGGAGAAGAGAGAAAGCAAGGGATTGAAAACGTATTTGAAGAAATAATGACTGAAAAATTTTCTAACCTGGTGAAGTAAATAGACATACAAGTCCAGAAAGTGCAGACTTCCAAACAGGTGACCCAAACAGGCCCACACCTAGACATATTATAATTAAAATGGCAAAAGTTAAAGACAAAGAGAGAATCCTAAAAGCAGCAAGAGAACAGCAACTAGTAACTAATAAGGGAGCTCCCATAATATTGTCAGCTGATTTCTCAACAAAAACCTTGCAGGTCAGATGGGATTAGCATGAAATAGTCAAAGTGATGAAAAGCAAGGACCTACAACCAAGATTACTCTACCCAGCAAACCTATCATTTAAAATCAAAGGACAGATAAAGCGCTTCCCAGACAAGAAAAAGCTAAAGGAGTTCATCACCACCAAACCAGTATTACAAAGAATGTTAGAGGGACTCCTTTAAGGTGGAACAAAGAAAAACTATGAATAATAAAATGGCAATAGTTAACATATCTATCAACAATTGCTGTCAATGTGAATGAATTAAAGGCTCCAACCTGAAGACATAGGAGGGATGAATGGATAAGAAAACAAAACCTTTACATATGCTGCCTACAACAGACTCATTTCAGATTGAAAGTCATACACAGACAGAAAGTATGGGGATGGAAAAAGATATTTCATGAAAATGGAAAAAAACAAACAAACAAAAAATGGGGTAGCAATACTTATACCAGAGAAAATAGAGTTTTAAACAAAGGCTATATGAAGAGACAATGAATGACCCAGTAATCCCACTTCAGGATATTTATCAAAAGAAACCCAAAATACTACTTTGACAGGACATGTGCATCCATATGTTCATTGTAGCATT
The DNA here is from genome assembly GCF_004115265.2 of Rhinolophus ferrumequinum. Taxonomy (NCBI): domain Eukaryota; kingdom Metazoa; phylum Chordata; class Mammalia; order Chiroptera; family Rhinolophidae; genus Rhinolophus; species Rhinolophus ferrumequinum. The sequence goes on from NC_046284.1 coordinate 63,320,156, forward strand.
GTTTACAATGACCAAGCTGTGGAGGCAGTTTGGGTGTCTGTCGATGGATGAATGGATAAAGAGTAGGTGGTATATTTGTGCAATGGAATATTGCTTGCCCATGGAAGAGAATGAGTTTTTGTCTTTGTAGCAGAATAGATGGACTTGGAGGGTGTTCTGCTGAATGGAGAATATCAGACAGAAAAAGAAAGATGTTATGTGATTTCACTTATATGTGGAATCTAAGAACAAAATTAACAAACAAAAAAGAAACAAACTCATAGATATAGAAAACATTTTGATGGTTGCCAGATGCAAGGTGAGTTGGGGAAGTGGGTGGAAAAAGAGGGAATGGATTAAGAAGTACAAATTGGTTGCTACAAAGTAGTTATGGGGATGTGGAATATAACATAATAGGATATAGCACAATACACTAATATTTTAATAACTATGGTGTCAAATGGATACTAGATTTGATAGGGGTGATAGATGGGAGGGGGTTGGGGAGCAGGGTGAAAAAGATGAAGGGATTAAAAGGTATAAATTGTAGTTACAAAATAGTCATGGGGATGTAAAGTAAAGCATAGGGAATATAGTCAATGATATGGTAATAACTATGTATAGTGTCAAGTGGGTACTACACTCATCAGGGGCATCACTTTTTAAATTATATAAATGTCTAACTGCTATGCTGTACATACCTGAAATTAATAGAAAATAATATCGAACATCAACTGTAATTGATAAATTTAAAAATGGGGAAAGGGGAATAAGAAGTCCTAATTTCTAAGTATAACACAAGTAATTGGGACGTAATGTACAGCATGAAGAATATAGTCAATAATATTGTGATAGCATGGTACAGTGTCAGATGGTTGCTGGACTTGTGGTGATCACTTTCTTATGTATATAAATATTGAGTGACTATGATGTACTCCTGAAACTAATATATTGTATGTCAACTGTAATTGAAAAAGAAAAAATATTAATAAAATAAAAAATAAAGATCAATATTTTGCATACCTTTCATTTATTTATTTATTTATTTATTTGATTTTTAATTTTTAAATTAAATTTTGGAGTGACACTGGTTAATGTAATTATCTAGGTTTCAAGTGTACAATTCTACAACACGTCATCTATGTATTGCATTGTGTGAAACCCTCTTTTAGTTTAAAACATATTTCCCTTTATAAATTCAAAACTACTTTTTTGTCTGTCCTCATATTATTTCTTTGTTTTACATTCTATGCATTGTCCTCAGGACCAAGTATGCTGCTGTCTACCCTGTTGAACAGCTCTTTATTTTGAGTTAGTGTTTTTATGCTTTTTTTATAATTATAATTTGTATTGCTTCTTTTAGTATTTTCAAACTCCTATATATACTCACCATATAAATGTATGTTTTTTCCTTATAGACTTAGCTATGTCCAAAGAAATTGCTCCCAACATTCTTTTGCAGTTTCACATTATGAAATTAAATGTTTCAGCTTGTCCATGAATCTATACCCTTCTTTCAAACAAGCTGAAAACTCAAATCCATTGAAATATATTTTGACTTGATCTGCTTTTAGCAACTTACGTGCTACATCTATTTATTCTTTCTGAAGCTCTTTACATTACATTAATCTTGAGAAAGTATGCATTCTCTAAATTCTTCCAATTTTCCTCTGTTTTATTTATGTATTCATATGTTTGTTTTTGAAATTTTCTTCTCATATTTTTCCAGAGGGAATGTAAAGTGGCTTACATGAATGCATACTATACAACTTGATTAAATAATTTACTTTGAAAGTGGATGGACCAAAGTTGTATAGATTGAAAATGGCTACAGAAGATTTATTGATGACAAGAGGGAAGTTAGCATTTAAAATGTCTGCTTTTAAAGTCTTGTACATTTCCTAGAAATGAGACCTTCATTTGACTTAAATTTTACTCTCAGCCAATGCCAATAAGGAGGAAATATTAGGTTCATGATTTATAATGTTTATAAAATAAAAGCAAAGTGGTTGTATAGCATAATTTTTTTCTATTGCTGAAAACAGAGAATATGCTCCTGTGGCTTTGCACACATAGAACAATGTAATACAGTCACCCTAGTTCAAACTAAGTCTTTCCAATAAATGCAATTACAAGATCTGACAATTAGCTTCATGAACTCATCCTAGAAAAAGTGCTACATACCTCACTGCTGAATATCACTATGGTCGCCTTTGAAGTACTCCCCTTGGGAAGCTATGCACGGATGCCAGTGCCTAGTCCACCCTTCAAAGGAATTTTGGAACTGTTTTTCTGGATTGGCCATCAGAGCTGTTGTCGTATTACCCTTGATGTCCTGGATGTCATCAAAATGTCTTCCTTTCAATATTTCCTTTATCTTCAGGTAAACAAAGAAGTCATTGGGGGCCAGATCAGGTAATTAGGGAGACTGTTCCAATACAGTTATTTGTTTACTGGCTAAAAACTCCCTCACAGACAGTGCCGTGTGAGCTGGGCATTGTCATGATGCAAGAGCCATGAATTGTTGGTGAAAAGTTCAGGTCATCTAACTTTCATGCAGGCTTTTCAGCACTTCCAAATAGTAAACTTGGTTAACTGGTTTGTCCAGTTTGTACAAATTCATAATGAATAATCCCTCTGGTATCAGAAAAGATTAACAACATCATTGCAACAAGTTCACGAACTCAATTGTCAGACCTTCATATTTCATGAGTTTGTCTCTAGTTTTTAGTTTTGCATCATGCTTTATTATACTTTTATTTTTTAAAATTTATTTTTCAATTACAGTTGATATACAATATTATACTAAGAGAAGGGCTACAACATAGTGATTAAATATTTATGTACCTTACAAAGTGATCAGCCCGATAAATCTAATGATGGAATTGTTTCTTAAAAAGCCCTACATTGCAGGTTGATGGAGTAGTGCCACAGAATAATTAGGTAAAAATCACCCAGTGAAAGGTTCATATAGGATCAAGATACATAGCACTCTGTTGGTCTTTTTATTTTTTTTTATTTTTATTTTTTATGTTTTTTTACTGCAAGGATGGGCTTTTGAGGATTTAAAGGACTAAGCACCAAAATCTTGTTTCTCTCAACAGAGCTTTTGATTTACTTCTTGATTTCCCTATTATGTCTTGTTGGGCTTTACTTCCCTATCTTCCTTTTAGGGATTCTCTAGTCTTGGAGATCATTCTGCATACTGCATAAAGAAGACCACTTTCTGTATCTACTTTTAAAAATATATTTGTCATTTTTCAATTAGACAAACAATATTATGTTTGTTTCAGGTGTAAAACATAGTGATCAGATATTTACATAACTTACTAAGTGATCACCCTGATAAATCTAGCACCCATCTGACACCATACATAGTTATTACAATCTCATTGACAATATTCCCTATGCTATACTTTACATCCTCACGATTATTTTGTAATTACCAATCTGTACTTCTTAATCACTTACCACTTTTCACTCAACGCTCAAGCCCCCTTCCATCTGGCAACAATCAAAATGTGCTCTGTATCTATGACATTGTTTTATTTGCTCATTTATTTTGTTTGTTTGTTTGTTTGTTTTAGATTCCACTTACAAGTGAGATCATATGGTATTTGTCTTTCTCTGTCTGAGTTATTTCACTTAGCATAGTACCCACTAGGGTCACTTTTGTTGTTGCAGGTGGCAAGATTTCATTCTTTTTTATGGCTGAGTAATATCCCATTGCATAAGTATACCACTTCTTCACTGTTCATTCATCTATCAATGGACACATCTTGGTTATTTTAAATAATTCTACAATGAACATATGGATGCATATGTCTTTTCAAATTAGTGTTTTGGGTTTTTTGTGATAAACATCCAAAAATGGAATTACTGGGTCCTTCTTTGTCACTTGTTATAGTCCTTGTTTTAAAGTCTATTTAGTCTGCTATAAGTATTGCTACTTCAGCTTTTCTTTAATTTCCATTTTCATGAAACCTCTGTTTCCATTCCATTTTTTACCTTTTTTTTCTTCTTCTTTGTCTTCTTCAAGAAGTCCCTCTGAGATTCCTTGTAAAACTGGTTTGGTGGTGATGATCTCCTTTAGCTCTTTCTTGTCTGGAAAGCTCTTCATCTGTCCTTTGATTCTAAATGATAGCTTTTCTGAGTAGATTAATCTTGCTTGTAGGTCCTTGCTTTTCATTGCTTTGAATATTTCCTGCCAGTCCCTTCTGGCCTGCAAAGTTTCTGTTGACAAATCAGCTGACAGTCTTATGGGAGCTCCCTTGTTAGCTAACTGCTTTACTCTTGCTGCTTTTAAGATTCTCTCTTTGTCTTTAACCTTTGGCATTTTAACTGTGGTATGTCTTGGTGTGGGCCTCTTTGGGTTTACCTTGTTTGGGACTCTGTGCTTTCTGAACACGTATGTCTATTTCCTTTGCCAGGTTAAGGATGTTATCTGCCATTATTTCTTCAAATGGGTTCAATTACTTGCTCTCTCTCTTCTCCCTCTGTTATCTCTATGATGTGAATGTTGCTATGCTTGATGTATTCCCATAGGCACCTTAAACTATTTTTTTATTCTTTGTACTTTTTGCTGTTCTGATTGGGTGTTTTCTACTACCTTATCTTCTAAAGCAGTGATTCTATTCTCTGCTTCATCTAATCTACTGTTTATTCCCTCTAATGTATCCTTCATTTCAATTATTGTATTCTTTATTTCTGACTGGTTCTTTTTGATGTTTTCAATCTCCATTTTTATGTTTTCTGTTTGTTGAAGTTCTTGCTGAGATCATTGAGAATACTTATAACCAGAATTTTGAGCTTTGTGTCTGGTAGATTGCTTGTGTCCATTTTGTTTAGTTGTTTTTCTGGAACTTTGTTCTGTTCTTTTATTTGGGACATGTTTTTTTCTCCTCATGTTGGCTGCTTCCGTGTGTTTGTTTCCGTGTATTAGGTATGACTGCTAGTCCTCCTGGTCTTAATAGAGTTGCCTTATGTAGTAGGTGTCCTTTGGTACCCAGTGGCACAGACTTCCTGGTCAGCAGAGGCAGAAGCTCCTGGTGTGTCCCTTGTGTGTGTAGTGTGTTGTTGTTGAGCCTGGGTCGCTGATTTCATGCCAATGTGAGGGATTGACCCTTGGGTTGTTTGGTTGTGAGGACTGACTGTGATTACAGTTGAGGAGCTGTTGGGCTGGGGCTGATGCTACAGATCAAGATTCACTTCAGTAGGTCTCTGGTGCCTGCACAGTCAGCCCTTTGGGTGTGCATCCATGAAGGTGGCTGGGTGGTGCTTCATCTCAGCCTTGTCCATAGCTGGCACCAGGCTTGCAAGCCCTGGGACCCCCTGGGAGGAGCCCCACCACAGGCCAAGTCAGCCACAGCCTGTGCCCTGCCTGAGACTACCTGGCATGAACCACAAAGCAATTCACAGATGGCTGCCACCTACTCTGGTCTTGGAGTGTCTGGAAGAGGCTAAGCCTCTATCCAACACTGGCTGTTTTATGGCCAGGCTTAGGGCTGCTCACCCAGAGGTGCAGGACATGCTGAAGCCACATGCTCCTTTTTTGTGTTTTGTGAACACTTGAGAGATTTTAGGAAAGTCTGCAGCATGAACCAAGTAAGGTTTGTATGAAAAAGCCACTGGAAGCAGCTTGGGTGTGTCCCAAAGTTAAGTGGGGAGGGTTCTCAGGGAATCACTAGGGTGGGGGTGAACAAATGGTGTTACCTGGGCTGATGGAGACCCAGCTATGGTGGCCAGCTTCATCTGCATCCAGGAGGGAGGAGAGCTCAACAAAGAAACAATAGCTTCTTCCAGCTCCTCTGTCCAGAAGAGAGCTTCCCCTCCATCCCTCACCCTGAAGCCAGAGAATTCAGTTCCTCCCCAGATGGCCCTGGCATATTTCAAACTGCTGCCCCAGCACTAGAACTCAGAGCAAGTGAGTCTGTCAGCGAGTAAAAGGCCTCACGGTGCAGTTCTTTTAAGAGGAGGATCTGAGATTGCATACACCCTAGTCTCACTTAGTCACTATCTTTGCTAGTCATTTCACAGCCAGAAGTTGGGGGGACTTCTCTTCCTATACTGGAACCGTGGGATGGGGAGCCTGGTGTGGGGCTGGGGCCTCTCATGCCTCTGGAGGGGACCTTCACACCCAAGATATCCCTCCTGATGTTTAATGGTCACACAGTGGTGTGAGACCAGCTCATTCTGTGCCTCTGCTCCTCTTGCCAGTCTTGAGGTGGCTTCTTTTGTATGTCTTTAGTTGTAGGGCTTCAGTTCAGCTAGACTTTAGGCAATTTTCAATGATGTAGTTTAGTTTTAATTTTGATGTGGTTGTGAAAGGAGGCAAGCACAGTGTTTACCTACTCTACCACCTTGACTGGAAATCTATATAAGATTTTGAATGCCTTTTTTAAAAACCCTGAGGAAACATACTATAAAATTGATCTTTTAAAATATACCATGATACATTGTTCTAATTCTGTGGGGCTCAAAAATTTTATTTGAGTTTATGTATTTCTACTGTAATCATATCTCAGTTATTGCTTATGGTAAGTCTTACTTAATTATTCAATTTTTCTTCTTATGGTTGTGAATAAATTTTTAGCCTTCTTTAAGCTAATAGTAAAACTACATGTGGATACAAAATATTTTGAATGCATTTTGGGATTAATAATTCTATGAATAGTAGAAGAAAACTGTGTGAATGATTAAAGAATTATAGACCTTAGAATCAAAGAGATTATTTTCTATTTCTTTAGGTAACACATTATTACTCTATTTCTTTTTGACATTCATGTTAACACTTTTACTGATTATTAAATTGGTTGTTGAATATCTACCTTAAATTTTGATTAATATTTGGCTGATAGGGCTACACTTTGAGAGCAGGGGTTTCTAATATAAATTAACCATTACCTAAGTCTAGAAAATGTCACAATTTATGGTGGATTTATGGGCTCCATTTCATATATAAATATCAAAAATTACTCTTAATACTTTGACAAATTGTAAGGTCTTTATTTGATTAATTCACTAATAGTAAATTAATTGCACTATTGTTTCAGGCAAAGGGGGGCAGGATAAAACAAATGAAGCCCAAATTTAGTTGAAGTGCACCTTTTGACAAATTGTTTCTCAGAAGAGTTGGCTTAACCAACCAAGGGTGACATCCAGTTGCCAGTGCAAAGTGAAAATCTTTTGTTGCTAGAGTACTTTGCTATGGAATGAAGGTACCAGTGTTGGTGGGCAAGATGATGTCCTGCACAGAATCACTTTGACCAACAGGAGCTGATGCCTCAAGATCTTTGGCAAGCTATTTAAATCAGCAGAGTCACCTTGTCCAGGCCAAACACTCTCAGTGAGAACTCACAAATTCTTGATTTTTTTTTTATTTAAATGTCCTTTAGTCACATTTGCTCCTCCATATGTTCTTATCAATAAGCTCCTAGTGGCACTCCTCAGCAACTTGAGCTACTCAGTGTTTATCGACAGCAACAGATGTTGATGACAATATCCTGGCACAGCTTCCTCAATGTAAACACATTCACCCTTAGTTCAAAACAACTTCACTATTAGATCAAAACAACTTTGTCCAAAACAAGCTTTCAAAACATGGATTAGAAATCATAGCAGTCAGTACACAACTGTCCCCTTCCACCATGAAACTGTAACCCCAGAATGGGAGTTGGGGGTATAAAGAATCCTGTCTTCATTGCCACACCTTCCTAGAGTAAAGCTCCCCAGGAAAAAGCTTCTATAACCCCGTGAATGGGGTGGTAAGAAAGTAGTAGGTCATGATTGAAATGCTACAAAATCCCATTGTTTTTAGTGGGATTTAGTGGATTTTTTGAACAAATGTTTCTCCATTTGCTGTGTGCCCTTAGGACAATTCAAAGAGACATTAAATTATTATTATTATTTTTAATTTCCTTCAGTTAAACTGTTGTTTTGCTGGGAAGAGAAATCAAAAAACTCCTTACTCCATAATTCTGGAACTACAGTATGTTATGCAATATTTTCATTATTATTCAGTTCTAAATATTTAAAACTTTCATTATGAATTTTTCTTCAACCCATGAATTCCTTTCCAGAGTATCTTATAGTCTCCAAATATGCAGATATTTTAATTTATATTTTAATCATTTATTTTGTATCTTAATTGGATTGTAGTCAGGCAATGTAATCTGTATATCAATTTTTGAATTTTTTTGAGAATTGCTTCATGGCCTAGTATATGTGTAATTTTGTAAAAGATCCATGTGAACTGAGAAGGTGTATTTTCTCATTGTTTTGTCCTGAACTTTACTATTCCTATCTCACTGCTATCAACAACTACCCCCAGCTCTGGCCACAGATTACAGATTCTTTTGGTTTTGGTTGGGAAGCCCTTGAAAATAAACCCTTTATTGACTGTTCAGCAATGCACTATAAGGTATGTTTTATCTAGTGTCCAGTACCTTTCCAGGAAGAGATTTCTTCAATTGTCTATTTTGCTATATACAATTTTTTTTTGTATTCTTCTGTGAATCCCAGTATGCTGAGTCCTTAAAGTGGCAATATGTATAAACAATTTTTAAAATGGGAGAAATGTGTTGCACTCTATACATTATTTTTTGTCTGATGAATATGTACATCTTCAAAATATTTGAATAAATGGTTTAGTTCATTTCAAAATGATGTGGCTTTAAACTCAAATTAGGACTTTCTTATTTTTTGTGTCTTTGTTTATGTTTTTTTTGTTTGTTTAATTTGTTTAACCGTAAAACTATATTGGTTTCCTTTGTGGAAAACAACATTATTAAATGAAGGAGCAAATTATGTTATGTTTTATAGTGCCTTGATAATTTATTTTGGGGAAAAGACTGAATGCTTACTGGCTAAAATTTTCTTATAAGATGTGCACAGTTTTCAATATGAAAATTATAGAAGTATTTGAAGAAAAAAAATGCATTGCTAGATAATCTTGGAACAACTCTACTATAGATAATGATAACATATACTGATATGCCGGTAATCAAAGAGTCAAGTGCTAAAAAGATTCAACTGATTTCTCTGCACAAGACACTTAACGGTGAACAGAACTCAAAAGAAAAAGTATTTGGTTTGCAATAGATATGTATGTTTTGCCTTATTCTGTTTAGCTTATTCATATGGCAAATCACCTTCAGTGTGTGGTATAGATAGCATTGACTTTCACTTATACTCTTGCCTCATATGACAAGATTTCATGTGGAAACTATAAAATTTCTGAGGCTTCTTTTCATTTCCAAAGTCAGGCATATTTCTATTATTTATATATTTTTATTTTTATTAAAGCCATATAGAAAAGATCAATTTCTCATTCTGAATAAATACTCTTTTATATGAATGTCTCAGTCAAGGTCTGGTCAGGAAAACAGAAACTACTCATGGTATTTCAAACAGAAGGAATTAATTTCTAAGGTACTAGAAGGGCTGGAAGAGCAGAAGGATGATGAGGTAGAAAGAGTGCTTTGAAAATAAAAAAAGAAATAATAGATAATACCAGAGATCAGAAGATGCTAATAAACAATCCTGGACTAGAGGCAAGTGTCAACAACTGCCAGTTGCCATACTTAGAAAGCCAGAAACATGAAGTTCCTCTCTTCTTTCTGGCTTCTAATCTCCTATTAGTACCTCCTATTGGCAAAAGGTAACTGGAAACCAGCTGAAAAGTGAGTGTGGAACCATAATTTGCAGAATTTCAGCCACAGCAGTATAAAGCAAAGTATAGAAAAGCAGATGTGAAGCTGAGAGTCAACAAGAAATAACCAGGAAAATGAACTAATAAATAAATAGGAAATCTCTGTGTATTTTCTGTAGGCTATAACATCTATAATAGGAGAACACAATAAATCTCATTTGTTTTGAATTTGAAATGACTTACAATAGTCACAATTTGTACATTGAATATATGTTGTATCCTACAAATGTAATAGTATTTCTAAAGGGAAATAACATTTTTAATATATACAAGCAAAGCAAAATTAAAGCAAAATGAACTAATATCTCAAGTGGAATTATTGGGGATGGTTTCATATAATGTGGGCATACGGTTAAATCTTATACACATACACTATGCTTTAGTATCTTTACAAGTATATCATTTTAATGTACATTATCACTTTTATTTCTATTGTCTACTCTAAGTTGTAAGTTGGATACAGGAATATTTTATTTTTTGCATTTTATAGATAAGGAAATTGAGGTTCAGAAAGTTTAACTGATTTGCTCAAGGTCATTGAGGTTGTTGATATGAACATAGAACTTGTTCTCCGTGTTTCAAACTTCATACTCAGCATTCATTTTCCTATCTATACCAGGAATTCTGTGTGAAAACCAGTAGGCAACCTGTTTTCAAAAGACTATTTATTTTACTCAGAAACAATTTATTTATACAGATGAATTCTAAACTCTTTACCATGTTGAAATATAAAGCAGGTGTTGTTTAGAAGTTCAGAATTTTAGCATTCACAAAATCTGTTGCAATTTCACTATATTAAAGCCTACTGGCCAGAACCTCTGGAGAAATGTACTAAATTACCTGGTGAGTGAAAACTAACTTGGCTATGAAGATGTTAATCCCTATAAAAGAAATCTTTATTCTGGCTTTTGATTTTGTTAAGTAGAAAATAAATTCAGAGTTGAGATAAAATAGTACAAGTAAATTGACTAATATTACCTTTTTTAGGTAGAGTGAACTGAAGAGATTGCAAAACATATAGATGTTGAAAACTCATCAGACTCTGTATAGCTCTCAAGAAGGCCTTTGCCGCTGATATCAATTTGTCTGTTTTGTTGTTGTTGTTATCCCAGTTAGTTGTTTTCTGCTACCTTGTCTTCCAAATTGCTAATTCAAATCTCTGCTTCTTCCAGACTGCTGGTGATCCCTTCTAGTGCATTCATTTCAGTTATTGTGTTCTTTATTTCTGACTGGTTCTTTTTTATGGTTTCTATGTCCTTTTTAATAGTTACTATCTGTTTTTTGAAGTTCTCACTGAGCCTCTTCTTCCCCTAAGTTCACTGAGAATTTTTGTAACTATCGTTTTGAACTCTGTCTCTGGTAGGTTACTTGCCTACATTTCATTTAGTCTTTTTTCTGGAGTTTTCTCCTGTTCTTTCATTTGGGACATATTTCTTTATTTTCTCATTTTGGCTGCCTCTCAGTGTTTGTTTCTATGCATTAGGTAGATCTGCTACATCTCCCAGTCATTGCCTAATGGCCATATGTAGTAGGTGCCCTGTGGGGCCTAGTGGCACAGTCTTCCTGGTCACCTGTGCTGGGTGTTCCAGGAATGTCCCTTGTGAGCATTGTGTGTGCCCTCCTTTGATAGTTGAGCCTTGATTTCTATTGGCATGCCCATAGCGGGGATTGACCCTCAGGCTGACTGGCTATAGGGTTTGGCCACATACACAACTTATGAGCTGCTGTGTGGGGAGCTTGCCCCATGGAACTGGATTCACCCCAGTAGGCTCCGGTGCCTGCTGAGATCACCCTTTGGGTGTGCCACTTGTGAGGCTAATTGGCTGGTACTCTGCTTTGGTCCAAAGCCAATCTCCAAGTATGTGGGTTCCAGGGCTTCTTGGGAGGGGCTTTGGTGCAGACCCAGATTAGCCACTGCCTGTGACTGACCGGGGACTACCTGGTAGGAGCTACAAAGCAATCGGTGCTTGGTTGCTCCCTGTGCTGGACCTGGAAATGTGTTGGAGAGGTCAATGCTGTGAATCAAGGATGGTTGCCACCAGTTCTAGGCCTGGGGTAGCTCTGCAAAAAATCCCAGGACACCCTGAAGCCTGCTTCAATCTGTCAGCTCCCACAAGGCTCATCCACTGATAAAACCTCTTGTGGTATGTAATTTGGGTGAGGTGGATTATCAGGGAGTCACCGGGGTGGGATGAGTAGAGATTCTGGTTTGGTGCCAGTGCTGAGCCTTGAGCTACTCAGAAAAAGTCTCATAGCACACCAAAGCCAGCTGCTGCCTGCCTGGGGTCCCCTGAGACTTGTCCAAGAAATATTTCAATGTGGGCGGGACGGGCTACTGACCAAAAAGAGCCTCCCACATTGTGCAAATTGGGTGAGACCAGGTCCCAGGGAGTCACCAGGGTGGAGTGAGTGGAGTTCACTAGGCCAACGCAGATTCAGATTTGGCTGTGTGTGTGGGAGCTTAACACAGGAAAGATGGCACCCACCTGCTGGCTGCATGGGAGGAGGTTTCTACACAGGTTAAATGGTGACTGTCCTATTCTTCTCCCTGAAGCCACACAACTCAGTCTCTGTTTCTGATGTCTTCCAAGTAACCATCCCTCAGCCGGAGTCCAGGATGAGTGCCTGGGAGTGTGTGCAGATCTTTTAAGTGGACATCTGGGTTTCCCTCAGCTTTCTGTCCCACCTAGATGGTTGGAATCCCCATTGTTTTTCATAGCCAGATGTTGTGGGGTCTCCTCTTCTTGGTACCAGTACTCTGAACTGGGGATCACAGTGTAGGCCTGGGGTCCCTTGCTCCTTTTAGGGGGACCTCCATGGCCAAGATATCCCTCCCAATTGTCAACCACCATATGCAAGTGTGGGACCGGCCGGTTTTGCATCTCTACCTTTCCTACAAGTCTCAATGTGGCTTTTTCCTTATATTCTGTAATAGGGCTTCTGTTAAGTTAGACTTCAGATGGTTGTCCAGGTTGATTGCTGTATAATTTTGTTGCAATTTTAATGTGGTCACAGAAGGAGGCTAGTATTTATCTACTCCACCATTTTGGATCCTCTGATTTTATAGCTTTTTTTTTTTTTTTTTTGTACTGTTACATAATAAACTGTTTTTTTTAATTTATTGGGGTGACAGTTGTTAGTAAAATTACATAGATTTCAGGTGTACAATTCTGTATCACATCATCTATAAATTACATTGTGTGCTCACCACCCAGAGTCAGTTCTCCTTCCATCACCATATATTTGATCCCCCTTACCCTCATCTCCCACCCCCCAACCCCCTTACCCTCTGGTAACCACTAAATTACGTTCCCCAGATTAATTTTCAAAACCCCATGGCCATCTTGTGGTTACTGATTGTTTTATAATCCCCTCACCTTCCCCCTTACCCCCACCCCCCCACCCATCTAGCAACCCTCAGTTTTTCCTCTTTAGCTTTTTTTATTGAGGTGTAATTGACATATGACTTTATATAAGTTTCAGGTGTACAACATAATGATTCCAGATTTGCGTATATTGTAAAATATTTACCACAACAAGTACAGTTAATATCCATCACCATACATAATTATAATTTTCTTGTGATGAGAACTTTTAAGATCTATTCTCTTAGCAATTTTCAAATATGCAACACAGTATTATTAAACAATCCCCATGCTATGTATTCTAGTTCCATGACTTATTTATTTTATAACCTGAAGTTTGTATGTTTTGACTCCCTTAATCCATTTTTGACAACCTCTCACCCCCCACTTCTGGCAACCACCAATCTGTTCCCTGTGTCTGTGAGTTTGTTTGTTTTTTAATTGCTTTAAATAATAGAAAATAAGTTATTCCACGTAATTTCTACATATATGTGTGCATACTAAATGTAATACCTGTACTTATTAAAGGTTGGCTGTGTTTGTTAGGTTTTTGACAAGGTTCTAGTGTCTAGGAGGTGAAAACAACTACAGTACTATTTATTTTTTATCCTACTTGGATGTTTTAAACAATAATTTTGTGGTTTACAGAATAGATATATTACCAAATTAATCCTTATTATATCACAAGTTTATGAGAGCATCCTTTCAGCAAAATACAAAACAAGGCCTTCTATATAGAAAATAGGTTTCAGATGGATTTAGTTTTGGTATTGGTATGTTATGCTATGCTTTTTAATTTATCATTCAACTATAAACTTTAAAAAGTCTGCCACTGAACCACAGGAAAATCAGTTAAGGAAATTAAGGCATAGAAATGAGGAAAAACTTGTCTAAGTTGTCTGAGGACACAAATTTTAGTGACAGAACTGAAAGATGACCCTGGTCTCAAAGAGCAAGCTTCCTGCTGATTTCATCAGAACATACTGTCATTCAGTTGAAGTATTTATTCCAGTGAAAAACAAAATAACCTTTCAAAAGCAATTAATTTTATGCAATATTTTATTTTAAATCTACTCAAATACTAATTGAATACCTACTATGTGCAAAACATTGCAAAGTAACATGGAGAGTAAAATAATGAAAATATTACTATTGTAACATATTTGAACAATTCTATAATTTATCCCTTTGATCCTTAAAATAATGTTGTTACATACAGAGTTAAAAATTTTATTTCCTCTTTAGAATGAGTAAAACTGAACCTCATAGACCATAAATGACTATCCATGGTCATTTGGCTAGTAAATAGGAGAACTGAGTATAGACTTCAGGTCTTATAAATATAGGTGGTATTTAAGCTAGCAGGAAATGTATAAGAGACAGAATAAAGTAATATTTGTAACAGATGAATAAATGCTCTAATTTATTACTAGTATTCATTTTTAGAGATGTATATTGGCAAGGTCATATTTTCATGAACAAATGGTGCTTTCTTTATATAAATACTTTAGTAAACTTACCAAAAGATTCTATGATTACAACAAAAAATTGTCTCTCCACAATTGTGATTATTCTCTATGAAAATCTATTTTTAAGTTATTCTATCTTTGCATTTATGAGTATACAAATAGCAAGCTATAGGTTTCAATTCTGGAAATTTTTGAGTCTCGTAAGGTTGAAATAAAACCAAAGACAGTGACATTATACATGATACTAGCTGGGAATTTAGGGCAACACTGCATATGTACATTTGCATTTGGATGACAAGATACTGGTGATGCATTATGTTAGTTTTCATGACTAGCATAACAGAATCACAAGAGTAAAGTATCTTTTTTTTCTGTTTGTTTGTTTGCATACCGAGTTTATATTTTGTCTAATAGCCTTGAAATTGAACATTTGGTAATTAAAATTTCAGGCAGAGAGCAGCTAGTTCAACAACATCGGACTCACTCTATAAACATCCATAAGTTTTCATCCATGAATAATACCTTTAAGTATAAGATAGAGACTTTGTACAATTGTCTGTACTTAACAGAGACATCAAACATTGATGAAATAAGGGTGTGTGTGTGTGTGTGTGTGTGTGTTTGATTTTTAAAAGATAGCTATCTTTCATAACTAGAACTAAGAGGAAAGCTGTGCTCAGGTGGTAACATTTGAACTGGGAGTAATAAAAAATTTAAAAACCTTCCCTTCTATTGTCGAGTTTGTTACACCTTTAAAGATAGTTGAATAACTATTTCCTTTTCTCAAGACTTCTCTTCAGTACCTTTACTATCCTAATGTGTGGTGAAATGGTTAAAAGCTCCATTCCTATAGTCAGACTTTCTGGGGTAAAATACTGGTATTGGTATGGTATGCTATTCATCAAAACATACTATTTGTAAATGGAAGTATTTATTCCATAGAAAAACAAAATAAATATCCATACAATTGTGTAACTTCGGATATGTTACTTAAGTACTTTGTGTCTCACTTTTCTAAACCCAAGATTTGCATAAATATAGTACTGCTATGGGAATTAAAGAGATATTCCACATACAATACTTAACACAATGTTTAACACACAAGGTTAGTAAATGGTTTATTATAATTTTTACTTATTGATATACTGAGGTAACATTTAGCAGGTGATATTTCCCAAACTTATTTGATACTAGATCATCAAAACACCTATTAACCTCACCTACATAATGATTCATCATTATTTTAATATACAGAATATTGAAAAGTCTTTATGATCATTTGCATGTCTTCACTAATGCTAGACTGTGAAGACAAAGAGCTTGTCTTGTTGATATTTATGTCCCCAGAGCTTAGCATACATCTTGGCACAATGTAGAGTCTCTGCATGTGCTAAATAGAATTGCAATTTATTCCCAGTTTTCTCTCTCAACCAGACAATGTCATCTATAATTCTAACTTATAGTTTTTTACGTAAGTGTATGGTTCTCAAATCTGTCTCCAGCTTTGGCTACTCTCTTGAATTAAATATCTAAAATTCCAATCTCTGCTATATATCGTCATGAGAATGATTGGTCACATTAAAAAAATATCTGAATCTAATTTCAGTATATAGTAACCATTACTGGAGTAGGGGTGAACTTCCAGTTTCCTGTTTCTCTTTATTCTAATAAATCTTTCTCACTGCCATCCAATTACTCTTCCTTAAACACAGGTCTCATCATACAGCATTCTTGCTCAAAATATTTCATAGCTCCCTACTGCTTACAAAGTGCAAACTGTTCAGCATTGCATGGCACTAGCCTTGTTTCCAGCCTCATGTCCTGCTTCACCTTCTCTAAAAGCCTTCAGTTTGGCAACATCCATTACATAAGACTTTGTATGTTTTTAAGCATAGGTCTCATAAAAAGACAGACTGGAACTGCTTCAGAAACTATAATTTAATTTGGAATATAAAGCCAATAATTCCCTTTACTAAACATATTGACAAAATTTTTATGATTCACAAATAATTTGGATGAAGATATATTTAGAAGATATGTTTAAAAGATTAATATGAGATATGATAATGACAATAGCCACATACTTTGCAATAGAAAATAAATGTATCCATTTTTCTGGGGCAACCAGACCAACCAACAAACTCAAGTATTTGTATTTATTTCTATCTTCACTCATTTATCATGTTCAAGGTGGGATTTAGAAAAAAAAAAGCTAAAACAAATTCCTTCAGGTAGAAATATGATTAGTACTTTGTCTCTTGCACTTTACACTAACCTTTTATCATTTATAAAACGTTATAGGATCTCTCTCTGAAAATATTATTGATCTCTCATTAGAACTCGTCAGAGTGTGATTCATGATGTGAGTCACAGATGTCCTAAAATAGCATAGTCTAACCTCTACTCCCATCACAATTTATCAGGTTTCAAGATAGAAAGTCATTGGCAAACTAAGTTGTCAGGAAAACAAAACAGCAAAAGAATGTCTTAATAAAAACAGTTTGTGTTTGTATGTGTGTGTGTGTGTGTGTGTGTGTGTGTCCACTCAAAAGATAATTCAGACAAAAAAGGGCAAAATTAATTAAAATAGTTTTAATTAAATGTCTCATTTTGTTTTGTCTATAATAATGATGAGTATAAAATATCACTTTAAGTTTAATTAGTTCTTACATCTTATTAAAAAAATGACTTGGATTTAAGAGAACCTAAGAGTCCTACTGTTATCTCCAACCTTGATGGGCAATCATTTCTTTAAAATCTTACCAAGTACTGACTATACAAAACCGATTGTAGGAGAAACTATTATGAATAGAAAGAATCCTTGCTGTAGCATCCTTATAGTCTAGTGCAAGAGAGTTATGGACACACAAAAAATATAAAAATGGCAGAATATGGTATGTGTAATATTTGACTCATAAAAATAAAGACTTGAAATGATCAAGTAATTTCTTTAGGTTTTTATCAATGTTGATAGATATAGGTCGATAGATGATAGATGACAGATAGATAGATAGATAGATAGATAGATAGATAGATAGATAGATAGATAGATAGATAGACAGGTAACAGAGATGTAGACAGAGGGATGGAAAGGGAGAGGAGAGAACGAAATAGAATATGATCTTTAAGTGTGTGGACTCTTGAGCCAGATTGTCTCATCAGTATTTAGATACTTGCTATGGGTTAAATTCTGTCCCCTGCCCCAGGAAAATGCATTGAAATAACTCCATACCTCAGAATATGACCTTCCTAGGAAATAGGATCTTTACAGAGGTAAACAAATTCAAATGAGATCATTAGGGTGGATCTTAATCTCAGAAGTTGTCCTTATAAAAAAAGGAACTTGAGATACAAAGACACACAGAGAAGGCAATGTGAAAATACACACAGAGAATACAGCCTTGTGACTGGAGTAATGCATCTACCAGTCAAAAAATGCCAAGGATTGCCAAAACACTAGAAGATAGAAGCAAGAAGAATTCTCCTATAGATTTCTCAGAGAGATCATGGCCCTTCTGATACCTTGATTTCAGATTTCTAGCCTTTAGTACTATGACATGATACATTTCTATTGTTTGAAGTCACCTAGTTTTTAGTGCTTTGTGTTGCCAGCCCAAGGAAGCTAATAGAGCACATAGATACTATTTTCTCATGCGTAAAATGATGACAATAATGAAATTTATCTCATGTGATTTTTGATAGTGAGTTTATACATGTCGGTACTCAACAAATGTCACCTACTAGAATAAAATTATAGAAGATGAGATAAACACAATTATAATCTCCCTGGATGATTAATTTGGGGACATTGTGTTTAGGTTCAAATGGCCTCCCTCTTTAAATAATTTCTATACTAGATATTTATCTTTTATTCAAAATAAACAAAGAATAAGAAATCATCAAGAAAACTAATACTATCTAATCTATGCTCATTTGAAAGAAGACCAAAAATTTACAGATCTCCTTGCCTATTTCTAAATAGTTGATTGTAGCATACCAGGGTAATTGGATAAATTATCAAGATTCATAATCTACTACATTCATATTAGTCAATATTTTTACTTTTTCTTTTCCCATACATATTTGCCAAATTTACTGATTAAGTTATAAAAGCGATGTCATAAAAGTATTTGGCTTATTTTAAGAATAAGAAGTAATGATTTTAGAGGAAGAATGTTGATTTTTTTTGGATCAGTTATATAAACTGTATCTCTATCTTACACTTTTTGCTGAATATGTAGAAGCAATAAACATTATTTTGTTTAGAACACAAAATACCTAAAGAATAGATATGAACACTTGCATGTACTTAATGGATTTTTAAAAATACCTTGGAGAAAGAATTTTATGACAATCCATATAAGATAATTCTATTGTAAATGGTTTAACTTGAATATATATTTTGTATTACTATATGTGGTTCAGACTGTCACATGTTCATCAAATCTGTTTACTATTTTTCCTGGCAGAAAGCTTGACTGCATTTTCCCATCTCTCTTGAAATTAGGTATGACCATGTGATTGAGCTCTGGACAGTGAAATGCCAGAAGAGATGTGTGCCAATTACAGGCCTTGCCCAAAAAATCCTCATATATGTGACTCTCCAGATTATTTTCCCTTTTGGCTAGATGGAATGGAAACAACTTAGTTGTACATTCAATGTAGTGGAGCCATAAGATGGAAGGAACCTAGGTAACTTAATTACCTTTTGGAAAGGGAGGCATGACCAAGAACATCCATACTGAAATTTTTTAATGCGAGCCAAAAATAAACGTTTACTTTTTTAAGACACAGATATTTCAGAGGTTTATAAATTACAGAAGCAAGTGTACTGTATTTAATATTCCATGCCATACTCACTTTGTATGTACCAACAGATAACACAATCCTAGGATTTATTTAGGCTGATATTCTTTCTAGTTTGATGGAACTGAATAACTCTTTAGTTATTGCTTGAGATAACAAAATATATATTAAGATAGTGTCTGCATAGTAGATTATACAATCTCTTCTGAAACCTATTATAAAAAAAATTCTAAATTTATACAATTTATATTGCACCTGTAATCCATATGGAGAACAGATGTTAATCAAAATTTGTGTAGTGCCCATTTATTACTTGGAAAGTGTTATTACTTGGAAAGTGTTATGAAAATGTTTTCCTCTTTTATCGCATATAAAAATAACTTTGCCTTCTTTAAAATTCAGCTTTGTTATTAAAAATATTTCACTATTTTTGTCTTTCTTGTTCTTGTTCCTAAAATTGTGACTGCATTAGTAAAAACTTACTATTCTTAGTTCTTTTAATAGTTAGGAGGATAGATTCTTTTAAATTAGTTCAATAAATAATGAAATTTATTGTAAGGATACAGTAAGACTCTCAGGAATCTGGAAAAAGAATGGATATATTGAAAGATATCAAGTAACTGACAAGCTATTATAAACCAAAGGCAGCAGGCAGTCTCTTTACCTTGATCCATAGCCATCAATGATTCTGTTTGCATATCTGTTTCAGTTGCGTTCTTGTCTTTGCCAATATGTGTTTTCTGCTTATTTACGAATACTGTGTTTGAGTGATTCACTGTGACCTATGACTTCACTTCTGATCTCCTGCCTCTGTCTCAAAGTCTTGGTACTTCAACCTCCCAGAAGAATTGTCAGCTGTCTATATTTTCCAATTCTGCAGTTTCCAAAACAGGTATTTGATTAACCGATCGTATCTATTTTTATGAGTAAATCTAAAATTTGCTAGCCCTCAAGACAGATGTTCACTCTGTGGTCTGGTAACCTAGATAAGGAGCATCTGGTACAAACATGGCTTCCCCTGTTAGCACATTCAGCAGTGGTGGTTCATTTCAGCAGGAAATATTGGCAGGAGCATACATTTTGAAAGAAAGAAAGAGATCCAATAATTCTAAACTTACAGTATGGCGGGGTATAGTAAGGTAGCGTGAAAGCTATGAGGCATAATTAAACAATACGGTGAATGTTTAAATTAAAAAAATTACAGTAAAAGACAGATAGCCATTAATCCCCTCAACACCCCCCCACCCCGTTCACATTTATCCCATCGTTCTTGCCATGTTCTGATGCTGTTCTGGAAGTCCTCTTTCCTGAGTGTCTTTAGTTGCGCTGTCATGGCTGCCCCCATGTCCTGAATCATTTTGACTTTGGGAAAGAGCCAGAAGTCACATGGTGCCAGATCCAGTGAATAAGATAGATGAGGACACACTGTAATGTTATTATTTGACAGAAATTGCTGTATACCAGAAGCAATGTGTGACATGGAGCATTGTCATGATGGAGGATGATTTATGGCACACCTTAAAACACATCTTCTCTCAACCATAGCTCATACCCAACTGAGTGCACCAAACAAGTTGAAACTTGTCACACACTGTTACTAAGGTTCAACGTGCTGCTTCCTGTATTGATGATCCCTGCCTTTCCATTGGATGGCACTTGGCAGCACCATTCACCATATTCTGTGGTCACACCAGAAAGGCTCCTTGTGACACATCACTTCTGGTACAGCAATTTCTGTCAAATAAAAACATTGTAGTGTGTCCTCATCCACCTTATTCACCGGATGTGACATCATGCAACTTCTGGCTCTTCACCAAAGTCAAAATGGTCATGAAAGGTAAACATTTTGAATCAGTTTAGGACATGGAGGTAACCACAGCAGTGCAACTAAAGACACTCATGAAAAAGAACTTCCAGAACTGTTTCAGAAAGTGGCATGAATGATGGGATAAGTGTGTTCAAAGCGAGGGGGAGTACTTTTAGGGGGATTAATGGCAATGTCTCTTTTACTGTAATATTTTTTTTAATTTACACATTCACCATATTTTTTATCACACTTCCTATTTTAAGAATTAAAGAGCACAACAATATTTTACAGAGATTACAACTGTTGAATAGACAATAGCATCTCTACCTCTCTCTTGGAGGTCCAGAGTGCTGAGAGAACTATCTACATCTGTATCTATAGCAATATCTGTATTTATGTCTCTCTCTCTCTCTCTCTACATATGTATATATATATATATATATATATATATATATATATATATGTGTGTGTGTGTGTGTGTGTGTGTGTGTGTGTGTATATAATCAACTGTACTATTACTTTGATTCTGTTACTGCGTTTACTGTGTCAATCATTCTCAATTTAATGCTACACTTATATTCAATGATTCTACTTAAAGCATTTTTGCAGGTCAAGAGGAAACTTACTAAATTATAACTTTATTCAAGACATTAGTAGTTTCTTTGTCAGTGTTTCCTTTCTGTTTCTTACATTTTTATAAACATTAACCTCATGTACTCTAATTGTCTATCCCCCTCCACTGAACTAGAAATAACTCTGGGGAAAGGATAAAATTATACTTACCATATATTCCCAGAGCTCAGCATTGTGTTTAGAATATTCTTAGTGCCCCAGATACATTTGTTGCATTGATGAAAACAAGTTTTTTTGAGGAAGGATGAAAAATTCACATTTTAAAAATGTCCCTCATATTGCTAGGCACTGTGGTTCATTTCTAGGTGATCAATAGATAGTCACTGAAGTCAAATGAAAAAAACAAGTCCACTAACCTTTACGTTCTTTCTTTTGATCTTCACATCTCAGTAACAAGAGAATATAAAGAACCAGAGTTTATGATGAGTGTTTACATCATGTAAATGTAATTGTCACTAGTTCTAGAAAGAGGGAAAATGGGAAAAAAATATTAATATTGGTAATTAGGAAGCACAGAGTTAATTTGTGGCCCATTTTAAATTATTGTCTGGACATTATGGAATGGATTTCTTCACATTAATTTTCTATCTGGCCTCATCTCATAATTTTGCCTTTATTTTTTATTCACTTCCATTTACTTATTTTGTATCTTATTTTGTATTGTATACTACTTCATAAATGACTGGTCTATGATAGAACTGATTTCATGGCTTCACAAACCATAATTTCTATTTTGTTTATACTTTTACATCTAAATTTAGTTTTAATGCAGTGTCTTTTTCAATAATGCTGTTCATTTGCTTAATTTCATATTTGGAATTTGAAAAATGTTGCTGTAGAAAAGGATTAATTATATTGCACTTGTTAAGTGTTTTAAAAGTCCCTTGATATTGTCCTATATGACTATTTAATAAAAATTTTGAACTTGAAAAGTAAATCGTAAAATTTAATATTCACCCTGAGATGAAACTTCTTCCAGAATATTATATTTTACTATGTTGAATATTTAAATAAGTACAGTATCTTATAATTATATTATTTCACTAAACCACAGAAGAATCCACTGGAATGACTTTCAATTTATTAAATTCAGTGTGCCTTGATATGTATTTATCTATTTCTACAAATAGTGTTTTTCAAGTAGTTGGAGAAGTAAAAACAAACTCCTCTTGTTTTGTGGCACTCAGTAACTAAAAATTGTATTTCCAAAATCAGTTCAGAAATCATGTTTCCTGTGTCTGAATTGCTTAGATATCACAAAATAGTGGTTGTTAAAAGGGGAAAATGTTAGAATTCTGCCTTGTTATATATTTCCATTGTAACTGTAAACTAATATTTCTAAAATTTCCTGTTTCACTCAATTTTAAATGATGTATGCTGACAATAACCCCCTAATTGTTGGTCATTATTACCTAATTATGTAATCTCTCAGTGCTGAATGAACCCAGCTTGGCATAGAATTGTATTAAGTTCTGTTCCAACATCTCCCTGTGGTACTGCCACTTTCTTTCAAAATCGCTTACACTGTTGAGAGATACACGCTGCTGGCATGTGTTTCTCACAGGGACATTCTGCCGAGTTCCTTCTAGCACAATGGAGGGAGGAGTTCCTACCAGTCTGGGTCTCCAACCAAAACTCACAAGAATATATATATATATATAAAACACAAAATGAGTAAACAAAAAAAAACTTTCAATACCATGAATGCTGCTGTTATAGTACACAGTAAGTGGGATTACTCTTTTTGTACAGTAAAATCAAAGTGTTTTCTTCTATTACTAACTCCCCACATCTTACTAATCATACTTTTAAGGTCTCTTTCATTTCTGGTACTTTCCATCAATGTCCTCTTCTTTCTCTTTTGCTGCTCCTAGGTACAATTTATTCCTTTTTAGTTGTTCTTATCTCTTAATGAAAAGAGGAAAGATGGAATAAAATACACTGAGCTCCTAGAAGGTGCCTGGGTATATTCGTCATACATATGACTGTACTGATTAAACCCAGACAAACCTTGCATCACCGTTTTGGAAATGAAGACAGGGTCAGAGAAAACAACAACAACAACAACAACAACAACAACAACAAAACAATTTTACAGGGATCTGAAGTCAAGGAGGAGCCAGAAGAATCTAGTGAATTCTACAGGGCAAAGTAGACTTTCTTAATTACTTCCATACAGCAGCCCAACTGATATCACATGTTTTTACAAGGTCAACAAATCAAATAGAAGTTTTCATGTTATTCTCTGTAGTTCTCTAGCATTGTTCTGCAAATATTTTGCACATAACACATGACACTGTAGCCTGGGAGCAACAATGTAGGTAATATATCTGTGAATACAGAAGTTCTGTGTAGTAGACAACTGTGCAAGGACATTAATGATGATCCAGAAATGAAGAGAATATCTGATAATTCAACCTAGTAACTGTTCTTAATGGGTAACTATTTTCTAATCCGTAAAATTAGAGAAATGGACTTGATTATATCCATTTATAAAAGTAGATTCTTTGACAGGACATGTATGCATTGATTTCCAGTAATATTTGTACTTAGAGATGTCAATATTGTAATTTGCATGATTTTCTTTAAATTGTATTTCAAGGTTGTTAAAAATTCCCAAATTACAAAAATGTATGATATCAAAAACCTAACTCTCCTTCCTTCCCACCTCAATTCCTAGTCCCACTCCTCAGAGGTATTTAAAATCAATGTAGCATCACTTCTGACATAGAAAAAAACAGATTTATGTGTATAAATTGGGCTGAAAATGTGGAAAACAGTTGTGGCAGGTTGTATTTTCTAAAAATTGTCACAGCAATCAGATCAGAGATCTGATCCCTCATGCACTTTTAGAATCTTACCACTCTCCATCAGGAAGTGGAATTTATTTCCTCTCTACTTTAACCTGGGCAGGACTTTACTACTGTCTCAACACATAGAAAGTGGTAGAAGCCACACTCCTTGACCTTCAAGGCTGTTATAAAATGCACTATGGCTTCTAACTAGCTTTCTCTTTATCTTGGGATGATCATACTTGGCACTCACTCAACTTGTAGTAAGGAAACCAGGTCACATAGAATGAACATGTGTGGATATAGGTCTCAACCAGAAGTCTACTGCTACACAGCAACATATGAGTGAACAAGGTTTCAGATGATTCCAGCCCCAGACCACAGCCTCCAAGCCATTCCACCTTATGCAGTACCGAGCAGAGACAAGCTAATCTCAGTCAAGTACTGCACATGTTTCTAATGTCTAAGTAAAATAAATATTGTTTTAAGTCACTGAGTTTGGGGGTTATTTGTTACACAGTCATAGTAACTGAAACACCTGCCAACTTTTAGATGGCTATAGTGATTTGGCCCTGGTTTAAAGAATTTCAAAACCAAATATAGTGGTATTTCTCTTTGAAATAAATAGCTGTGGGTAAATTAACTTATTTCTAACTTTCATGAGTATAATAAAACCATGTACCTTTTAGAAAAAGGCTGTCTAGTAGAAATTTCTGCAATGTCCAATAGTAGTAGTACCTAGCAATATGTCAATTTTAAGGATGTGAAATATATCTAGTGTGATTTATGAAGTGCCCTTTTAATATTATTTAATTTTAACTCAAATTTAAATAGCCACATGTAGTTATTGGCTGCTCTATTGGACAGAACAGATTTAGAAGGCACTTATAATTTGGGTTAAAATTTTATTTAAGTTTACAAAGTTAGTCAAAGCTGCCACAACTAGATTTCTAGTTGGACAAAAATTTATTAATTTTTCTTAGCTAGAATTAATCCAGTAAAACTAATTATTTTGAATGACTCTAAATTATTTCCTCTTTTAAGTAGAGGGGTCTTTAGAAATCATTAAAATATTTTAGTAATGCAGTGATATACTAATTGAATAGTGAGAGCTAAATAAAAAAATTTTCAAACAAATATTTGGAGAAATTATCACTCATCAAAACTCTTGGAAAGATATAGTAGACAGTATAATTTTGTAATATAAAGGATATAGAGAGAAGGAAAAAGTGTTTGAATGCAAGAATTAATGGTGAGGAAGCCTGACACAAGAGTACTTACTATATGTGTATCTTTATATGGTATTCAAAAACAGGAAAAAATAATGTATAATAATGACAAAAAAAGATAAGACGAAACAGAGTATCATTTGCCTCAAAATAGGGAAGGGAATGACTGGAAAGAGACCTTAAGAAATTATTTTTTAATCTTAATTGGAGCCTGAATAACATTGGTATAGATAGATAGATAGATAGATAGATAGATGGATAGATAGATAGATAGATAGATAGATAATAGATAGATAGATATATGAGTGTAACCTGTGAAACTCTGAGAACATAATGTTCTGTTGTTTAAGCCACCTAGCTTGTTATCTTCTTATAGCTTCCATAGCATGTTATTGATGCATGATAGAAAATTTAAATAGACAGATGGATATATAGATAGATAAACAGATAGATAGAATGATAGGTGATACATACGTATGTATGCACCAAAGTCACTCATATATAGAGATAGAGATAGTTATAGATATCAATATAAGTAAATCTATCAGAGTTTCACAGGTTACATGTTCAAAATCAAGATGTTTGCAGGGGTTTTTTTGTTTGTTTGTTTGTTTCTTCTTAGGCCTCTAGCCTTGGCTTTGAGATGGACACCTTCTTTCTGCGTCCTCACCTATCCTCTTCTCTGTGCGTTTACATCCATGGTGTCTCTTCTTATAAAGACACCAGTCCTATTGGATTAGGGCTCCACCCTTATGAACTCATTTAACCTTAATTACCTCTTTAAAGGCAATATCTCCAAATATCACACTGGCGGTTAGGGACTCAACCTTAAATTTTCAGTGGGGGAGGATCAAGTCAGTCCATAACTCTGTATATGCCAAAATTTATCGATATGTACATTTAAGTTGTGTGCTTTTCATTTATGTCAGTTAATTATCAATCATTTGAAAAACTGTATCATGAACTTATTTTCATATGTAACTTTGTGCAATTTATCCCTTTCATGAGTAAAAGTTTTATTAAATTGTTCTGCTATACCATCTTGGATTCTACTGCTTTTTAAAAAAATTCTAAATAATTAACATCAGTCCAAATATTTATTGACTTTCCACAAAAAATAAATGGAGCCCTAACTTCCAATTTATATCTTCTTCCCTCCTGAAAGCATCTCAGTTAAAACTGACAGATGCAGAATAGAATATCCATCACTTTCAAAGGGATTTCTTCATGATTTGGTCACCGTTATAGGCATCTGTTTGACTTTTTAAGTACCTGAATAGTCTATCTATACATGACACATCTGACCATATCCTGCCTAGCTGTCTGACTCAGGTATAGAAGCTACTGGTGCAATTCCGAGGTATTTAAATACCTCTAGCATGTTAGAGGCCTTCATATGTGTCTGGCTAATACTAATATAAGAGAAAGAAATGTCATAAATTTTTGACATATAGTCTTCTTTTATATCATTTGCTTGTTATTTCAAAGTAATCAAATTTCTCGTGGCCTATTCTATGTCAACTATTCCTTTCTTTACTATCAGAGATTCATATTACTCAGGGTATCAATGTGCCCAGATTGAAATATCTAAGTTCTCAGCCTTTCTTGGAGTTACAGTGACTACATGACAGAATTCTAGCCAATGGGATACAGGTGGAAATCCTGTGGAGGGAATCCATTCCAAATAAAAAGGCCATATGTCTCTATACCATTTCACCTTTGGACTTTCTACCTAACTGTGGTTTTGAAGATAACAGACGTAGTATGACAACTGGACACCCTTTAACATGAAAGATCACGTAAGCTCAGCAGAATTAAAAGTTAGAAAGATCCCACCGGCATTGACGAATCTCTTAATAACCTTGAACTTTCTGCCACTGGGCTTCTTTTTATGTCATAAAAATAAACCCTTCTCTGTTTATCCAAATTCTTTGAGCTTGCTATTGCCTGTAAGTGAATATACTCTGACCTGTTAACATGAGAAGTGAAATTTTGTAAATCAGCTGTCCTATTGCAAATGTGGTTTATGTATTATCAGACTGAAAAACCCTGGAGTTGTTTGTTATAAAGTTCTGAGAAATCATGTATAAATTCTCCAGGACACTGTTGTCTTCAGAATGGCACTAGTATCTAATGAAATGACCTGGTTTTAAATGTTAAGAGAAGGCATCAGGTATAATCTCTATCTCTATCTCTATCTCATCTCTATCTCTATCTCTATCTCTATCTCTATCTCTATCTCTATCTCTATCTCTATCTCTATCTCTGTATCTATCTATCTATCTATCCAGGTATCTATCTATCAATTGATCTATCGATCTGTTGATCTATATGTATATCTATCTATCTATCTATCTATCTATCTATCTATCTATTTATATAGATAGATAGATAGATATTAATTTGAAAGAAGCATTGGGAAATTTATACATTGACAATTTTTACTTAACTGTTGCATTTATGAGGAACAGAAATTGCATGACGAACTAAAAATAGGTATATAACAAACAACAATACATTTCTGGCTGTGGTTCATTAAAAGATAAATCTCATTTATTGAGTGAGCTCTCTGTAAAGGGCAGCATAGCACAAGCATAGCAAGTGACTCTAATGTTGAAATGTTAAAGAATAGGTGTAATTTAAAATATAATGAACATTTTCAAAAGCTTTTGTTTATGGTATGAACTTATGTGTTTTTCTTTTAGAAATGACATGAAAGACTTTGGAATTATTTTAAAGGCTGGGTTATAATAGAAGCCTTATCCATCTTGTTGATTCAGAAAAGTATAGAGCTCAATCAGTAATCTGGTGTTTCTGTTGGGAGCAAAGGGATCATCAGTGGTTGCGGATACTAAATTTTTAGGGAATATGCAACATAGACCTTAAAAGTGCCTAAGAGGTCAAAGAATTTATATTGTGATGCTTATGTGTGATGATTATTAGCACATATTAGGGAGCAAATATATTTAGAAAAACAAGAAAACTTGTCTTGAACTTCCTATGTCAGTAAAGTATGAGCAACTTCCTGAAATGGTACTGATATTTCATATCATCAGTGCATATCATCAGTGATCAAATGTATTCATCATGTCCAAGAATATGCAATATGGGTCTGAAGTAATTTTGACTAAAGGGAGTTCTGGAATTTGTTTATTTCCTTCCCTTGCTGGAAGCCTTGTTATATGGTATATGTATATATAAGGACAGGCAAATGTATGATGAATTTGCTGTGTCTAAACCATTATCCTATAAAGCATAGGCATTTAAATGTAATTTGAATGAAATCATCGATGGGAACTATGATTCAGTTAACAAAAGTAGACCCTTTCTAAGGGACTTTTTATATTTTTAGTTCAAATTACATTTTAATCAGTTGGCTTATATGAGGTATTTGGTATCTTTCTATGAAAATTAAATTTCTCCAATAAGATGGAGAATCCTTTGGGACACTCTTTAAGTCCCCAGAATGAAAGAAGTATTAAATGTAAGGGAAAGCTATTCCTTTAAATGTTAGACTAAAACTTCCATAAAAAAAATGTGTCCAGAATCATAAAAAGTTCTTTAAAGATGATGGGTACATGGGTGAGTGTGTGTGTGTGTGTATGTGTGTGTGTGTGTGTTCAAGTTTGTCCCCATTACTGGTGAAGCAGGTTCAGAGCTTTTAGTTTATGGGCTTTCTAAAAAAAGGCAATAGATTACAAAGTTAGGGCAAAGATTTATATTTGCTTAGGACTACATTAAAAAAAAAATGTACCTTTTACTTGTGTTTCTTACCAGCATGAGAATAGTTGGATGACTACTGCAATCATAAAATAATAATCCTCTTTTTTTGTTGCGGAGTTGTATGAGTTCCTTATATATTTTAGATATTAACCCCTTATCGGAGGCGTCATTTGCAAAATCTTCTCCCATTTGGTTGGTTGCCTCTTTATTTTGTTGGTGGTTTCTTTTGCTGTGCAGAAGCTTTTGAGTTTGATATAGTCCCATTCATTTAATTTAGCTTTTACTTCCCTTGTCTTTGAAGTCAAGTTCATAAAATCCTCTTTGAACCCAAGGTCCATAAGTTTAGTATCTATGTTTTCTTCTATGTAGTTTATTGTTTCCGGTCTTATGTTTAGGTCTTTGATCCATTTTGAGTTAATTTTGGTACTTGGTGACAGATAGCAGTCTAGTTTCATTCTTTTGCAAGTAACTTTCCAATTCTCCCAGCATCATATATTGAAGAGGCTGTCTTTTCTCCATTGTATGTTTTTGGCTTCTTTGTTGAAAATTATCTGTCCATATTTATATGGATTTACTTCTGGGTTCTCAATTCTATTTCATGGGTCTGTGTGTCTGTTTTTCTGCCAGTACCATACTGTTTTGATTATTGTTGCTCTGTAGTACAAGCTGAAGTCAGGGAGTGTGATATTGCATACAACTCTACAACAATAAAACAAACAATCCAGTTAAAAAAATGGGCAGACGACCTGAATAGACGTATCTCCAAAGAGAATATACAAATGGCCAATAGACATATGAAAAAATGCTCAACATCACTAATCAGAGAAATCAAATAAAAACTACAATGCGAGATCAGAATGGCTATCATCAACAAGACAAATAATAACAAGTGTTGGAGAGGCTGTGGAGAAAAAGGAACTTTCATACACTGTTGGTGGGAATTCAGATTGGTGTAGCACTATGGAAAGCAGTATGGAGGAACCTCAAAAAATTAAGAATAGAATTACCATATGACCCAGCAATCCCTCTTCTGGGTATCTACCCAAAAAATCTGAAAACATTTATCCATAAAGACATGTGTGCTCCAAAGTTCATTGCAGCTTTATTTACAGTGGCCAAGACATGGAAACAACCAAAGTGTCCTTTGATAGATGAGTGGATACAGAAGATGTGGTATATATACACAATGGAATACTACTCTGCCGTAAGAAAAGATGAAATAGCGTCATTTGCGACAACATGGATGGATCTTGAGATTATTATACTAAGCTAAATAAGTCAGACAGAAAAAGTTGAGAACCATATGATTTCACTGATGTGTGGTATATAAAACTGAAAACAACAAAAGAACAAGACAAACAAATGAAGAAAGAAAAACTCATAGACAGACAATAATTTAATCGTTACCAGAGGGTGGGGGGAGGAGCTGGTAGGTGAGGATAAACGGGATCAAATATATGGTAATGGAAGGAGAACTGACTCTGGGTGGTGAACACACAATGGGATTTATAGATGATGTAATACAGAATTGTACACCTGAAATCTATGTAACTTTACTAACAATTGTCACCCCAATAAACTTTAATTAAAAAAAACAACAACAAAAAAAACAAATGAAGAAACAAAAACTCATAGATACAGACAATAGTTTAGTGGTTACCAGAGAGTATCGGGGGAGGGGAGTAGTCAAAGAGGGTAAAAGGGATCAAATATATGGTGATGGAACGAGATCTGACTCTGGGTAGTGAACACATAATGTAATACATAGATGATGGTCGCGTCCCGTGCGACGAGAATTGTGGGGAGCGAGGAGGGCGGCGCAGGGTTAAGAAAAGACAGTAGTCATGAATAGAGTTTAAGGAGACCAAGGGACCCCCAATCTCAAGGACTGGAAACCCCGAATCGGGCCTTGCATCAGCTTTTATTAGTTCGGTGGGGAAGTAAAGGAGATAAAGCTTATCAATCTCAAGATCCGTGAATCCTATACATCATAATAGGAAACCAATTTAAGTCAATCACCCTTGCCTGCAGGCAGATGGACCTTAAGTCTCAACTTCCCCAAGGGACAAAACCTATATGCATATGAATAGATGGAGAGCACCTCATTGAATCACTTCCCTTGCAGGTTTTGGGAAGGAATGCAGCCACAGAGGCTGAGACTTTCCTTAGCCTGAGGAAGGTGGGGGGCTGTGCCCACTTCTGTGAACCCCCGAGGTTTCTCCTGTTGGTCCCCACGTGACTTCGCCTGGCTTGAGTTGTTCCTTCCTTGAGAAATCTTACTCATCATTGACTGTCCACTCATCTTTCTGGGACCAAACAGGGAGGCAGAAGGTGCAAACACAAAGGTTTAGCAAAGTCCGTGAAAGGATCCATCTTACAGACTCTCCTTTCTTTGGGGGCAGTTTCAAGGAAACAAACGGTTAAGCTGTTGTGTTGTGACAGATGATGTGTTACAGAATTGTGCACCTGAAACCTATGTAACTTTACTAACAATTGTCACCCCAATGAACTTTATTAATAATAAAAATAATAATAATCCGATTTCAGTAGATTGTTTCTTTTGAGAGAAACAATTTTTTTATAGAGAAAATGGTTTAGATACTGATAAATTTTTAATTGGAAATTTTATGACAAAAATCAAATTTTAGAATAACATTTTACAACAAAAATAAAGTCCCTTTGAAGGTGATTATGCATATTTTCTTTCCTAAAATGGTCATTCTAAGGGAACACTTGGATGTCTCCAAGCTTAGGTCCCCATTTTGTTTGTGCTTCTGTACCGTATTGGAGTCCTACTAAGTAACTGGTTATGTATAATTGCAGGAGCTACTATCTTTAATTTGCTGCAATGTGAATAAAACAAATTTATGGTAATAGTGATATGTTAAATGACATGTTTTAAAGTAGAGCGAGCTTAGAATGTGATGTCTATTTCATTTGTTCACTTGGTTGATTTAAAGGGAATGAACATCATCTGAGAATCAGATATTACATCTGTAGTCAGCTATTTGTACATGTAAGAATGTCCTTCTTATCTTAGTGGGTAAGTCTATGATTTATAGGGAAAGCATTTAGTGAGTAAGCTTTGTAAAGGAAAGTAGAGCACAGAAGGGGCAATGTTCTGTAGGGTTAAAGTACCATATAAAGATAGATGGTTTTTAATTTAGCAGCATGGAGTAACTTAAAAGGACCAGTATCAATGAAAACTGTAAAGATCCCCCTCAAGATGTTGGTTTCTTTTGCGTAAACTGTAGGACATTTATGGAGGAGGGCATTACATAGTCTGAGAAATTGCCTAAAAGAACTTTGATAGAGTGTGGAATCTGCAGGATGTTAAGGATGTCTCTACGGTGTCTCTGGATCCATAAGTCACAGAAGGGCCTGGGAGAGTTTTGCGATTCTCCTGTGAGAAAAGAAAAGTCAAGGTCAGTTGCTTCAGCATATAAAAGAACATGTAATATAAATCTAAAGAGCCCCCTTTTTAGAAGAAGAGGTTGGGAAAGGTATTATTTACATAACCCTAAAAGCACCAATCACAAAGATAAAAATTAATGGCTTTGCTACATTAAATTCAAGACCTCTATTCTGAAAAGGATGTTATAAACAGAATTAAGAGTGAGTTCGTTGAATGGGAGAAAATATTTGCAACATTCATCATTAAGAAAGCATTACTACTAGAAGATGCAATAAACTCTTTGAAAATCAACAAGAATAAAAATAGGAGAACAATAGCACATATGTAAAATGAAAAAAAAATTATATATTTTTCAGGACTTTTTCAATATATAAGTAAGCATATAGAAGGAAGATAGGAAGAATATATATTAAACATGTGAAAGCAGGTGCCTATGTAACTGGAGGAGTGGTATTGTAGAAAAGATGTGAAGGAAAAAAATGTTAATAGTAAATAAAGAGTAATGAATATATTAATAATAGTAAGCTATGAAAGGAAGAATGTAATTAACTTAAAGTGAGATCCGAAACAAGCAAACATAACAAAGAAATAGTCTAGCACACACCCCAAAATTTTACACTAGATTAGACCCTGTTCTTAATTTTATGCTGTGGTAAAGTTTCAAGATGACATATAATATGTGGTCTGTGCATTTTAAATGGCAAGAGTTCCTTAGATGTTCCAGAGGTTCATACATTTGCATGTATATCTAACATGATACTTTATCCATGATAAATTATAAATAAAGAAAATTACACTTTTGGATTTGAAATCATAGAACATAATGAGGTTCAATTGTGGGCACAGACAAAAATGATACACTTACGAGCAAGTTTCAGATTGGATTACTTTTGGAGATGAAAGTGGGAGATTTGATTGAATTGATGATCCTCTTCAATTCGTGACATGGTACTTATTCCTAGTTCTAGTTCTTTAACATATGGAATCAAGAGGAAATATAGTAATTTGTTAATCTTTTGTAGTTTGTATGCTGATATCATTATGTTCTCTCAGTATTTCCGAAATAATTTAATAACTAAAAATATAAAACAAATAGGTCATCTGCAAAAGTAGAGGTTAATTCAACCTTGATACTTCAGGATTTCTGTTTACACATATTGAGCTGTTACCCAGTTATTTCTCATAATTTCTTTAAATAGGTGGCTAATATTAAATTATCAGATATTTTAAGAATATCTATTTATCCCTATTTTAGTTTAACACAATATAGCCATAGATTATGTAGTCTCAGAGGTTCAGGGAATACTTTTCTATGGCAGTATAGCTGAGATCCAAGGGAAGTATAGCTGCTAACAAGAGTAAATAATATTTCAAGCAAAGGAAATAATGTTCCAAGGGCTTATTGTGAGAGAACCTAGTATGTCACAGGAACTGAAAGCCTCCTGCTTTAACATGATTGTTCTAATTAATATGTCAAAATTAGATTTGCAAGAAGGTCAAGAGTAAAAGATAGGAGAATGATTAGGAAGTTTTTGCAGATTGGTGGGGTGAAAGATGATGATGGCTCAGGCCAGAGTGGTAGCAGTAGAGGGAATGAGAAGTGATCAGATTTGGAATATATTTGAAAGATAAAGCCCATAGGCCTGGATTTGGGTGAAGCAAGAAAGAAAGAGATCATGGATTTTTCCAAATGTTTTGCCCTGAGGACCTGAGTGAATAATTCTATCATTTACTGAGGTTTGGAACACCATTGGCAGAGCATATGAGAGAGGAAATCCAAGGTTCAGTTTTACATATATTAAATTTGAAATAACTGTTAGACATACAAGATTTTGAGTATGCGATTGAGTATTATAATGTGGATTTTGGGTAATGGTCTTGGTTGGAAATGTGAAATTGGAAATCATGAATATATGGATGTTTTTAAGCCATGGGACTAGATTAGATCACCTAGGAAGTGAGTATAGATAGATAAGTCCTAGAACTGTGCCCCAGAGCACTCAAACATTTAGAGCAGAAACAGAAAGAGTGTATGGCTAAAGAAAGTGAGAAGAGATAGCCAGTGAGGTAGGAGGCAGGAAATCAACTGAAGAAACTAAATACAAACAGTTTATTTATAACATTAGATCACTAGAATGACCTCTCATTCTATAACCAAAGTGTCCTTTGAAAGGTAATTGGATAAAGAAGATGTGACACATATACATATTGTACACTTACTCATTAATACGGAGTATATAGCCAGGTATAATTGTTAGTCCTTCAGTTGTAATCAATTCATATACATATAGGCTGATGAGTTGATATATTTAATAACTAGCCAGATAAAAAGTCAACAAACAAAAAAGTATACAGAGATTGTGAAAAATCTGTAAAACAGATTTTATTGGACATTCACAGCAACATGCAATTTATTAACAATGACAAAATTTCTGGTGATACCTTTCAAAAAGAAACTAAAATAAATAAATGAATAAATAGTAGTATGTAAGTACATAGAAATAAATTTAGAAAATCTCATGCAGTAAAGAAAAAGGGTAGAGGTCAGATTTAGTCATTAAAGTTACATATTGCTTATAATTATACACTTACTCATTAATATGGAATGAGAAAAGCTATTTCATAAAAAGGTAAAAATAAGGGAACAGAAATAACATGACAGCATGTTAGCAAGCTAATTACAAAGATATATGAAAAAAGGCTCAACTTCACTAGCTATTAGGGAAATGTAAATCAAAACCACAATGAGATACCACCTCACACCTGTTAGAATGGCTATCATCAACAAGACAAGTAATAACAAGTGTTGGAGAGGTTGTGGTGAAAAAAGAACCCACATACACTGCTGGTGAGAATGCAAATTGGTACAGCCACTATGGAAAACAGTATGGAGCTTCCTCAAAAAATTAAGAATAGAATTATCAAACAATCCAGCAAATCTTCTTCTGGGTGTCTACCCCAAAAATCTGAAAACATTTGTCTGTAAAGATATACTCGTATGTACCCCTATGCTCATTGCAGCATTATTCATGGTGGCCAAGATATGGGTGGGAATAACCAAAATGTCCTTTGAAAGGTGATTGGATAAAGAAGCTGTGATACATATACATAATGGACTATTACTCAGCTATAAGAAAAGATGAAATACTGCCATTTGTGACAACATTAATGGATCCTGAGATTAGCAAGCTAACAAAATAAGTCAGCCAGGAAAATCAAGAACTATATGACTTCACTCATATGTTGGTGAAAGCAACAAACAAACAAGACAAACAAATAAACAAACAAACAAACAAAAACTCATAGACAGAGACAAAAGTTTAGTTATTACCATAGGGTAAGGAGGGAGGGGAAGTAGAAGAGGGAATTGGGGATTAAATATATGGTGATGGAAGGGGAACTGACTCTGAGTGGTGAAAACAGAAGCAATATATAGATGATGTATTATAGAAATGTACACTTGAAACCTATGTAATTTTACTAACCAATGTCACCCCAATAAATCTAATGAAAAAGATATTACATAGTGTTAACAATCCAAAAATGGAAACCAGAGTCATATAACATTTTCATTGAACAGATAGCTATTAGACGTATATTTATAGAATTCTGTAAACAGCGATGTGACTCAGAAAATGACAATTCTCCAAAATTGATTTTTTATAATCTCTTAGTCAGTGCCTCCTGCCTCTGCACAGAAAATGACTGATGCCAAAAAAAAGTTCATCCACAGGAAATTAACAAGATTAAAAATAATAAATCTCCTTCTAAATATCATGTCACTGACTTCTATGCAGGCAGTTGAAATCTGAGAAAGCTCTAAGAAGCTTACAGTCTTGGGAAGATCATTCCATTGATGCCATCAATTTATTTTTACTAAAATTTATAAGAGTTTGTCACATCACCTTGTTCTAAAAAATATGAGGTGATTCAGTTCTCTGAGAAGTTACTATTTACTGTGTTACCCACTATACATAGCCATATGATATATCAGGATGATCTCTTGTCTATGCCTTTGTATTCCAGGGAATGATTTTGTTTTGTGATACCTGAACCACTACAAGTGGGAGGTCAGGGGATTACTTTAAGAAAAACAATAAAAAATTAAAAATTAAGTATAAATGTAAGTATCTATTTGATGAGAAAATAAACCACAGTAAATACAAAATTATAAAAAGCTAAATAGTACAGAACAATAAAATAAAGTTTTTATTTCTTAACTGTGTAACATGCCTCTAAGACACTTCTCCCAGGAAGACATACAAATAGCCAACAGATATATGAAAAAGTTATCAACTTTACTAGCTGTAAGAGAAATGCAAATCAAAACCATAATGACACCTGTTAGAATGGCTACTATCAACAACACAAGAAATAAATAACAAGTGTTAGAGAGGCTGTGGTGTAAAAAGGACACTCATACACTGCTGATGAGAATTCAAATTGGTGCAGCCACTATGGAAAACAGTACAGAGCTTCCTCAAAAAATTAAGAATAGAATTACCATACAACCCAGCAAATCCTCTTCTGGGTGTCTACCCAAAAACCTGAAAACCTTTACCTGTAAAGATATATTCGTATGTACCCCTATGTTCATTGCAGCATTATTCATGATGGCCAAGACATGGAAACAACAAAAATGTACTTCAATGGATGATTGGATAATAAAGGTGTGGTACCTATATACAACAGACTACGACTTAGCCATAAGAAAAGATGAAATACTGCCATTTGCAACAACATGGATGGATCTTGGGACTATCTTTTTTTCTCTTTCTTTTTCTTCAGTGCTTTACTATATTGTCCCACTGTTTTCTGGCCTCTATCACTTCTGATGAGAAATAAACCGTTAATCTTATTGAGGATTATCTTGCTTGTTTCATAAGTCTCTCTGTCCTTTGACAGTTTCATTACAATGTAGCTCAGTGTGGATATCTTTGACTTTATCCTACTTGGAGTGTGTTGAGCATCTTGGATGTGCACTTTTATGTCTTTCAACAAATGTGGGAAGTTTTGAGCCATTATTTATTGTTCAATTAAATGTATTGGGGTAACATTAGTTAATAACATTATATAAATTTCAGGTGTAAAACTTTATAATGCAACATCTGCATACTCTGTTGTGTGCTCATATCCACCCAAAGTTTAATCTCCTTCTGTCACCATATATTAATATTGCCATTTGCAACAACATGGATGGAACTCGAGCCACTGTTTCTTTAAATATTTTTTCTGCCCCTCTCTTCTCTTTCTGGGACTCAAAATGTGTATGTTGGCTGATTTAATGGTTTCCACAAGTGCCTTAGCTTCTGTTCAATTTTCAATTTTTTTTTCTGCTCCTTAGACTGGACAGATCCAGATGTCCTATCTGCAAGTCTGCTGATTTTTTCCTCATCCTGTTCAAATCTGCTGTTGAATATATATGTGTGTGTGTATATATATATATACACACACACACATATATATGTATATATCCAAAAAAATGTATACAAGTGAACACTTTGGTCAACGTTGCTCAAGCTTTAGTTTACCATAATCAGAAGTGTCTGGACCCTGATGGTAACCACTTTGAGCAACTCTTGTACCTGCAGAAGTCAAAAGTGACTTGTATTCATCTTTTGTTATCGGTATATATTGAGTATTACAATTTTAATACAGTTTTCCTTTCTTAAAATGTGTATACATTTTTTGGCACCACACATAAACACACACACACACACACACAAGGTCAGACAATTAAGTTTGCAAACTCATCCTAGAAAAAGGGATACATACCTCATTGCTGAATGTCACCAAGGTCACCTTTGAAGTACTCCCCTTGGGAAGCTATGCACTGATGCGAGTGCCTAGTCCACCCTTCAAAGCAATTTTGGAACTCTTTTTATGGAATGGCCATGAGAGCCATCATCGTATTGCCCTTGATGTCCTTAATGTCATTAAAATGTCTGCCTTTCAATATTTCCTTTGTCTTCAGGTAAAGAAAGAGATCATTGGGGGCCAGATCAGGTGAGTAGGGAGGGTGTTCCAATACAGTTATTTGTTTACTGGCTGAAAACTCCTCACAGAGTGCCATGTGAGCTGGTGCATTATTGTGATGCAAGAACCATGAATTGTTGGTGAAAAGTTCTGGTTGTCTAACTTATCCATGCAGTCTTTTCAGCACTTCCAAATAATAAACTTGGTTAACTGTTTGTCCAGTTGGTACAAATTCATAATGAATAATCCTTCTGATAGCGAAATGGTTTGCAACATCATTGCAACAAGTTTGCAAACTTAATTGTCAGAATATATATATCTATATATAATTTTTCACTTTGGTTATTGCACTTTTCAGCTCCAGAATTTCTATTTGGCTTCTTCTTATCATTTCTACTATTTATTGATATTCTCATTTTGTTCATCCATATATCTACTGTTTGCTTTAATATTTGTTTAATATTAAATAACATTTAATTTTCCCTTTAGTTCTTTGAGAATATTTAAGACACTTGATTTAAAGTGTTTGTCTAGTAAATCCAATGTCTGATTTTCTTCAAGAATGGTTTCTGTCAATTTATTTTTTCCTTTGATGAGACATACTTTCCTGTTTTTATGTATGCTTTGTGATTTATTTTTGTCGAAAATTGGCTATTTAGTAGTATAATGTGGTGCATTAAAAATTAGATTTTTTCTCTACTCCTGGGTGTGCAGTTCTTAATTGTTGAAGGATACAGTGATCCATATTTTTAGTATTTTTTCCAAATCATTTTTTAAAAGACTATTTTTTTATGTGTCATCACTAAAGTCTCTCTTTCTTTAGCTTTTGTTCAGCTAATATTTTGATAGAGCTTTCCTTGAATGTCAGGAGCATTTTTAAGTTGTCTTTCATGATTCAGCATTTGCTTTGTTGCTATAAACCTCTGAATGTTTTTCAGGGATCCAACAAAGTTGATTCTGACAGTTTCTGCTTATTTGTTTGCTAGGTCTGTGAAAGAACAGGCTTTGGAGCTGCCTTTTCTGCCATTTTGCTTGTGTAACTCCTGTATAATAATTTTTTCTGCATCTTGGCTACATGTAAAATTTGGCTGGGCACCTTCATGTAAGGAAGCTGGGTAAACCCACATAATAGGCATTAAGAATATTCCAAATAGCTAGCAGTAACTTAACCAAAAAAAATGAAAATTAGATACAGAGAACATTTTGATGGTTGCCAGCTTGGAGGGGACTTGCGGGTGGGTGAAAAGCAATTAAGAAGTACAAATTTGTTGTTACAACATAGTCATGGGGATGTAATGTATAGCATAAGGAATATAGTCAATAAAATTTTAATAACTATGTATGGTGTCAGATGGGTACTAGATCTATTTGGGTAATAAATGGGAGAGGAGATGGGGGCAGGGTGAAAAGGTGAAGGGATTAAGAAATACAAGTTGGTAGTTACAAAATTGTCATGGGGATGTAAAGCATAGGGAATATAATCAATAATATGTTAATAACTATGTATAGTGTCTGGTGGTACTAGTCAGGGGGATCACTTCCCAAATTATATAAATGTCTAACCAATGTGCTATACACTTGAAACTAATATGAAATAAAATTGAATGTCAAAAAAAAAAAAAGAAAAAAATTTTTCCCATTAAATATAAAGAATGTATAGTTGGATGTTCTATGATGAAGGGCTCTGTAATGTCAATTGTGTCCATTTGGTCTAATATGTCATTTAAGGCTGATATTTCCTTATTGATTTTCTGTTTGGATGATCTATCCATAGTTGTCAATGGCGTATTGAGGTCTCCTAATATTTGTGCATTTTTGTCAGTTTCTCCTTATAATTCTGTTAGCTGTAGTTTTGGTGTTCCATGATTGGGAGCATATATGTTGATAAGTGTTATGTCTTCTTGTTGTATTGTCCCCTTTACCATCATGAAATGTCCATCTTTGTCTCTTGTTACCTTTTTTATCTTCAAGTTCATTTTGTCAGATATAAGTATGAATGCACCTGCTTTTCTCTGACTGCCATTTAATTGGAACATTATTTTCCACCCTTTCACTTTGAATCTATGTTTGTCCTCATAGCTGAACTGTGTCTCTTGAAGGCAGCATATGGTTGGGTTTTGTTTTTTGATTCAATCTGCGACTCTGTGCCTTTTTATTGGTGAGTCCAGTCCATTTACATATAAGGTGATTATTGATATATAAGCATTTTCTATAGCCATTTTATCTTTTGTTTCCTGGTAGCTTCATGCCTCCATTTTTTGTTTGAATCTGTGTTTCTGTCTATCACATTAGTTTGTTGGTATTCTATGATATTTTTCCCTCTGTTTCTTCTTTTTTATGTTATGTGTCTCTGTTATTGATTTTTTTGGGGGTGGGTACTATTACGTTTATGTAAAAAAAAAGATTTAGAGTAAGGAAAGCCAAGATGATAGATGAGGTCAATGTTAAGCCTCTGCATCCCAGGATCACACAAAAATTACAAATACATTACAGAAGAGTCAACCTCAAGAATCATCTGAAGACTAGCTGAATAGTATCCTATAATGAAGGATAAAAAGAAGAGGCCACATCAAGACTTGTAGGAGGGAAGGAGATGTGAAACAGGCTGACCCAAAACCCACAGATAGTGGTTGAACACTGGGAGGGACACATCAATTGTAGACATCCCCTGAGAAGAGGGAAGAGTCCCAGGCCAACACTGGGTTCCCCAGCCCAGGGGTCCTGTGCCAGGAAGAAGTGTTTTCACATCTGGCACTGAAATAAGTGAGGACTCTGTCCATCCCAGTGAGAGAGAAGGCAGTTGGAAATCCACATGCAGTCTTAAAGAACCCACATACAGACTCACTCCCTTGCAAACACTCACCTGGTCTCTGGTGGAGGAGCAGCAACTTGAGAGGCACCAGAGACATACCAAGAAAGACTGAGTTGTGTGGCAATTAGGCAAGGGTTGGAGGGACAGCAGCCATTGTCCCTGTGTGGAGCTCACCTCATATGTAGCCTACAGGAGGGCGCCACCTTTTCTATATTGAGCCCTCCCACAAAGGGCCAAATCTGAGTCCACATTGGTCTGGTAATATCTGCACGTGTGAAATATTCAAAGTGATGAAATGAAAGAGCTGACAACTAAGACTACTCTACCCAGCAAGGCTAACATTTGTAATTGAAGGAGAGGTAAAGAACTATACAGACAAGAAAAAGCTAAAGGAATTTATTACTACCAAGACAGTATTACAAGAAATGTTAAAGGACTTCTTGAAGTGAAAGGAAAGAGAAAACAAACAAAGATCAAAAATAAGAATAATAAAATGGCAATAACTATGCACCTATTGATAATCACTTTAAATGTAAATGGGTTAAATGCTCCAATTAAAAGACATAGTGTAGCTGAATAGATAAGAAAAAAGACCCATGCAAATGCTGCCTAGAAAGACCCACTGAAGATCAAAACACACACACAGACTGAAAGTAAAGGGTTAGAAAAAGATATTTCACACAAATGGAAATGAGAAAAAAAGCTGGGGTAGCAATACTTACATTGTATAAAGTAGATTTTAAAATGAAGACTATAATAAGAGACAAAGTGGGACATTACATAATAATATAGAAATCAACCCAACAAGAGGACATAACTCTAGTAAATATTTATGCACTCAACATAGGAGAACCTAAATACATAACATACATATTGACTGATATAAAGGCAGAGATCAACAGTAACTCTATCATAGTAGAAGACTTTAGCACCCCACTAACACCAATGGACACATCTACCAGACAGAAAATCAACATAAAAACAGTGGCCTTAAATGACACACTAAACCCGATGGATTTAATTGATATTTTTGAAGCATTTCACCCTGAAACAGAATAATATACATTCTTTTCAAGTGGACATGGAACACTTTACAAGATAGACAACATTTTAGGCCACAAAACAAGTCTCGAAAAATTTAAGAAGATTGAAATTATATCATGTGTCTCCTCTGACCACAATGGTATGAAACTAGAAATCAATTACAAGAAAAAAGTGAAAAGCACACAAACACATGGAGGCTAAATAAAATGCTACTAAATAATGAATGGGTCAACCATGAGGTCAAGGAAGAAATCAATAGATAGTTTGGAACAGATGACAATGAGCACCTAACCCAAAATCGATGGGACACAATGAAAGTAGTGGGCAATTCATAGCAATGCCAGCCTGTCTGAAACAAACAAAATCTCAAACGATCTAACTTTACAACTAAGGGAATTGGAAAAGGACAGCAAACAAAGCCCAAAGTGTGCACAAGGAAGTAAATAATAAAGATCAGAGCAGGCATAAACAAAATAGAGACTGAAAAA
Source organism: Rhinolophus ferrumequinum (assembly GCF_004115265.2). Classification (NCBI taxonomy): domain Eukaryota; kingdom Metazoa; phylum Chordata; class Mammalia; order Chiroptera; family Rhinolophidae; genus Rhinolophus; species Rhinolophus ferrumequinum. The sequence continues at coordinate 63,363,403 of NC_046284.1, forward strand.
AAAAATACAAAGGATCAATGAAACAAGAGGTGGTTGTTTTTTGAAGAGAGAAACAAAATATTTAAACCTTTAACCAAACACATCAAGAAAAAAAGGGAGATGATCCAAATAAATCAAATAAAAAATGAAAGGGGAGAACTGACAAAGGACAACACAGAAATACAAAAAAAAAATAATAAAATACTACAAGCAACTATATGCCAAAAAATTGGACAATCTGGAAGAAATTAATAATTTCCTAGAAGCATACAATCTTCCAAGACTGAATCAAGAAGAAACAGAAAATCTGAACAAGCTGATTACTACAAGCAAAAATGAATATGTAATCAACAAGCTCTTAACATACAAAAGTCCTGGACCAGATGGCTCCACAGGTGAATTTTACCAAAATCTCAAAACAGAACTAACACCTATCCTCCTCAAATTATTCCAAAAAATCCAAGAGAAGGGAAGGCTCCCAAGCTCTTTTTATGAGGCCAACATTACCTGGATTTTAAAACCAGACAAAGACATTACATAAAAAATAAATAAATAAAAACTATAAACCAATATCCCTAATGAACATAAAAGCAAAAATCTTTAACAAAATATTAATAAACTGAATTCAGTAATACATTAAAAGGATCATACACCATGATCAAGTGGGATTCATTTCTGGTATGCAAGGATGGTTCAATATCCGAAAATCTATTAACATTATACACCACATAAACAAAATGAAAAATAAAAATCATATCGTCATATTAATAAATGCAGAACAAGCATTTTATAACACTCAGCATCCATTTATTATAAAAACTCTCAGCAATTTGGGAATGGAAGGAACACATCTCAACAGAGTAAAGGCCATATATGACAAACCCACAGCTAACATCATACTCAATAGGGAAAAGCTAAAAACATTCTCCTTAAGATCAGGAATAAGACAAGAATGCCCCTTTCACCACTTTTATTCAACTTAATACTGGATGTCCTAGCCACAGCAATCGGAGAAAACAATAAACAAAAGGCATCCAAATGGAAAGGAAGAAGGAAAACTCAGTATTTGCAGATGATATAATGCTATATATAGAAAACCCCCAAGATTCCATAAAATAACTATTAGAACTGATAAATAAATTTAGTAAAGTTGCAGGATACAAAATTAATATTCAGATACTGGTTGCTTAATTATATACCAATAACAAACTATCAGAAGAGAAATTAAGAAAAATATCCTATTTACAATTGCATAAAAAATAAAATAGGAATAAATTTAACCAAGGAATTAAAATGCCTGTACTCAAAAAATTATAAGACAGTGAAGAGAGAAATTAAGGAAGATACAAAGAAATGGAAACATATACCATGCTCATGGGTAAGATGAATTAATATAGTTAAAATATCCACACTGCCCAAAGCAATATATAGATTTAATTCAATCCCTATCAAAATACCAATGGCGTTTTCACAGAAATAGAACAAAGAATCCTAAAATGTATATGGAACCACAATCCTGAGAAAGAACAAAGCTGTAGGCATCACAATACCTGATATCAAATTATACTACAAGGCTATAGTAATCAAAACAGCATGGTATTGTCATAAAAATAGACACATAGGTCAATGGAACAGAATAGAGAGTCCAAGAATAAACCCATGCCTATATGGTCATTTACTCTATGACAAAGGAAGCAAGTTTTTACATTGGGGCAAAGTCTATTCAATAAGTAGTGCTGGGCAAAATGGACAATACATGCAAAAAATGACCCTGGACAACCTTATTACACATATACAACAATACAGTCAAAATGGATTAAAGACTGAAATGTAAAACGTGAAACTATCAAACTTCTACAAGAAAATGTACGAAGTAAACTTTCAGACGTTACCCTTAGTAATATTTTTACTGCTATATCTCCTTGGGCAGGGGAAATAAAAGAAAATAATAAACAAATGGAACTACATCAAACTAAAAGGTGTTTTCACAGCAAAGGAAACCTCAACAAAATTCAAAGATATCCTAATGAATGGGAGAAGACATTTTCCAATGATACATCTGAAATGGAGTGAATATCCAAAATTTATTAAAAAAACTCATACAACTCAACACCAAAGACAAACAAAAAAATAATTTAAAAATAGGCAGAGGACTTGAATAGACATTTCTCCATAGAGGACATACAGATAGCCAATAGACATGAAAAATGCTCATCACTAATCATCAGAGAAATGCAAATAAAACCCACAATGAGATACCATCTCACTACTGTCAGAATGACTATTATCAATAAATCAACAAACAACAAATGCTGGCAAACATGTTGAGGAAAGGAAACCCTCATGCACTGGTGGTGGGATTGAAAATTGGTGCAACCACCATGGAAAACAGTATGGAGGTTGCTCAAAAAATTAAAAATACAATGACCTTATGACCCAGCAATTCTACTCCTGGGTATTTATCCAAAGAAATCCAAAACACTAATTCAAAAAGTATATGCACTTCTTACCATTTGCAACAACATGGATGGACCTAGAGAACATTATGTTAAGTGAAATAAGTCAGACAGAGAAAGATAAGTACCATATGATCTCACTTATTTGCGGAATCTAAAGAAAAGAATAAGTGAATGAACTAATCAGAAACAGTTTTGGAGACAAAGAGGAAAAACTGAGGGTTGCTAAATGGGCGGGAGGGGTGGGGGGTGGGGGGGAGGGTGAGGGGATTGCAGGGCAGTCGGTGACCACAGGATGGCCACGGGGTTTGAAAATTAATCTGGGGAACGTAATTTAGTGGTTACCAGAGGGTAAGGGGGTTGGGGAGTGGGAGATGAGGGTAAGGGGGATCAAATATATGGTGATGGAAGGAGAATTGACTCTGGGTGGTGAACACACAATGTAATTTATAGATGATGTGATACAGAATTGCACACCTGAAATCTATGTAATTTTACTAACAATTGTCACCCCAATAAATTAAAAAAAAAAAAAAAGTATATGCACTTCTATGTTTACTGAAACACTATTCACAATAGCCAAGATACGGAAACAAACGAAATAACCATCAATAGACAATTAGATTAATTATAGTACGTTTATATAATGGAGTATCAATCTGCCCTAACCAAGATTGAAACTTTACCATTTACAGTAACATGGATAAACCTAGAGTATATTATGCTAAATGTAATAAGCCAGAATGAGAATGACAAATACATATGATCTCACTTAAATGGGGAATCTAAAGAACAGAATAAATGAACAAACAAAACAGAAATGGACTCATAGACAAGGAGAATGAACTGATCGTTGCTTAATGGGAGGTGTGTTGAGGGGATGGGTGAGAAAGTTGAAGAGATTAAGAAGTACAAATTGGTAGTCACAAAATAGTCATGGGGATGTGAGATACAGTATGGGGAATAGAGTCAATAATGTTGTAAAAACTGGTTGTCAGATGGTACTAGACTTACGAGAGGGATCACTTCTTAAATTATATAAATGTTTAACTACTGTGCTGTACACCTGAAACTAATAAAAATAATATTGAATATCAACTATAATTAAATAAATACAGTAAGAAAGAAAGAAAGAAAGAAAGAAAGCATTTGCTTTGCAAAGATAAAACACAGAAAGTTTCATATATATAGTAGTCCTTTTTATTCAGCATGCATCTTATCTCTATTCTCCTTTGCAAATTAAGATCTTTCCCTTTTCTGCTTTCATGTTATTGCCAAGTTGCAGTAGCAAATTGTCTTTTTTTTTTTATGCTGTGTTTCCTCGAAAATTAGACCTCGCCGGACAATCAGCTCTAATGTGTCTTTTGGAACAAAAATTAATATAAGACCCGGTCTTATTTTACTTATTTTATAATATAAGACAGGGTCCTTAAAATATAATAATATAATATAATACCCAGTCTTATATTAATTTTTGGTCCAAAAGACGCACTAGAGCTGATTGTCTGACCAAGTCTTATTTTGGGGGAAACACAGTGTTTTTATCTCTATACTCTCTATGTTGTATTTAAGTGTATAATGCCCTGATCTGAGTAGGGGTTGCCATTTCCTGCTTCTGTCAGTCTGTCAGTCATCTTACTCATAGTTTTGTATCCTTTTGTCTTTTTTGTTTTAGGTAGAATAACCCCTTTCAGTATTTCCTGTAATGCAGGCCTTGTGTTGGAAAATTCTCTCAGCTTCTGTATATCTAGAAAGGTCTTTACTCCTCCTTCATATCTAAAGGATAACTTTGCTGCATATATTATTCTTGGCTGATAATTTCTCTCATTCAATTGTTTGAATACTTGATTCCACTTCCTCCTGGCTTGTAGAACTTCCGCTGAAAAATCTGGTGATAATCTAATGGGCTTTCCTTTGTAGGTTACCATCTTCTTTTCCCTGGCTGCCTTGAGAATTCTTTCTTTGTAATTAATTTTTGACAGCTTCAATATAATGTGCCTTGGGGAAGGACTTTTATGTTGAGACAATTAGATGTTTTGTTTGCTTCTTGGATTTGAGGATCCATTACTTTCCATAGGTTTGTGAAGTTCTCATCGACTATTTTGTTTGAGAAGGCTGTCTGTGCCCTTCTCCCTCTCTCCTCCCTTTGGTATAACCATTATTCTTATATATTCAGCTCCAGAGTTAACTTCTCTGAGAAACTTTCCCTGACACCCATCCCTCACCCCATTCCACCCCAGTCTGAGTTTGCTGCACTTTATCTAAACTTGCATAGCACCCTGTGTATACATCAATGGTATGTGTTTGTTATAGTGTATAGACATAATTGGTTTGCTTATATTTCTTCTCCATTCTATTGTGTGCTATTTCAGGATTGGTATCACATCTTATTTATTTATTTATCCTGAGCACAGTGCTTGGCGCATAACACACACTCAAAGTTTCTGTATTTTCAAAGTTTTATGGTATAGGAACGAGTGAAGTATATAAATAGATTAATACTTTTGATTAGAGTATAGTCTATCTTCTCACTAAAGCAGGTAGAGTAAAATTTTTCATGCATTGTCTTTTACTGTAAGTTTTTTTCCATTTACTTAAGGTTATAAAATTACTGGTATTAAAACATATTAAAAATTTCACTGCTTGCATTTATGTTAGATTTTTACAATTGGATTGATTACTGTACATGCAGTAATCAATTATACAGTAAAAGCTGAATCTTAAAACAGAAACTAATAATTAGTCACTTAAAGAAGGGAAAACATGTATAAATGTTTTCAGAATTTTGGGGTAGATAACCAGAAGAGGGATTACTGGGTCATATGGCAATTCAATATTTTACTAATATTTTTAGGGACCTCCATTTAAATCAGTAAATATATATTACTGCATATACAGTATATGCATCCTATTTTATTTTTTTATGCAATTGTAAATAGGATATTTTTCTTAATTTCTCTTCTGATAGTTTGTTATTGGTATATAATTAAGCAACCAGTATCTGAATATTAATTTTGTATCCTGCAACTTTACTAAATTTATTTATCAGTTCTAATAGTTATTTTATGGAATCTTGGGGGTTTTCTATATATTGTATTATATCATCGGCAAATACTGAGTTTTCCTTCTTCCTTTCCATTTGGACCTCCATATTGTTTTCCATAGTGGCTGTAGCAGTTTACATTCCCACCCGCAGAGTATGAGGGCTCCTTTTGCAGGCAGCACCTCTGATAAGGAGCTAATGTACAAAATATATAAAGAACTCATACAACTCAACAACAACAAAAAACAAGCAATCATTAAAAATGAGCAGAGAACCTGAAAAGACACTTCTTCCAAGAAGACATACAAATAGCCAACAGATATTTGAGAAAATGCTCAACTTCAGTAGCTATTAGGGAAATGAAGTCAAAATGACAATGAGATACCATCTCACACCTGTTAGAATGGCTATTATCAACAAGACAAATAATAACAAGTGTTGGAGAGGTTGTGGAGAAGAAAGAACCTTCACACACTGCTGGTGGGAATGTAAATTGGTACAGCCACTATGGAAAACAGTTTGGAGCTTTCTTCAAAACATTAAGAATAGAATTACCATATGACCCAGCAATCCCTCTTCTGGGTATATACCCCCAAAATTGGAAAACTTTTATCCATAAATATATATGTACCCCTATGTTCATTTCAGCATTATTCATGATGGGCAAGACATGGAAACAACCAAAGTGTCCTTTGAGGGTAATAAGATAAAGAAAAAAATGTGATACATATATACAATGGAATATTATTTGGCCATAAGAAAAGATGAAATACTGCCATTTATGACAGGATGGATGGATCTTGAGATTATCACACTAAGTGAAATAAGTCAGACAGAAAAAGTTGAGAACCATATGACTTCACTTATATGTATGTCTTATATGTGAGATATACAACTGAAAGCAAAAAATGAACAAGACAAACAAACAAACAAACAAAAACTCACAGAGACAGACAACATTTTAGTGGTTACCAGAGGGCAAGTGGGGAATGGGGTGGAAGAGGGTAAACAGGTTCAAATATATGGTGACAAAAGTAGAACTGACTCTGGGTAAGGAACACACAATGCAATATATAGATGACATATTATAGAACTCCACACTTGGAACGTGTTTAACTTTATTAACCAATGTAACACCAGAAATTTCATTTAAAAAATTGCCAAAAAAGAAAAAGAGGGAAGATATTACGCAGGGTAGAAATATTTGCAAATGTTTAATGCTGAGAGAAAGCAGCTGCAGTTTGAGAAAAAAATCTAATTGTTTATAGTCATAGTGCAGACACTTAGGAGAAGAGCAATGAGAAGAACATAGATGTATGTTATATTAAACCATGGATTTTATTCTTAATGTAATTTTAAATTGTTAAATATTTTAAATAAGATATGACAGGGAATGAGGTATTTCTAAGATGATCAAGATTTAATTTTGCAAAATCTATTCATGTGGCTGTGTAGAATATTTCTATAGGAGAGAGATCCTGGAGATAAGGACACTAGAAAGGATGCTATTGAAATAATTCAAGTATGAAATAATGAAAATCCGAACTAGGGAACTGACAATAGAAGCAGAAATAAGACAATAAATTTAAATTTACCTTAGCAACTAGAATTGATTAAATAAGGTTTCCATTCAGATGTCTTGGCATATAAAAGCAGGAATCAAGGATGATCTCAGGCTTTGAGGAAAGGTAAATAATGTGACTAGTCACAAAAGAATACATAAGAAAAGGACCCAGGGAGACGTGGGAGTGTTATGTCCAATCAGGAGACATATAGGATATCAAAGCCAGTTTGTCCATTAGGAATAAATTTAACCAAGGAGGTGAAATATCTAGCACTGAAGACTATGAAACACTGATGAAAGAAATTGAAAAAGACAAAAACAAATGAAAAGATATCCTATGTTTATGTACTGGAAGAATTAATATTGTTAAAATGTCCATACTATCCAAAGTGATCTACAGATTCAGTGCAATCCCTATCTAAATTCCAATGGCTCTTTTAGATAAATACAAAAATCTATCTTAAAATTCATATGGAACCACAAAAGACCCCAAATATCCAAAGTAATCTTGAGCAAGAAGGGCAAAGCTGGTAGCATCACATTTCCTGCTTTTAAAATATATTACAAAGCTATAGTAATCAAAACAATATGGTACTGGAATAAAAACAGACACACAAACCAGTGGAACATAATTGAGAACCCAGAAATAAACCTACACAAATACAGTAAATTTATCTTCAACAAATGTTCCAAGAGTAGACAATGAGGAAAAGGTAGTCTCTTCAACATACATTATTTGGAAAACTGGATATCCACATGAAAAGAGTGAAATTGGACCCTGATCTAAGCCATATACAAAAATCAACTTAAAATGGATTAAAGACTTAAAACTCCAAAACTCAGAAGAAAACATAGGAGAAAAGGTTCATGACATTGGACTTGACACTAATTCCACGGATATGACACCAAAACCACAGGCAACAACAAAAAGAATTTGACAACATCAAACTTAAAGCCTTTTGCATGGCAAAGGAAAAAATCAACAGATGGAAAAGGAAACCTATGGAATGAAAGAAAATATTAGCATGCTATATATTTGATAAGTGGTTAATTCCCAAATACATAGAGAACTTCTATAACACAATAGCAAAAAAATAAATAAATAAAAATAACCTGATTTTAAAAGTGGGCAAAGGACCTGAATAGACATTTTCTTTTTCCAAAGAAGACATACAAATGGCCACCAACTAGATGAAATAGGACTATTTGTGACAACATGGATGTATCTTGAGATTATAATGCTCAGCGAAATAAGTCAGACAGAAAAAGTAGAGAACCACATAATTTAACTGATATGTGGTATATAAACCAAAACCAACAAAAGAACAAGACAAACAAATGAGAAACAAAAACTCATAGACACAGACAATAGTTTAGTGGTTATCAGAGGATAAGGGGTGTAGGGGGTGAGAGATGAGGGTAAAGGGGATCAAATATATGATGATGGAAGGAGAACTGACTCTGCGTGGTGAACATACGATGGGATTCATAGATGATGTAATACAGAATTGTACACCTGAAATCTATGTAATTTTACTTACAATTGTCACCCCAATAAACTTTAATTAAAAAAAAAAGAAAAAATGATTAACTTCACTAATTATCAGGGGAATACAAATCAAAATCAAAGTAAGATATAATTTCACACTTGTCAGAATGGCTATTATAAAAATAAAAGACATGTATTTGCAAAGATGTGAAAAAATTGGAGCAGTTGTACACTGTTGGTGTGAATAAAGAGTGGTGTAACCACTATGGAAAACAGTGTGCATGTTTCTCAAACAATTAAAACTAGAACTGGCATATGATCCAGTAATTCCACTTCTGGACATTTATCCCAAAGAACTGAAATCAGGATCTTGAAATGTCTTCAATCCCATTGTCACTGCAGCATTGCTCATAATAGCCAAGATGTGGAAATAACCTTAGTGCCCATCAACAGAAGAGTGGATATACAAAATGTGGTATATACATAAAATGTAATATTATTTGTTATAAAAAAATAAGTGTTGCCATTTGTGACAGCATGGATGAAGACTAAGTATATTATGTGAAATTAAATTATCCAAACACAGAAAGACAAACAATGCATGATTCCATTTACGTGAGGTATCTAAAATAGTCAAACTCACAGAAGCAAAAAATTGAATGTTTCTTTTTTCCAGGGGCTGGCGAGATGAAGAAATGGGGAGTTGTTATTCAACATTTTAAAAAATTCAGTTATGCAAGATGAATAACAGTATACAACATTGTCCAATACTGTATTGTACAATTCTTTTCAAAGAGTAGAACTCATGTTAATTTTTTTTACTAAAATATAAATAAATAAATAAATAAATAAAACCATTTTCCAAACAATCTTGTCTACAGTTAACCCTAAGTTATCATATAAAAGCATACAATTTTTGGCCTACAAAATTGTTTTCTTGGAATCAGATATTCGTGGAGGGTTAGAATCATTTAATCTACATGAGTGATTTTGAAGTAGAGATAATTGTGGTCAAGAAAGTTTAGAACACCCTCTCAGGTCGCCCACTGAGTTACTAGTAGCAAAAGGTTGGAATCTAAAACCCTGATATGAAACACTGAATTATCTCTTCGATGTGGGTAGTGGAAATGTAAGTGTCAAACTATGTCAAATAATACCCAATTCTGAATTTCTAGAGTTTTAAATAAACAAATTTAGAAATTTCTAAAATAATTTTAGAAATGTGGAAATTATAAAACTGTCTTTGTTTAAACTAATATTACTAAGTTTGAATCTACAAAAACATTAGATATTTCCAAACTTAGGCTTTAAACATTTTCTTCCTACTTTGTATTGTTTCTCTAGGGAGCTGAAGGAGGTGCTAAAGGCAACCTGATTAATTGAATGTCATTGGAATATTCTGTGGCTAACTGAACCAACTGTCTTTTGATGACTCCAACTCTTCCTTTGGTTTTATATAAGTACAATCTGTATTTGATCATGTTTCAAGCTTGATAGATGAATAATAGTCTGGATTTATAAAAAACGGAGAATTCACTCCACAGGCTAGCAGGTAACATTTTGTTAAAATAAAGAATTCATCCTTTTTTTTTTTTTTTTCCCAGTTACAGTTGACATAAGACTTCATTGTTTAGGGAATCATATTGTCTACCATGGTCTGGGATTATGGCAGCTGGATGCTGACATATAATGAACCATATATTTCTCAAGGTGGCTTTAAGGAATTAAATAATGTGGGGGAGTTCAAAGGGAATAAGACAAAATTAAATTCGAACCTATAGTGTGGATGGCTTTCCAAGCTTCTGAAAGTAAATGTGCTGTTAACGAGTATGATCAATCTGATAGCTTGAAGTCGTAAAAGAAATAAACTCCCTCTGTAAATTATGATCTTGAGAACTCCATCTGCGAAGGAGTAATGCATGCTTAAGTGGGAATGTTTTAGAATTATTTTTCTCTTGGGGATTTTTTTTCTTGTGTTTACTGGTAAGAAGAAGACTGCTTAAAGGATTCCTGTAAAAATAGCCAATGTTACGGATCTTAGAAAATACTTATTGATAAACTCAAGGACAATTTGGTAGGCAACAAAAATACCTAAGGGTAGCCACTTTTATTTTCCCCATCATCTCTTTTCTTGGCTTTACATTTCTGAGCTCTGTGGTTTATTAGGAAACAGCATGACTGAGTGAATGGATAAGAATCACTGGAGTATAGATATAAATGTGTAAACCAGTTTTAGGTAGAGCAGTTGTTGACCTTGGTAAAGTCAGTATCAATAAAATGCTTCATGAACTTCAGTTAGAACAGAGTGTATAATTAGAATATGAAGTACAAATATTCCTGAGGTTGACAGAAGGAGTTCACAGAGAATGAGTAGACGGGCAAAGTAAAGAAATTCTCCAGCTGGAAATATTTAAAGAAGGGGAAAGCTCATCTCTGATAGATGGGCTATTTTTCATCTGCCCATATAAGGCCCAGGCTGTTTCTGAAAAACATTTTGTTCACCCGTCTTCAATCCACTTAATATACAGATTTTTCCTGCTTGTCCTTTGGAGTTCACTCTGTTTTTGAAAAGACTTTTCTTTATAATTGATCAGGGGTACTTGTAACTACATTTGTGTTTTTTAAGATGTTGGTAACTATACCCAATTTCCTGTCACCTAATTCAAAAAACATCTGTAATTCAACTTATCACAGAAAAAAAAAAAACTATCTTCCTCTTGGTATCTTAGAGCTGATTAAAAGATTCTAAAGAAAATATTTATGGTTTGGACATTAAAGAGTAATACTCTCATTAGAAGTCATGCCCAACTCAGAAAATTTAATTTGCATATAGTTTATTTTCACAATTAGCATTGAGAATAATTATAGCTACTGTATTCTCTCATGTATAATGTTATCTTTAATTCCAAATACACCCAAATTTGATGTTTTTGTTTTGCACTGTTTATTTTCTAATTAAAAAATATTTCTAAGACTGGTATGCATGTAAGCAAATATAATAACTGTTATAAGTAATCAATCAAAGTATTTTTATGATATCATATTACTGGATTTTGTAAAATCTTTGGTCAGCATTATGAAAATCTGTATTTGTTACATATAAATATCAAAATCTCTGGTTTAGATTTCTAAACTAAAATACATTTTGTCATCTGGTATTATGGTGTGCTTGGACCCATCGCTGTTATAGCGATAAGCTGAAACTTGATATTCCACTGTTTGAACTTACATTTCTGTGATCACTAACAAGTTTGAACTGTTTTTTAAAATTATTTTACTTAATACTGTCTGTCTTTTGGAAAATTATAAAAACATGATTTTAAAGCATCTCACTTCCTAATTCTGTATTCTATATCCCCTTTTCCATCCCTGTTTCAGTGACCTTGTGCCTGCTTTATCTGGGAAATCCTAGATTCCACTTATTAATCAAAGAAAATGTCCTGATCCAATTAGAAGTTGAAATTGTCATATTAAATGAATAAATCAACACTCCAGATTTTGTATTTTTATGTTAGCTTGAAATCATTCCTCAGTTTCTAATCACCATAGTATATACATGAATACATACACATTTTCAACTTACAATGCTGATATTTATCTAATGCTTGCTATATGCTATGTACTGCTCTAAATATATTAATGTATTTTATATATATTTACTCAGGTAATCCTCTCAACACCCTTATGAGGTAATTACTATTAGTATCCCCTTTTGAGAAATGGGAAACTGAGGTATGGAGTCCAAAAGCACACATTAAGTGATGAAACTAGGATAAGACAAAGACAGTCTGGCTCAAAAATATATAAATAGATCACAAGAATCAATTAAAAGATAATAAGATACAACTGTATAGGTTTACAAACATAGGCTGAGAGATTAGACCTGATGTATTTCTCCACTTAGTAATTCTTGTTTTTTCCTCCATTAGTGCTTCCAATAAGAAGGACACAGGTGCTAAAAAGTTCTGAGTGCAAAGAAGTTATTGCTCAGCTTATGTTTAAAGACTTTATTGACACTACCCAAGCTGGAATTTTACCAGAGTAAACCATAGAGTGAAAGAGATGACCCTATGAATAAGAAATATCTTCAAGCACTACACATATTGCTTCTCTGTGGCTGGGAGGAAAAGCATAGGGGGAGAGAGAGAGAGAGAGAGAGAGAGAGAGAGAGAGCTGATTACAACTGTGAATTTCCTGGATTCCCCTTCAAGGTTAAAAAAATGAAAACAACAAAAATTTAGCAGTGAAGGGAAAGATACACAGATAAGTGTGGGGAACTATAAGAAAGTAAGGATGTTTCCTATTCTTCTGCTCATACCAGGGGTATTCTGTAAGCTTGTGTTTGACAGTTTTGTATCCAAGAAGGCACAGATGCAGTAGGTTAGCTAGAGATGAGATAAGGGTCTTGGTTTATAGAATAACAGGCAAGCCTTTCACTCCAATTTGCTGCAAAGACAGCAGCAAAAAGTCCTTGGTCCCTAAAAGAACACAAACATGACCAAAAGGGTGGACAAGAAAATACATATCTTGACCCATAGCAAGATAGAAGCAGTGGGCTCAGGTAAACCAAAGGCAAATGCAGTGAGTATGGAGAGACAGCATCAAATGTTTCTTCCCTGAACTGTGAAAATATATCAACTTTCTTTTGCTCCCAGACGCCATCCTAGAAGAAGCTACTACAGAGTGTGCCTTTGAGAGGGAGTAAGTAACCCCAAAATACTGGATTTTACATCAAAAGCAAAAAAAAACAACAAAAAAAAAACACTAAGGTTTGTTCTAGACAGAGCTGGAAAAACTATCTAAATTTTGCTGAAAAAAAAAGTCTAAATAAATTGAATAAGATAATATGTTATAATGGGTTAGGATAAGATGTCTGTTATAGGAGAATTGAAGGTTGACAGTGTTTTTGTCTTCAATTACAGGAAATAAAGAAATTTTCATTCATTTCAAATTTAAATGTTTAGAATACTTAAATTTCAATCTAGCCCCTATATTAAATATATATAAAATCAAGCATTCAATGTAAAAACCATACATGGCCAAAAATAATAGAATATGTTATGCATAATCTGGAATGACTGATGTTTCTTGAAATAAATTGGTTTTGAGAATTTTTATTCATAATCCAGATTGACTGATGTTTCTTAAAATAAGAACCTAGTATAGTTGGACCAAAACATAATTTTTTCTCCTGATTAATATACTTGTAGCAAGTCTTTATTACTCTAAAGACCATTGAACTAAGTTCAGTGTGGGAGGAGAGGTATCTGGGGAAATATTCCTTCAACAATTCCCTGCTTTTTATTTCAAAAGCAATCATCTGAATTACTGCAGATCAAGGCAGACTCCTAAGTTCTGGCCATTCACTCAGTGAAATATTATCATGTGTTGGCATTGGCCACTATTATTTTGTAGTCAGAAATGTGAGTTTTGCCCATGACTGTGAAGTGACATATTAAGCCTTTGTAATTCAGAGATTTCTTGTACACTTAATTAGATATGAGAAATGAAGAAGAGAGAGCAGTCATAAATGGCTCTGGAGTTTGAGGCTTGAAAATCTGGGGAAATAAACGTGGCATTAACAAAAATCAGAAAGATGGGAAATAAAGTGCAACAGCTTCTTTACAACAAATAGGGAAGTGTCAAGATTTGTTGAAGCAATAAAGAATGTTTCCCTTAACGGAAGCATATATGCCTCCAGGGCTTATGAAGTAGTCATTTCTAGACTCTCATGCCAACATCTCTCCATGGACCTTATATATTTTCACACTTTTCTTCCCACCAGACTTGTACTGTACAACGGATATATGGCGATGCCTACAATTTTGGTATGAACTGACCTCTAACTGTTGTATAAGTGATACCTTCCATTTGTCTTTTCTTTGGACAGTGTCAAGTTAAAGCCATCTGAGAGACTATAAAAATTATCAGATGTTGCTGTACGTTATTTTGTGCTCTCTCAGGATGACATTGTTTCTCATAGATAATTATAATATCTTCTGGAAAAATATTTCTTAAAAAGTTGTCTGAATGGACTGCATTTCCCCATGTTTTTCCTAGATCTAAAAAGCAGAATCATCCTTTGGTTATTAACTTGGTATTGGTGGATTAGAGATTTCAGTGTCTGTGGGATAGACCATAATTATTAGAAGGTAGTTGAGGATAAGGAAGGATCACATGGTGCTTGTGATGTTGCTTCATCTGACATTATACCTATACCGAATTCCATCAGTTAGAGTGTCTAGCTCAAACATGTCCTCATTTTCACACATGCACTTCTCCAAGAAAAGTAGAGGCTATTTTTTAAAAAAACATTGTATTATTTTGGTTTTTTTTAATTGTATTCATATTATCATGGTGACATTGGTTAATTAAATTATATAGGTTTCAAGTATCCAATTCTATAATACATGATCTATACATTGCATTGTGTGTTCACCACTCAGAGTCAATTCCCCTTCCATCACCATACATTTGACCCCCCTAACCCTCTTCTATCCCCCTTACCCCTTACCCTCCAGTAACCACTAAACTGTGGTCTGTGTCTATGAGTTTTTGTTTGTTTGTTTGTCTTGTTAATTTTTGCTTTCAGTTTTATATCCCACATATGAGTGATGTTATACGGTTCTCGACTTTTTCTCTCTGACTTATTTCACTTAGAATGATAATCTCAAGATCCATCCATGTAGTTGCAAATGGCAGTATTTTATTTTTTCTTATGGCCGAGTAATATTCCATTGTATAAATGTACTGCATTTTCCAATCATCTATCAAAGGACACTTTTGTTGTTTCCATGTCTTGGCCACCATAAATAAAGCTGCAATGAACATAGGGGTACATATAGATTTATGGATAAATGTTTTCCAGTTTAGAGGCTAGATACCCAGAAGAGGGATTGCTGGGTCATATGGTAATTCTATTTTTAATAGTTTTAAGGGAACTCCATACTGTTTTCCACAGTGGCTATAACAATTTACATTCCCACCAGCAGTGTACGAGGGTTCCTTTCTCTCCACTACCTCTCCAACATGTGTTATTACTTGTCTTGTTGATAATAGCCATCCTAACAGATGTGAGGTGGTATCACATATGGTTTTGATTTGCATTTCCCTAATAGCTAGTAAAGCTGAGCATCTTTTTCATATTTCTGTTAGCCATTTTTATGCCTTCTTGGGAGAAATGTCTGTTCAGGTCCTTTGCCCATTTTTAAATTGGATTGTTTGATTTTTTGTTGTTATTGAGTTGTATGAGTTCTTTTGGATATTAGCCCCTAATAGGAGTTGGTGTTTGTAAATATCCTCTTCCCTTTAATTATTTCCCTCTTTGTTTTTTGATGGTTTCTTTTGCTGTGCAGAAGAGAGCAATTAGGCAAGAGAAAAAAAATAAAAGGCATCTAAATTGGGAATGAAAAAAGTCAAATCGTTACATTTTGCAGATGAGATAATTTTTTATGTAGGAATCCCTAAAGACTCTACCAAAAAACTATTAGAAATGTTAAACAAATACAGAAAATTGCAGGATACAAAATCAATGTACAAAAATCTATTTCATTTCTGTATACTAACAATAAAATTTCCTAAAAAGAAATAAAAAAAATAATTCATTTAGCAATTTCAATAAAATGAAATACTTAGAAATAAACTTAACAAAGGATGTGAAGGATCTATACACTGTAAAGTACAAGGCATTATTAAAAGAAATTGAAGAAGACACACAAAAAATGGGAAGATATTTTGTGTTCATGGATTGGAAGAATCAGCATAGTTAAAATGGCTATATTAGCCCAAATGTTATACAGATTGAACGCAATCCACATCAAAATCCAAATGGCATTTTTTTTTCAAGAAATATAACAAATCATCAGATTTGTATGGAATCACAAAAGACCCTGAATAGCCAAACAATCCTAGAAAAAAGAACAAAACTGGAGGTATCACACTCCCTGACTTCAATTTATACTATAAAGCAACAATAATCAAAACAGTATTGTATTAGCAGAAAGACAGACATACAGACCAATGAAATAGAATTGGAAACTCATAAAAATTATACTCATATACATATAGATAGATAGATAGATAGATAGATAGATAGATAGATAGATAGATAGATATTCTTTGACAAAGGAGCCAAAAACATACAATGGAGAAAGGAAAGCCTCTTCAATAAATGGTGCTGGGAGAATTGGAAAGCCATGTGCAAAAGAATGAAATTAGGTATATGTCACCATGTACCAAAATTAACACAAAATGGATCAAAGACCCAATATTGCATAGAAGAAAACATAGGTACTAAACTTATGGACCTTGGTCTTAGAGAGGATTTTATGAATTTGACCTCAAAAGCAAGGGAACTAAAGGCAAAAATAAATGAATGGGGTTACATCAAACTAAAAAGCTTCTGCACAGCAAAGAAACCATCAACAAAACAAAGAGGGTTTATTAATAGATGAAATGTTTTTGTTTCTCTGTCACCTTTTCTTCGAGAATTATGGAGTTTTGTAGATAACTTACTGCATTCCTTAAAATCCCAGGCACAGGTCTATGCTTGGGCATATGATAGGCATTCATTAAATATAACTTTACAAATGCAATTCATGTGTTTCCACAGGATGAAAGTGAAATGTGGAGATAGGAAAGAATAAAACAGTCAAGCAGGAGAAAGGTCGAGGAATAGCAGCTATGTCTGTTGAGTCATCTGGGGAGAAGATTCTGATGTACAAGTACAAGAGAATTAATGAAAGGGTATCACCGGTGAATATGAAAGCAGCAGGAAGCAGCATTTGGCAGGGAAAGCCTTCAGACTGCATTGCCAATCTGACTCCTGTGAAAGGACAGGTGAGGACACAAGACTGCGAATGGAGTGCCTGAGATCATAATAAAGATCTGCTAGACTCTTGCCCAAACCAAAGCAAGTTCCAGAGAAAAGATTTTCTATTAGAATGATCTCATATGGGTCAGAAATGAACATCCTCGTTAATGACTCCACCATCCTTAGAGACTGGCTGAAGCCTAACCAGAAAGAGTGCAGCTGCTTGTTTACCTTTTCCAACTGGCATGATGCCATTAATGTAACAGATATATATGATGTTCTGCTGGACATAAAGGTGTCCCAGATATCTTTAGACTACATGATGACAGAGAGTAGGAAAGTTTAAAAGCCCTCAGGTGAAGCTATAAATGCATATTTTATCTGTTCCATGTGGTTGTGAATTGTTTCTTATTTCTTTTCTGACTGGGATAGAAAAAAGTATATTTGCCAAATCAATAGACTCATACCATGTACCTGGGGCTGTATTAATCTGTTCTAGCAAAGATACCACATTTAGCACAATGGCAGTGACGTGCAATTACTACTCAGGTGAGTTTGTGGTGGTTTATAAATTATTTTTTCGGGACCAGACTGATAAATGGAGACCGAATAATGACCACCACTCACGCATGCCACAAATCCTTGAGTGAGGCAACAATCTTGTCCATGACTTTCTTATGCATTACTATTTTGTAATCATTATCTTGTCCAGGGGTCAGTCTCAGAGGCATCCATTTGGCAATTCTACTGTGAGACCTTTTACCTGACTGACCAAAAAAACCAATGTGTGGGTGGGTTACTCCAACTCCAACTCCAACTCCAAGTTTGTCAAACCCTGTCATACACTCATGGACTGAGAAAATGACCACAGGGTGGGCCCACACACGCTTGAACCCAGAGGGCCCATTGTAATCGAAACTTTGGCCAGATACACATTTATTACCTGGTCTCCATACGTTCCCACTTTAACAAGAAGCCATGTAAAATTCCAGGTCTCTGGGTATCCATGTCAACTCAGGCCCCTAATAGTTTCTGAAATATCAGGCTATTCCCCTTTCCTCAGTGTACAGTAACCTGAGTAAATGACTGTAGGTTCTTTGGTAATGATTGTGGTAGAATCACTGCAGTGTAGACTTGGCATGGTGTTTTAGGGCCTTTCCTCCTGGGTATCTGGAAGCCTCTTTAGTCAACTTGTTCCAGGCCTGAAAAAGGACTTAGGTTCTGAAATTGGTCAGAAATCAATCAGTACATTTTATTAGGGTGAATATCTTCAGCCTCTTGCTCATTTTGTCTTGTACTACCAACACATCTCCTTAACTTCGGCATCATCTCGATGGATATTCATGGTTCCAGTTCTGTGACTGCCACTCTTACCCTGAGCCCTAGCCTGCACAGAAGAACAATCACCGAAGTGCTTAGTGATGCTGGTACTCCTCTCACCAGCATATTCCCAATGGCTTCAGTGAGTGGCATGTCCTCGGCATTCCAGTGGAATATAATCCTCACCGGGATCTCCTGGCCTCACATAATATATCTATTCCAACATGCTCACCTCCCTGAGCCTCTTCAGTTCTTCATTTACTACTTGCTATGTCAATTCAGATATTTTCCCTTCACTAAGCATGAGTCATCACTTTCCCTAATCTAGAGACGATTTTAGCAGTGAGTTTACCCTACCTACTGGAGGTCCTGTCATGTGTTAAAACTTTTACCTCAAGGGCCTCTAAATCAATAAATTCTTCTCTATCTAGACTTATAATCTGGCCCAATTGACCAGGTACTCTAAAAATCCAGACCCATAAGTATTCCACGTCTGTAGGGGAGGATATCCACAGTGGAGTTATGCTGAGATTTATTCCTAGTTCTTGATCTGATAGCCAAGAGAAGACATGGGGGGGAAGCTCTTGAGGGAAATCCTGTTTCTTGAAGTAAGACTAGTTCTGTAGTGTCTTCCCATATGGCAGAAATGCTAGTTATTAATACAAAGGTGTGGGCAAACTTTTTGGGTGCTGAGGTGTAAGAGGTATCTGAGGAGTCCAAATCTTTTGGACTATTCACCTAGATACCCCTGTACAGTGTGTTACAGTCCTCGGTTTTTCCAGCAAGTGCTTAGACCAGGGGTGTCCAAACTGCGGCCCGCAGGCCAACTGCGGCCCGCAATCCATTTTTAATTGGCCCACAGCAAATTCCAAAAATATATTTAGTTTACTTAAATAAACCAGGTGAGGCAATACGTACTTCACCTCGAGTGAGTGGCCCGGCTGTTTGTGTATTTTACCGCATATGGCCCTTGGTAAAAAACGTTGAAAAAAGTTTGGACACCCCTGGCTTAGACCTTTATATAAGAGACATGTCTTATTCCTGTATTCAATCACCATTTTAGCTTGGCTACTCTACTAAACCTGAGTTTGATTTTTATCGTTTCTGTCCTATCCCTAGGGAGATGAGGGCCACTTTATGGGCTACCAAAAAAGCCCTTTGGACTTTACATTTAGGTTTTAATTGTTTGTTAATTGCCCTTTATAGAGAATCAATGCAACTTAGTAAAAACCAACCAATTCCGTTGTACTTATTTAAACACATTATTTCCCCAACTCCTCTACTTTTCAAAAGATGGAATCATCATATAGATGAAGACAATTTGTTCACTGGAACTTTCTCGTAATTCATCATTGGTGAATGTTTTAGAAATTGTGTCACTACCCTGTCATGGAGTATCCATGCCCAACATACCCCCTGGAATAAGGAACTGACTGCCAAATCTCATCTTACCATCTTCTTTCTTAGTCCACTTCTGTCACCAACTTTTGTCTGTTGGACACCCTGAGATGCAGATACCAAGACAGACTTAAAATGGTGAGAAGTTTATTGGGAGTGGGGGTGGTAATGCCTGTACATGATGAAATGGGGAGAAAATACGTGATGAAGCAGTAGGGACAAACCGAAGATTGCACAGAGATCTAATATATGTAGAGGGAAAAGCAGGAGAAATCAAATTGGATACAGAGACTATCAGACTCTGGCACAAGATCTTGGCCAAACTCACAGAAAGACTTAGTGCAATGATTGCCCCTGTGGGGAGCATCTCATCAGGCAGAAATAGCCCGCCCTAGTCCTGCTGCCATGCTGTTATTGTTTTCGGCTGCTTGGGAAGAGTGAAGCTTTTGCTCATGAGCTAGGCACATCCTAAAAGATGCTAACAGCTAGAAGCTCTCAGCAAATGATACTCCTTGTAGCCAAACTGCAAGTTCAGCTTGAAAGATTTGAACAGTGCAACTCTATGGCTGCAGCAGCAATAAAGGATGGAAGAGAAAAGAGGTTCATAGGACAGTTGAATGAGGAAAAGTATTAGGACAAAATCATCAAAAGGAATAGGAAAGAAGGAGCCATGGAAGTAATATGAATAATATTTACTTCCGTGTTAGCTATTTTCTACATACTTTCTATTTCCTCATTTAATAAAATAATCATATTTAGGTAAGTACTATTATTTTACAGATGCAGAAGCTTAGATATAGAAAAATTAAGAGATCGAGGTTACAAAATTAAGAGGTGGTTGATTTAGGATTTAAAATAAACTACCTCCATATCCCATATCCTAACCATTATGCTATACTGCCAATTCATATTTAATATCTGAAAATCATTATTTCTTTTTTCCTTCTTGTAAATATATCTATAATTATACATAAGATTGTATATACATATAGGACATATATAATGTAATAACATATTATCATATATATCATATATATGTATATCATATATGTATATTCAATATGAATCATCAAACTACAGATATCAACAATTAAATATAATTTAATTTTTGAATTTTATAAACTGCAACATTTGCCACATATAGACATATTGGGTTCATTCATATTTATAGAAACTGTAATGAGGTTATTAAATTAATCATATTTATTCTGAGAAGTAGTATACTTTTAACAGATTTAGCCTAAACTTTAGAAATAGTGTTCTACCCTTTGTAATTATTACTGAAATTGTCCAGAATCCTCTAGATAGGAGGTCAGACAATTAAGTTCGTGAACTCATCCCAGAAAAAGTGCTACATACCTCATTGCTGAATATCACTATGGTCACCTTTGAAGTACTCCCTTTGGGAAGCTATGCACTGATGCCAGTGCCTAGTCCACCCTTCAAAGCAATTTTGGAACTCTTTTTCTGGAATGGCCATCAGAGCTGTAGTCATATTACCTTTGATGTCCTGAATGTTATCAAAATGTCTTCCTTTCAACATTTCCTTTATTTTTGGGTAAAGAAAGAAGTCATTGGGGACCAGATTAGGTGAGTAGGGAGGGTATTCCAACACAGTTATTTGTTTACTGGCTAAAAACTCCCTCACAGACAGTGCCGTGTGAGCTGGTGCATTGTCATGATGCAAGAGCCATGGCGAAAAGAGCTGGCGAAAAGTTCAGGTCGTCTAATTTTTTCATGCAGCCTTTTCAGCACTTCCAAACAGTAAACTTGGTTAACTGTGCACTTGGTACAAATTCATAATATTTGTCCCTCTGATAGCAAAAAAGGCTAGCAATAGCGTTGCAACAAGTTCGCGAACTTAATTGTCAGACCTTCATATACTCTGAAAACAGTGGTTCTACAGAAATATTTTCATCTACACTATAGTGTGCTATTAAAATCCTTCACAAATGCAAAAGTAATTCCTCACAAATAACTAGTGATTCATAGAATCACTATGGAATATAAAGACTATATTTCTGAATATTTTCACTTCCCCATGATGTTTAAGTCCTAAAGATGTACTGCTTGGCAAAATTTTTAACATCTTTTGAAAATATTTTGAAATGAACTGATAACACAAACACAGCTGCTTATATGTCATAAAAATGTATATAAACCTGAGCTATGTAAATACCATTAGTTAATCCAAAATGCCACCTCCTCTCACCATCTGTGAGTTCTTTTACAGCAGAGCACCAAGAAAAGGGTGTTAACTTGGAGTATTAATTCTTGCTTTTTTCATATCTAATAAACTCTTGTAAAGGAATAGAAAAAAATAGAGTTTAAAGAGAAGAAATAGAAAGTAGCTTTAAGGATTCTAAACAGGTTTTTATCAACTGGTCTTGGAGGGTATCTTACAGCATATCCCATAGCAATGCAGATGTTTCTTTAAATATGAAACACATACGTTTATAAAAATATGCCTTATAAAATAATTTATAACAAACTTATACCTTTTCCGATGTCCATTATATAACTGAAGGTACATCTTAAACACCTTTTTAGAAGATGGGGAAAATATTAATTTTCCTTTTGTCAACTAGTTGGCACAGTTACTGTAGTCTATTCCTTCACAGGTCAATTTATCCTGTGGAAGGTGGAGCAAGAGTATTGCAACTTAGATTTTTCAATGACTGTTGCCTCTAAAGAGACAATAGCTTTTTGATAATTAAATCTAATTGCTTGTTTAGTTAAGAGGTTGCAAAATGTCCATAAAATGGATTATATGTGGCCCTGGGGCCCTTAAACTGACTTCGGAAAAAGAGGCAAGATATAGGTAGGTATTATCCTTGATGACAATATTAAGAATTTAACACTTATCTTAGATCCTGTTAAATTCAAGCAATTATGTTAACCATATTGCCCCTCAGCATTTGAATTTTAAATTCCTACTTAATTAGACAAGCAAAAGTAATAGAAGGAAGAGAATTGGGACAACTGGAATTAATAAAGGAAAAAAATTTTTTTCTAGTAGCATGAAATAATATATATCAGAGAGAAATAAATGGGAAAATGGAGAAAATGACCCAACAGAATTTTGAAACTAATTTGGAGGATCAGAAGTTAAGTGCAAATTTATTTGGTAGTATATCAAAGCAATTCTTATTTCATATTTTATAGTGAATACTTTCCTATGTGTGCTGCAATTATTGGTAATGGCATAATTACAGCATGACAACTTACTGCTCATTTTAAATTTAGAGAAAGTATTGGTCACAAAGAGAGTTTGGGACAAGTCTCTTATTCTATTATGCGATACATTTGAATGAACATGTTTGATTCATCTATATTACTTTCTAGCACAGAGTTAGTAAATACACAATACATATTACTCCCTATTTTGTACCAGTGAGTGATATTACCAATCAATCATAATCCTTTTCCTCACTGAAATAAAAAGTGCTTTCTTAATGTTTTTCAATAAATAATTCTAGATAGCCATTACCAGTAATTTCACACCTGCATGCAGATTCAAAACTACTTTTCATCCTTGTATCTAGTGTTTTGTTTAATTTTTTTTTTTTTATAGAGTGAGTTCATATTAAAAGACCTGACCAGATTGGCTGTACATAGTTAGAAAATAATTGAGTAACACATGTATTTCCTAAATAAAATGTGTGTAACTCCTGGACCATGTGCGTTATTTCTGATTAGTGTATTCACATATACCAGGGATGCCAAAGAAATGTCTACAAGTGGACACTTTAGTCAACATTGCTCAAGTAGTAGTTCGCCGTAATCAGAAGTGTCTTGATGGTAACCACTTTGAGCACCTCTTGTAATTGCAGAAGTCAAACATGACTTGTATTCTTCTTTTGTTATTGGTACATATTGAGAATTACAATTTTAATATTTTTTTCCTTTCTTAAAATGTATATACATTTTTTTGGCACCCTCTGCATATTTAAATATGAAAAAACAACTTCTATTCCATTAAACTTCTCTGGGCTTCA
This sequence comes from Rhinolophus ferrumequinum, assembly GCF_004115265.2. NCBI lineage: Eukaryota > Metazoa > Chordata > Mammalia > Chiroptera > Rhinolophidae > Rhinolophus > Rhinolophus ferrumequinum. The sequence goes on from NC_046284.1 coordinate 63,387,462, forward strand.
ATAAGTTTCTGCCATATACAAGTTGTCCCTGATTTGAAACATAGTATATTCCTGGAAACTGATTCTTAAACAGATTGTCATAAGGCAAAACATTGGCTTTATATATGGTTTTGTTCAAGCATCAAGAGGAATCTGTCAGAGAGTGAGCAGGTTGAGCAAGAAGTGTTGTGAGTGTAGAGCATAACAAGAAGCATTTAATGTCAGGCCTGCTGTTATTAATCATAGGATGATTTGGTAATATTGTCCTTTATTTTTCTCCATTTTCTTTTTCAGCTTTTTAAAATTTTATATTAATTACAAGTGTACAGCAAAGTGGTTAGACATTTATATACTTTAAGAAATGATCACCCTGACTAGTCTAGTACCCACCTGGCATTATACATAGTTGTCATAGTCATTGACTATATTCCTTATGTTTTGCTTTACAGATCCATGACTATTTTGTAAGTACCAATTTGTATGTACTTCTTAATCCCTTCACTTTTTGACCCTGACCACCAACTCCCTCCCATCTATCACCTCAATAAATCTAGTACCCATCTGACAGCACACAGTTATTATTAGGTTGGTACAAAAATAATTGTGGTTTTTGCAATTGTTTTTAACCTTTTAAACTGCAATTACTTTTGCACCAATCTAATACAATTATTATTGAATATATTCCTTACGCAATACTCTACATCCCCATGACTACATTGTAACAACAAATTTGTACTTCTTAATCCCTTTACTTTTCCATCCATCCTCCAACAGCCTCCCATCTGGTGACCATCAAAATGTTCTCTGCATTTATGAGTCTGTTTCTGTTTTGTTTGTTTGTTTACTTTTTTCTTTAGATTCCACATATAAGTGAAATCACATGATATTTGTCTTTCTCTATCTGACAGACTCCACTCAGCACAATACCCTCCAGGTCTATTCAGGCCACTGCAGATGGCAAAAACCCATTCACTTCCAGGGATGAGCAATATTCCACTGTACATATGTACCACCTCCTCCTTATCCTATCTATTCATTCATTGACAGACACCCAGGCTGCCTCCACATCTTGGCCATTGTAGACAATGCTGCAATTAACATATATATGGATGCACATGTCCCCTCAAAGTAGCATTTTGGGTTTCTTTGATAAATACCCAGAAATGAGATTAGTGAGTCCTTCTTTGTCTTTTGATATAGTCTTTGTTTTAAAGTCTATTTTGTCTGCTATAAGTATTGCTGCTCCAGCTTTTTTGCTTATTTGTTTCCATTTTCATGAAATATCTTTTCATCCCTTTACTTTCAGTCTGTGTGTGTCTTTTCATCTGAAGTGTGTCTCTTGTAGGCAACATATGTAAGGGTCTTCTTTTCTTCTCCATTCAGCCACCCTATCTTTTGACTGGAACATTTAATCCATTTACATTAAAAGTAATTGACAGATATATAATTATTACCATTTTATTATTCATATTTTTGTCTTGTTCTATTTTCATCTTAAAGAAGTCCCTCTAACATTCCTCATAATACTGGTTTGGCGGTGATGAACTCCTTTAGCTTTTTCTTGTCTGGGAAGCTCTCTTTCTGTCCTTTGATTCTAAATGATAGCTTTGCTGGGTGGAGTAATCTTGGTTGTAGGTACTTGCTTTTTATTGCTTTGAATATTTCATGACAGTCCCTTCTGGCCTGCAAAGTTTCTGTTGAGAAATCAGCTGACAGTAATATGGGAGCTCCCTTGTAGGTAACTAACTGCTTTCCTCTTGCTGCTTTTAAGATTCTCTCTTTGTCTTTAACATTTGGCATTTTAATTATAATATGTTTTGGAGTGGGCCTCTTTGGGTTCATCTTGTTTGTGACTCTCTGTGCTTCCCAAGGTCGTGTATCTATTTCCTTCACCATGTTAAGGAACTTTTTCATCATTATTTCTTCAAATAAGTTTTTAATTCATTGCTCTCTCTCTCTTAACCTTTTGGTACCTGTGATGTGAATGTTGGTATGGTTGATATTGTCCCAGAAGCCCCTTAAACTATCCTTATTTTTTGTGATTCTTGTTCTTTTTGCTGTTCTGATTGTGTTCTGCTACTATATCTTCTAAATCACTCATTTGATCCTCTGCTTCATCTAATCTACAATTGACTTCCTGTAATGTATTCTTCATTTCAGTTATTGTATTCTTTATTTTTGACTGGTCCTTTTTTTACATTTTCTACATCCATTTTTATGTTAACTATCTCCATGTTGAAGTTCTCTCTGAGATCATTTAGCATGTTTATAACCACTGTTTTGAACTCTGCTTCTGGTAGCTACCTTGTCTCCATTTTTGTTTAGCTGTTTTTCTGGAGCTTTATTCTGTTCTTTCATTTGGGACATATTTCTTTGTCTCCCCATTTTGGCTGCCTCCCTGTATCTGTTTCTATGCGTTAGGTAGGGCTGCTATGTCTCCTGATCTTAGTAAAGCGGCTTTGTGTAGTAGGTGTCCTGTGGGACCCAGTGGCATAGTCTCCCTGGTCAGCTGAGCCAGGTGCTCCAGGTGTGTCCCTTGTGAGGGTTGTTTTGTAGTTGAGCTTTGGTTGCTGCTTGCATGCCCATGGGAGAAATTTTCACTCTGGCTGATTGGTTGTGAGGATTGGCCATGACTATAGTGGAGGAGTTGTTGTGCAAGGGATAAACTTATAGAGTAGGATTCGCTTTAGCCGGTCTCTGGTGCCTGCCCAGTCTGCCCTTTGGGCTTCTCATCCTTGGAGGTGACCAGGTGATGATCTGGCTTTGTCTGAAGCTGACCACCAGGCATACCAGCCTGGGGCCTCCTGGAGGTGGACAGCACCACAGGCCAAGTTCAGACGCAGCCTGTGCATTGCCCATGGCCACTTGGCAAAATGGCCTCCACCCTCGCTGGGCTTGGAGGTGCCTCAAGAAGCCAAATTAGGAGCTGAGGCCAGCTGCCTCTAGTGCTGGGCTTGGGGCTGCTCAGCAAGAGGTACAGGACTTGCCTAAGCCAGATGCTGCTTGTTTGGGTTTTGTGAATCTTTGAGAGAATTAATGAAAATCTACAGCATTAGCCAAGACACAGTTGTTTGTATGGAAAAGCCACTGGAAGCTTCTGGGGTGTGCCCTGAAGTTAGGTGGGGCAGTGTCTCAGGGAACAGCCAGGTTAGGGCAGAGGAAAGGTTTTAGCTAGGGTGATGGAGACTAAGATGCCCCTGTGTCTGCATACTGGGAGGGGGGGAGGGCTCAAAAAAGAGCCAATAGGTTGTACCAGCACTTCTGTCTGGGAGAAAGTCAACCCTCCATCTCTAGCCCTGAAGCCAGACAACTCAACTCTTCCCCATATGTCTCTAGCACCTTTTGAGTACTGCTGCAACATTGGAGCTCAGAGCAAGTGAGTCCATCAGCAAGTAAGTTTGTGTGTGGGCTGTTTGAAAGGAACACCTGGGACATCCACCACTCTTCCTCTCACCTAGCCACAATCTCCATTGTTTTTCACAGCCAGAATTTATGAGGACTTTTCTTCGTGACACTGGAACCCTGGGCTGTGGAGCATGGTGTGTGGCTGGGACTCCTCACTCCTTTGTGGGGTCCTGCGCAACCGAGATATCCCTCCCTATTTTTAATGATCACTCGTTGGTTTAGGAACAGCCCGTTCCACGTCTCTGTCCCTCCTACCAGTCTTGAGATGGCTTCTTTTGTATGTCCTCAGTTGTAGGACTTCAGTTCAGCTAGCCTTCAAGCGATTCTCAACGATTATTGTTCTGTAGATTAGTTGAAATTTTGATGTGGTCAGGAGAGGAGGGAAGCACATCATTTACTTACTCTGCCAACTTTAGGCTAGCCCAGAGCCAGTTCCCTATTTTCTTTTTTTCTCTAGTAAAGCATATAGATCATATGAAATGCCAACTCTCTCTCTTTCTCTCTCCCTCTCTCTCTCTCTCTCTGTCATTCTCTCTCTCTCTCCCCACCTCTCTCCCTTTCTCTCTGCAATTCCACTGAAAGCGGAAATTCAGTGAAGTGAAATACCTGAAACCTTTAAAAAAGATTAATACTGAGATGAGATACATCTAATTTTGTGTTACTGTATACAAATTAAATCTCACAGATTAGAACCCATCTTGAGATCTAGGCAACGTGACTTTTTATTGAGAGAAATTCATCACTAGATAATGCCCTCCTGTATTTGGCAACTTGGATTAATTAACTTTTTTCTTTTCAGGAGTAGCCACAAATTAGAAGTGTAAAATATCCTTTAAAAATATTAATCTCGTTAGTACTCAAATAAAACTTACACAACAGGTTCTTAGATGATATCAAAAATAATGCAGGGAAAAAAAAACCCTATGTTGTCTCATATAACAGGATTTCTTTCTTCTTTGAAGCTGAATAATATTCCAGTGTATGCATATACCATATTTTCTTTATTCATTCATCCATCAATGGACATTTAGGTGGTTTTCTTATCTTGATTATTGTGAATAATGCTGCAATGAACATAGGGGTGCAGATCTCTCTTTGAGATTACGTTTTCAAATTTTTGTATATAAATTACACCTCAATAAAGCTGTTAGAAAACATAAACTACAAGCATGCATGCAAAAAATAGATATATAAAAAGAAAAAGAAAACCAGTTATAGTTTTCTAAGGTTGAACAGGGACCAGATATCTATTGACAGACATGCATTAGCTTTTTATCTCAGGTATGTGATAATAATCTATGATAGGACCTCTTTTTGTCAGTAACCTGATCAGTGGATGCCATTTACTGAGCTGGGAAGCATGAATGATTATAATCAAAAGAACTGCCTTTGTGTTGACTTCTCAAATTACTGTAATTCTTAAACTAGTCTCTAACTTGTTCAGTAATTCCTAATAAAGTTACTGAAGTATTTGAAGTACCATGTCCTCTTTGTCTGCATCTGCACAGCAGTCTCTCCATTTCTAGTTAATAGCTGTTCACAGGGAACTACAGAGAAAATAAAATTTTTTTCTCATATTTCCATAGCTTACTTTTATTCATTGAAAAGATAAGAACAAGGCAACTGTGTTACCTCCTGGTTGGGTAACTTGTATTGATTACCCATGAAGAACCTCATTTCAGTTACCTTATCTAGCAACAGGCTCAGATATTCCTAAATGGTTCTTTTGCTTCACATAAGTCAACTCTTTTCTTTCTAATTTCTCAGGTCCTGAAAAACTTTGTAGCTTTAACTTGTGGCAATGAGCATCTATTTGAAATTTCTTTATTTTAAGCATAGTAGACTGGAGAAATTTCTTTTAAAGCATATGAATAATGGGTTTTATTTAGTTACAACTTTATCAGATTAACACTGTCCTCCCAAATTTCTACCTCAAGTGTTTGTTTACCATTACCTTTTCACCCAGGACACTAAAATTCAGTTGCCATTGATCAATTTGTATTACAAACAATTTGCTATTTTCATATTTATTTAATCAATGAGTTTTACTTCTGTCTAATACAATTTTATCCATGTCAACAATTTATTTTCTTTTAGATTAATAAGCAATTAGGGAGTAGAATTTAATTCTTTGTAGTTTTCTTTATACAGTAACTATAAGAACGTCATACTTAATTAGGTACAGATATGAACTTCCTCATAATAATGATGGTGAGTTAGACACAAGTTTAAGTATGACAAATTTTATCGGTGTTTATTTTATAAATTTTAAGTGTATATATGCATGTACATGTATTGGTATTATATGAGAATCTATGAAATGGTATTGCTCTCTTAATAGTATCACAAAAAATCACTCCCAGTATCCAAATAATGTATCTTCATCCTAAGATGTTCTTTGTACACTATTGCTGTTAGTATTTTAATTGATGGTATTATTTGATGGTTAATTGATGGTTCAACTTAACTCTCTGGAACTCTGAACCATGGTAGGACTCTTTCAATATTCATTCAGTGATTAGCACCTTGATTAACACCAAGCAGTGCTCAAAAAATATATATTTGCTAAATCAATGAATTCAGTATCAGCTTTATTTAGTTTAAGATAAAAGATATGAAATTTCTTAAGATAAAATTTCCCTCACATACAATATCATATTACTTTGTTAACATAGTACAAATTAATTAAATAATCATTTTAGTAAATATGTGTTAAATTCCTAATATTACCAAAGCTCTGAGCTGGTCAAATAAAAGTGGACAGCAAAATAAATAAATAAATGCTAAATCAAGGCAAAAAATAAATGTGTGCATAGAAAAATAAACAATTAAAGCTAAGAGTAACATTTACTTTATATTATTTATTCTATATATTTTCATAATTTTAACCATTATATATTTAGATTTCCAATTATTATTTGGAAATCATCAATATTCATTAGACCCAAGGATAAGGCTTTATTTTTGTTTTCCTACTCAAATTTCTAGTACATTATATGTTCCAACTTTCCTAATTTCCTCAGGTGAATATATATATATTATTCAAAAGTATGAAAAGATAGAAAGTGAAGGTAAATCTCATCTTCCACTCTTGGACAGGGATTAGTAGTGGCAAACATTAGCTTCTTCAGTATCATTAAAACAAAAAAGATAAGTTAATACAGTATTTTTTTATAAAAGGAGAGGTCAAAATATTCATAGAAGCAAACGAGAATGAAAATACAACTTAGCAAAAATTTTGGGATGCAACAAGCAGTAATAAGAGCGAAGTTTATATCCTTATGGGCCTATCTGAAGAAATAAGAAAAATCCCAAATAAACAACCTGATTTTACATCTTAAAGAACTAGAAAAAGACGAACAAATGAAACCCAGAGTAAGCAGAAGGAAGGTAATAATAAAAATTAGAGCAGAATTAAATGAAATGGAGATCAAAAAGACAGTAGATGAAATTAATGCAATGAAGAGCTGGTTCTTTGAAAAGATTAATGAAATTGACAAACTCCTGGCTAGACTCACAAAGGAAGAAAGAAAATAGAAACAAATAAACAAAATCAAAAATGAAAGATGAGAGGTTACAACAGATACCACAGAAATACAAAGGATCATACAAGAATATTATGAAAGAATATATGCCACAAAGTTCATAACCTAGAAGAAATGGACAAGTTCTTAGAAATATATAATGTTCCTAGACTGAATCATGAAGAACTGGAAAATCTAAATAGACCAACCAACAGCAAAGACATTGAAAAAATCAGCCAAAACCTCCCAAAAAGCAAAAGTCCAAGACTAGATGGCTTCACTAGTGAATTCTACCAAACATTCAAAGATGATTTAATACCTGTCCTCCTCAAACTCTTCCAAAAAATTGAAGAACAAACAATACATCCTAAATCATTATATGACACCAACATCACCCTAATATCAAAACTTAGTAAAGAAAACACACAAAAAAATCTGTTTAAAGAAAATTACAGACCAATATCTCTGATGAATACAGACCCAAAAATCCTAAAAAAAAATACTAGCAAATCAAATACAACAATACATTAAAAAAGATTATATACATCAAGACCAAGTAGTCATCATCCCAGGGGCACAAAAATGTATCACATATGCAAATTTATCAATATAATATACCAAATAAACAAAGTAAATGATAAAATTTATAGATCGTATCAATCGATGCAGAAAATTATTTGACAAGATGCAATATTAATTTAAGATTAAAATGATTAATAAAAATGTATATAGAGCAAAAGTACTTCATCATAATAAAGCCATAAATGACAAACTCTCAGTTAATATCATACTTAATGGTGAAAAACTGAAATCTTTTCCTCTAAGATCAGGAACAAGACAAGGATGCCCCCTCTCATGACTATTATTCAACACATATTGGAAGTCCTAGCCAGGGCAATCAGCCAAGAAAAAGAAATAAAAGGCATCCAAATTGAGAATAAAGGAGTCAAAATTGTCACATTTTGCAGATGACGTAATTCTTTATGTAGAAAACCCTAAATACTCCACTCAAAATTATTAGATACAATAAAGAAATACAGTAAGTCGCAGGATACAAAATCAATGTTAAAAAAACAAAACAAAACAAAACAAAAAAACCTCATTACATCCTGATATACTAACAATGAAATTTCAGAAAAAGAAGTGGAAAAACAAAACAAAACAATTCCATTTGCCATTGCAACAAAAATAGTAAAATACCTAGGAAAAAAACTTACAAAGGATGTGAAGGACCTATATACAGAAAACTACAAGACATCATTTTAAAAAAATGAAGACTACATAAAGAAATGGCTAGATGTTTCATGTTCATGGATTGGAAGAATCAAAATAATTAAAATGGCCATATTACACAAAACAGTATACAGATTTAATGCAACCCCCATCAAAATCCCAATGGCATTTTTTTCTTTTCAAAAAATAGAACCAAAAAATCATCAGATTTGTATGTAACCACAAAAGACTCTGAATAGCCAAGGCAATCCTGAGAAAAAAGAACAAGGCTGGAGGTATCACACTCCTTGACTTCAAATTGTACTACAAAGCAACAATAATCAAAACAACATGGTATTGGCAGAAAAACAGACACACAGGCCAATGGAACACAATTGAGAACCCAGAAATAAATCCATATAAATATGGGCAAATAATTTTCTTTCTTTTTTCCTTTTTTTTTTTTTTTAAGATTTTATTGGGGAAGGGGAACAGGACTTTATTGGGGAACAGTGTGTACTTCCAGGCCTTTTTTCCAAGTCAAGTTGTCCTTTCAGTCTTAGTTGTGGAGGGCGCAGCTCAGCTCCAGGTCCAGTTGCCGTTGCTAGTTGCAGGGGGCACAGCCCTCCGTCCCTTGCGGGAGTCGAACCGGCAACCTTGTGGTTGAGAGGACGCGCTCCAACCAACTGAGCCATCCGGGAGCTCAGCGGCAGCTCAGCTCAAGCTGCCGTGTTCAATTTTAGTTGCAGGGGGCGCTGCCCACATCCCTTGCAGGACTCAAGGAATCGAACTGGCAACCTTGTGGTTGAGAGCCCACTGGCCCATGTGGGAATCGAACCGGTAGCCTTCGGAGTTAGGAGCATGGAGCTCTAAACCGCCTGAGCCACCGGGCCAGCCCCGCAGATAATTTTCAACAAAAGCACCAAAAACATACAGTAAAGAAAGGAAAGCCTCTTCAATAAATGGTTCTTGGAAATTTTGAAAATCATGTGCAAAAGATTAAAACTAGACTGCAATCTCTCACCATACACTAAAATTAACTCAAAATGGATCAAAGACCTAAATATAAGATGTGAAAAAAAATTGCATCGAAGAAAAAATAGGTACTAAATTTGTGGACCTTGGGTTCAGAGAGGATTTTATGAATTTGACCTCAAAAGCACGGAAATAAAAGCAAAAACAAAGGAATGGGATTTATCAAACTAAAAAGCTTCTGCACAGTAAATGAAACAAAGAGGGAACCAATCAAAGGGGAGATGATAATTGCAAGCAATAGCTCTGATAAGGGGCTAATATTCAAAATGTATAAAGAACTCGTACAACTCAACACCAAATGCATATAACCCATTTTAAAAATGGGCAGAGGACCTGAACAGACACTTCTCTAAAAAGACATACAAATGGCCAACAATTATATGAAAAGACACTCAACTTAACTAGCTATTAGGGAAATGAAAGTCAAAACCACAATGAAATACTACCCACACATGTTAGAATGATTATTATCAACAAGATAAGGAGTAACAAGTGTTGGAGAGGTTGTGAAGAGAAAGGAACCCTCATACACTGCTGGTGGGAATATAAATTGGTACACCCACCATTGAAAACAGTATGGTGATTCCTCAGAAAATTAATAGAATTGCCATCTGACCCAACAATCCATCTCCTATGTATCTACCAAAAATCTGAAAACATTTATCCGTAAAGATATATGTGCTCCAATGTTCAATGCAGCTTTATTTACGGTGGCCAAGACATAGAGACAACCAAAGTGTCCTTCAATAGATGAATGGACAAAGAAGATGTGATACGTATATGCAGTGGAATGTTACTCAGGTAAAATACTACCATTTGCAACAACATGCATGTGTTACCAAAAATGGAAAAATAAGGGGGGTTCTGTACCATTGCAGGAAAGAATTCCAGGACATACCATACCGAATAAGCAACACAAACAAAGCCAAGCAAGCAGTGGATTTATTAACAGTAAAGAACTATTACACTCCCAAAATAGTGAGAGTGGGTATATCAGGAGGAGGGCAACTTTGCCAAAGAATAAAGAGGTTTAGGATTTTATTCCAATAAGGGTGGAAAATATTCAGATTTTAAGGGTGTCATTATAGGCATTCCAGAGCTGGTCTCTGCTGTCCTTGCTGACCATTCCTTCCTGTCAGATACCCTTGTCTTTAGTTGGCTGTTGTAGCAACTGGCATGGCGACACAGTGGTAGAGATTTTTCCCTGCCCACAATGCTAATGGTTTTATAATGCATTACAATTACCTGTACCTGAAACTTTTCATAAGAATAACCTCATTTCCTCTCTTTTAATTGTCTCCCCTCACATCCTCCTTCCTTTTCTCCTGCCTCTTTCCCCCACAGCCCTATTCTTTCTGCCTATAGTAACAAATGGATCTTGAGATTATCATACTGAGTGAAATAAGTCAGACAGAGAAAGTTGAGAACAATATGATTTCACTTATATGTGGTATATAAAACTAAAAGCAACAAACAAACAAGACAAACAAAAACTCATAGACTAAGACAACAGTTTACTGGTTATCAGAGGGTAAGGGGTAAGTTTGGGAGGTAGAAGAGAGTAAAGGGGATCAAATATATGGTGACAAAAGGAGAACTGACTCTAGATGGTGAACACACAATGCAATATATAGATGATGTATTATAGAAATGTACACTTGAAACCTATATAATTTTATTAACCAATGTCACCCCAATAAATTTAATTTAAAAATCTTTTGTAGTCAGAGAACATATATTGATTTATTTTAATATTTTAAAATTTAGACAATGTGAATATATTTAATGTCACTGAATTTAAAAAATGGCTTAAATGGTAAATTTTCTGTTATGTATTAATATATTTACCACAATAAAAATGTTAGCTAATAAAAGAAAAAGAGTTTTTTTTAAGGCTATAAGGAGAACCACAATACAAAGACTCCTTGATGAAGGAAAATTCACAAGAGGTAGACACCCTCCAAGGTGGGCTCAGATTGCCAAGTATTTTAGTATTTAAAGGCATTTGCAGACTCTAGGCATTGGCTGAGTTTTGGGCGTGCCATAGACAAGGGACTGAAACACAAGAAAGTGAACCAGATGACCACAGGACTTACATGTCAAATTCTAATTAAGAGTATCCACTAACACAAAGTGGGTTTCACCCACAGGGCATTTGCCGAGTAATTGGGAAGTGTGGGCGCAGAAGTCCTGGCCTTCGAAGATTGAATGAAATGTTCACCTGTAGTGTGATGCAGAGGAGATTATGTTGTACTAGATGGGAGGGACCTACAAGAGATTCAAAAGCCTTACTTTTAGGATATTTGAAACCAGAGATAACCTAGTCTAGCTAAAGATGAAAACCAGATCCAGCTCAGTTCAGTTCCTGATTTAAACTGAAATCAGTTCCTCACTGACTGAAGGAAAACTTCGTTAACTTTAGTCTCTATAGCCTTTTTATACAAATGTCTGACATCTAAAAAATAATTACAAAACTTGCAAAGAAGCAAGAAAAAATAACCAAAAACAAAGAAAAAAGGACAAACAATAGAAGCAAACTGATAAATGACCCAGATATTGAAGTTAGCAAAGAGAACTTTAAAGTAACTATTGTAAGTATGTTAAAGAAAGTAGAAGCTAAGATAGGCAAAACTAATGAAGGGACAGAGAATATCAATAGAATTTTAGAATCTATAAAAAAGAATCAAATATACATTCCAGTCTTCAAAAATGTGTTACCTGAAATTAAAATTTCTGTGTACTATACAAAACAGAAGATAGCATTAGTGAACTTAAAGGCAAATTGAAAGAAAACATTTCCATTAAGTCAAAAGATTAAAAAGAACAGAAATAAGAGAACAGAGCATAAAAGACATGTGAAGAAGAGTCATGAGAAGACTTTATAAAGTTAGATTTAATTACAGAACTTTAAAATATCACTGGACTCAAGTATAAGTAAAGAACTCCTCCAATGCATAATAAAAATACAAACAGCATCCATTTCCTCTGCTTTCTGACCAATGGATAAGAGATCTAAATAGACTCTTTATACAAGAAAATGTATAGGGATAGCCAATAAACACATGAAAAAATATTCAATACTATTAATTGTCAAAAAATGCAAATTAAAACTGTAATACCTGCTGGAATACCTAAAATAAAAGAAAAAATTATTATGCCAAACATTGAAGAGAATGTGGAACAACAAATACTTTCATGTACAGTGGTACAACTGCTTTGGGAAAATATTTTGCAATTTCTTCACAAGTTATGACTCAGTATTCCCACACTTAGAACTTATCTGAGAGAAATTAAAACATGGGGCCACAAAACACCTTGTACAAAAGTGTTCATAGCAGTTTTCTTCATAACAGCCAACAAGTAAAAATTACTCAGGTGTCCATCCAGAGTGGAATGAAAAGACCATAGTTTATATACACAATAGAATGTTATTGTGAAACAAAAGTGAATTAAACTACTGGTGTAGGCAACAACATGCATGAGTCTCAGAAACTTTCTCCTGAATAAAAGAAACTAGACACAAAGCAGCAGACATACTGTATTATTCAATTTTTATAAAGTTCAAGAATAAACATAACTCTGTATGATAGACACCAAATAAGTGGTAGCTTTCGAGGGAAGTTTCCTGGGAAGAGATTCATAGGAACTTTCTGGGAGTATGGAAATTATCTTTTGATAAGAGTATGGTAACACAAGTGTATTTATTTATGAACATTGAATGAACTTTATATTTAAAATCTATACATTTCACTGTCTGTAAATGATACCGTGATAAACTTAAAAAGTGGAAAGTTAAAAGATTTAATTCTCAGGCAGATTTTTTTGAAGGATATAAAAAAATGTAATCTGATGAAGAAAACATTTGGTGTATTGCACTACAATATTTCAAGACTTATAAAGCTACAGTAATTAGTAACATTGCCACAGATTACAGAAACATAGGAGGTCAGACAACTAAGTTCACAAACTCATCCTAGGAAAAGTGCTATATACCTCATTGCTGAATATCACTATGGTCACCTTCGAAGTACTCCCTTTGGGAAGCTATGCACTGTCGCCTGCACCTAGTCCACCCTTCAAAGCAATTTGGGAACTCTTTTTCTGGAATGGCCATCAGAGCTGTTGTTGTATTACCATTGATGTCCTGAATGTCATCAAAATGTCTTACTTTCAATATTTCCTTTATCTTCAGGTAAAGAAAGAAGTCACTGGGGGCCAGATCAGGTGAGTAGGTAGGGTGTTCCAATACAGTTATTTCTTTACTGGCTAAAAACTCCCTCACAGAGAGTGCCATGTGAGCTGGTGCATTGTCGTGATGCAAGAGCCATTTGTTGGCGAAAAGTTCAGGTCGTCTAACTTTTTTCATGCAGCTTTCTCAGCACTTTCAAATAATAAATTTGGTTAACTATTTGTCCAGTTGGTACAAATTCATAATGAATAATCCCTCTGATATCAAAATAAGGTTAGCAAGATCGCAGACCTCGTAGATTGAGAGATGACACAGTCCTGAATTAGAACCACATGTATTTAACCACTTTTTACTAAGAAATGCCACAGCAATTCAAAGGGGGAATAGATGGTCACATCAAAAATGGTGCTGGGAGTAATTTTGTACTGCAGAGCAAGAAGGAGGAACAACAACAACAACAAAAGTCCCACAAGTGTCATTATCTAAACAAAAAGACAGTGGAGTTGGGAGAGGCAAAGGTGGCTAGAATTTAAGGGGAGAGTACCCTAAAAAGAGACTTATGTAGAGAAAAAGCTCTAGAAAAGTGTCTTTGCCATATGCCAGTCTGTGCATGTGTAGGACAAAATCCTATAAGCTAAGACAAAGAAAAAAAAAAAATACTTCTTGGCAAAGAATAATTACCAGAAAATTATAAGTGAACAATTCTCAAACTCACACAGAGCTGAGAAAAGTTTAAGTTCTCAAAGTACAACATGGAGAAACCTGCCTGAATACACGAGATCTTTCTGTAGAGATCCCACAATTGCTACAACTCATAAATAAAGCCAAATCGAGGCTGAAGTATATTCATTAACAGCAGATTTGTGCTACAAGAACCGTTAAAGGAAGTTTTTCAGGCAGAAAGGGAATGACACCAGATGGAAATATGGATCTATGTTAAAGAATGCTGAAAAGGGTAAACATAAAAGATCATTTTTCCTCATTGACTAATATTTTAAATAAAATTTACTCAAAGCACAAAACATATACAATGTATCATGGAGTTTATAACATATGTAGAAATAAATTGTATGACAATAATAGCATGAATATCAGAAGGGGGTAATCAGAAGTAAAATGTTGAAAAATCAGATATTATAAATTAAGTGATAAAATATTACTTGAAATTTGACAATAATTTCAAGGACATATTATAAATGCAGGAATAGCCACTAAAATAAAACAAACAACAGGCAAATAATGTAGATAAAGTAAAAAAATGATAATAATTAATTCAAGAATACAGAAAAATGGAAAAAATGAACGAAGAACATATGGGATGAGTAGAAAACAAATTTTAAAATGCTAAACTGAAACCTGACCATATTTTTAAATACATTAAATGTACATGGTATCAATACACCAATTAAAAGTCAAGACTGACACATTGTTTAAAAAGAAAAACTTGACTATATGTTGTTTATATAAACTCACTTGAAATACAACACAGATTGTTGGAAAAAAAAGATAAAAACAAACAAGGCAATTACTAAGCATAAGAAAGCTTCAGTGATGATATAAATATCAGAAAAAGTAGACTTCAGAATAAGAAATAACAATAATAATAAATAGGGGCATTTCATGATAATAAAAGGATCAATGAACCAAGAAGTCATTACGATCTTAATGTGTCTGAATAATACATAGTCTTAAAATACCTGAAATAAAGCTTGACATAACTGAAAGGAGAAAAAGACAATTTTACAATTATAGTTGTAAATGGTTGACCTTTTCTCATAATAATGGATAGGAACAAGTAGACAGAAAAACCAGTAAGGATATAAACAACCTGAATAACATTATCCACTAAGATGACCTAATTGACATTTAAAGGACATGCAATCCAACATCAGAGAATACATATTCCTTTAAAGCATTTGAAGAATATTCACCCAGATAGACCATATCCTGGACCATAAAACACGGTTCAATAGATGTGAAAAAAGAAATCATATGAAATATTTCCTCTTGCCACAATAGAGTCAAATTAGAAACAAAAAACACAGAAATATCAAAAAAAAAAAATAAGCATTTGAAAATTAAACAACACACTTCTAAAAGGTTGAAATTACAAAAATATTTAACTAAATGGATCATACACTATGACCAAGTGGGATTTATTCTTGGAACGCAAGAATGGTTCAACATTTGAAAACTGATCAATGAAATCCACCACATGAACAGAATGATAAGGAAAACCCACATAATCATCTTGATGCTGTAAAAGCATTTGACAAAATTCAATGTTCTTTATTTTTTATTTTTGTTTTTGAATTACAGTTGTCATTTAATATTATTTTATATTACTTTCAGGTGTACAACACAGTGATTAGACATTACTATAATTTACAAAGTGATCCCTTGATTAGTCTAGTACCCACCTAGCACTATATATAGTTATTACAATATTATAGAATATGTTCCCTAAGTTGTAATTTACATCTCCATTACTATTTCTTAACTACCAATTTGTACTTATTTTTTATTTTAATTAAAGTTTATTGCGCTGACAGTTGTTAGTAAAGTTACATAGATTTCAAGTGTACAATTCTGTACTACATCATCTATAAATCCCATTGTGTGTTCACCACCCAGAGTCAGTTCTCCTTCCATCACCATATATTTGATCCCCTTTACCCTCATCTACCAACCCACCCCTTAGCCTCTGATAAACACTATTGTCTGTGTCTATGAGTCTGTTTCTCATTTGTTTGCCTTGTTCTTTCGTTGTTTTTGGTTTATATACCACATATCAGTGGAATCATATGGTTCTCTGCTTTTTCTGTCTGACTTGTTTCACCTAGCATTATATCAAGATCCATCCATGATTGTCACAAATTGTCTTATTTCATCTTTCCTTACTGGCGAATAGTATTCCATTGTTTATATATACCACAACTTCTTTATCCATTCATCTATTGAAGGACATTTTGGTTGTTTCCATGTCTAGGCCACCGTAAACAAAGCTGCAATGAACATTGGAGCACACGTATCTTTATGGATAAATATTTTCAGATTTTTTTGGGTAGATACCCCGGAGAGGGATTGCTGGGTTATATGGTAATTCTAGTTGTAATTTTTTGAAGAACCTCCACACTGCCTTCCATAGCGGCTGCACCAGTCTACATTCCCACCAACAATGTATGAGGGTTCCTTTTTCTCCACAGCATCACCAACACTTGTTACTAGTTGTCTTGTTGATGATAGCCATTCTGACTGGGGTGAGGTGATATCTCATTGTGATTTTTATTTTCATTTCTCTGATGATTAGTGATGTTGAGCATTTGTTCCTACATCTATTTGCCATTTATACGTCCTCTTTGGAGGAATGTCTCTTCAGTCCTCTGCCCATTTTTCAATTGGGTTGTTTGTTTTTTTGTTGTTGAGTTGCATGAGTTCCTTGTATATTTTGGATATTAACCCCTTATCGGAGGCACTGTTTGCAAAAATCTTCTCCCATTCAGCTGGCTGCCTCTTTATTTTGTTGATGATTTCTTTTGCTGTGTAGAAGCTTTTAAGTTTCATATAGTCCCATTCGTTTATTTTAGCTTTTACTTCCATTGCCTTTGGAGTCAAATTCATAAAATGCTCTTTGAACCCATGGTCCATAAGTTTAGTACCTATGTTTTCTTCTAAGCATTTTATTGTTTCAGGTTTTATGCCTATGTCTTTGATCCATTTTGAATTAATTTTGGTACATGGTGACAGATAGCAGTCCAGTTTCATTCTTTTGCATGTGGCTTTCCAATTCTTCCAGCACCGTTTACTGAAGAGACTGTCTTTTCTCCATTGTACGTTTTTTGCTTCTTTGTCAAAAACTATCTGTCCACATTTATGTGGTTTTATTTCTGGGTTCTCAATTCTATTCTATTGGTCTGTGTCTGTTTTTCTGCCAATACCATGCTGTTTTGATTATTGCTGCCCTATAGTACAAGCTAAAGTCAGGGAGTGTGATACCTCCAGCATTGTTCTTTTTTCTTGAGATTGCTTTGGCGATTTGGGGTCTTCTGTGGTTCCAAACAAATCTGATGATTTTTCGTTCTCTTTCTTTAAAAAATGCCACTAGGATTTTGATGGGGATTGCATTAAATCTGTATATTGCTTTGGGTATTATGGCCATTTTAACTATGTTGATTCTTTCAATCCATGAGCATGGAATGTCTTTCCATTTCTTTGTGTCTTCTTCAATTTCTTTTAAAAATATCTTGTAGTTTTCAGCATATAGGTCTTTCACATCCTTGGTTAAGTTTATTCCTAGGTATTGTATTCTTTTTGGTGCAATTGCAAAAGGAATTGTTTGTTTTATTTCTTTTTCTGAGATTTCATTGGTAGTATATAGGAATGCAATGGACTTTTGTATGTTCATTTTGTAGCCAGCAACTTTACTGTATTCGTTGATTGTTTCTAATAGCTTTTTGGTGGAGTCTTTAGGGTTTTATATGTATAGCATCATGTCATCTACAAAGAGTGACAATTTAACTTCTTCGTTCCCAATTTGGGTGCCTTTTATTTTTTTCTTTTGCCTGATTGCTTTGGCGAGGACTTCCAAAACTATGTTGAAAAGCAGAGGTGATAGAGGACAGCCCTGTCGTGTTCCTGAACATAGAGCAAAGGGCTTCAGTTTTTCACCGTTAATTACAAGATTAGCTGAGGGTTTGTCATATATGGCCTTTATTATGTTAAAGTATTTTCCTTCTATACCTATTTTATGAAGTGTTTTAACCATAAATGGACGTTGAATCTTGTTAAGTGCCTTTTCTGCCTCAATTGATATAATCATATGCTTTTGTACTTTATTTTGTTTATGTGATGTATCACATTGATGGATTTGCGTATGTTGAATCATCCTTATGCTCCTGGGATAAACCCCACTTAGTCATGATGAATAATCTTTTTAATGTACTGCTGCATTCGATTTGCTAGAATTTTGTTTAGGATTTTTGCATCTGTATTCATCGAGATATTGGTCTGTAGTTTTCTTTGTCTGTGTTATCCTTACAAGGTTTTGGTATCAGGGTAATGTTGCCCTCATAAAATGAGTTAGGGAGTACTGTCTCTTCAATTTTTTGGAAGAGTTTGAGCAGGACTGGTATTAGATCCTCTTTGAAGGTTTGGTAGAATTCACTAGTGAAACCATCTCATCCTGAACTTTTGCTTTTGGGAAGGTTTTGGATGACTGATTGAATTTCGTTACTGGTGATTGCTCTGTTTAGATTTTCCAGTTCTTCATAGTTCAGCCTAGGAAGGCTATGCCTTTCTCAGAACTTGTCCATTTCTTCTAGGTTATTGAATTAGGTGGCATATAGTCCTTCATAGTATTCTTGGATGATCCTTTGTATTTGTGTGGCATCCGTGATAACTTCCCCTTTTCATTTCTGATTTTGTTTATTAGTGTCTTTTGTCTTTTTATCTTAGTGAGTCTAGCCAAGGGTTTGTCAATTTTGTTAATCTTTTCAAAGAACCAGCTCTTTGTCACATTAATTTTTTTCTATTGTCTTTTTGTTCTCTATTTCATTTAGTTCTGCTCTAATTTTTATTATTTCCTTTCTTCTGCTGACCTTGGGTTTCATTTGTTCTTCTTTTTCTAGTTCTTTATAGTGTAATTTGAGGTTATTTATTTGGGATTTTTCTTGTTTCTTGACATAAGCCTGTAATGATAAAATTTCCCTGTTAACACTGCCTCTGCTGCATCCCAAAAATTTTGATAGGATGTATTTTCATTCTCATTTGTTTCCATGTATCTTTTAATCTCTAATTTCTTCTTTGACTTCATTAAATGTATGTTGTTTTATCTCCACCTATTTGTCATTTTTCCTGCTTTCTTTTTGCAATTGATATCCAATTTCAAAGCCTTGTGATCAGAGAATATGCTTGGTGTGATTTCAAACTTCTCAAATTTGCTGAAGCTAGTTTTACGTCCCAACATATGGTCTATCCTTGAGAATGTCCCATGTACACTAGAAAAAAATGTGTAGCCTGAAATTTTAGGATGAAGTGCACTATAAATATCAGTTATGTCCATTTCTAATTATGTCCATAATTATGTCCACATCCAATGTGTCATTTAGGATCCCTATTTCGTTATTTATTTTCTGTTTGGATGATCTATCCATAGCTGTCAATGATGTTTTTAAGTCCCTTAGTATAATTGTGTTTTGCTCAATTTCTCCCTTTAGTTAGGTTAGTAGTTGCTTGGTATAGTTCGATGCTCCCTGATTGGGGACATAAATATTGATGACTGATATGTCTTCTTGTTGTATAGTTCCCTTTACCATTATGGAATGTCCATCTTTGTCTCTTGTTATCTTTTTCACCCTGAAGTCTGTTTCATCTGATTATGTTTCATCTGATTATGGCTACACCTGATTTTCTCTGGGTACCATTTGCTTGGAGTGTCAATTTCCACCCTTTCACTTTGAGTCTATGCTTGTCCTTGTAGCTGAGATGTGTCTCTTAGAGACAGCGTATGGTTGGGTTTAGTTTTTTGATCCAGTCTGCTACTCTGTGCCTTTTTATTGGTGAGTTCACTCCATTTACATTTAGGGTGATTATTGATATGTGAGGATTTCCTGTCATTCTATCTTTAGTTTTCTGGTAAGGCTGTGTCACCATTGTTTCTTTGCCTTTTTGTTGTCATCTATTATTTCTGTGTGGTGGTATTCTATGATGTTTCTCTCTGTTTCTTCTTTTATTATGTTATGTATTTCAGTTCTGGATTTTTTTTTGAGTGGATACCATTAAGTTTATGGAAAAGAAAGTTTAATATTTAGAGTATTCCATATTCTTCAGCATGCTTACTTTCTCCATTCCCATATTCCAGTTCAGGCTTTTACTCTCCCCCATTTTATGTTTTGGTTGCCACAAATTGTCCCTGTTGATCTTTGCAGAATAGCCTCCTTTAGTATTTCTTGTAGTGCAGGTCATGTATTAGAAAATTCCCTTAGCTTCTTTATGTCTGAAAAGGTCTTTATTCCTCCTTCATATCTTAGGATATTTTTGCTGGATATATTACTCTTGCTCACAATTTCTCTCAATAGTTTGAATATTTGGTTCCACTCCCTCCTGGCTTATAGAGTTTCTGCTGAAAAATCTGATGATAATCTAATGGGCTTTCCTTTGTAGGTTACCATCTTCTTTTCCCTGGCTGCCTTGAGGATTCTTTCTCTGTCGTTGATTTTTGACAGCTTCAATGCAATGTGCCTTGGTGAAGGTCTGTTGGGGTTGAGGTAATTAGGTGTTCTATTTGCTTCTTGGATTCAAGAATCCAGTTCTTTCCACAAGTTTGGGAAGTTCTCATTGACTATTCGTTTGAATATACTCTCCATTCCCTTTCTCCCTTTCTTTTCCTTCTGGTATGCCCATTATTCTTATATTGCTCTTTCTGATGGAGTCAGAAAGTTCTTGTAGAGTTCTTTCATTTCTTTTAAGTCTCAAGTCTCTTTCTTCTTCCATCTGTGTAATTTCCAGCTTTCTATCTTTGAAGTCACTGATTCTTTCCTCCATCTGGTCAACTCTACTACCTAAGCTGGTTATTTCATTCTTAATTTCTTCTATTGAGTTCTTAATCTCCAGAAATTTTATTTGGTTATTTTTAAAATTTCGATCTCTTTGGTAAAATGTTCATGTTGTTCTTTGATTGTGTTTCTGAGTTCTTTAAACTGCCTTTCTGTGTTTTCTTGCATCTCGTTGAGTTTTCTCAGAACTGCAATGTTGAATTCTCCGTAATTTAGTCACATATTTCCATGTCTTTAAGTTCATTTTCTGTAGGCTATTCATTTTCTTTCTGAGCTGCCTTGTTGCCTTGGTTATTCATGGCAATTAATGATTTATTATTTCTCTTCCTAGACATCTACAGGAGTGGGTTCTGCAACAGGTTGATAGGAAGCGGTCTTTTTTTGGTTTTCCAGTACATGTTGGTAGAATGTTTTATTTTCTCTCCAACTACAGCCATTTTTTTCTCTCTCACACTTTAGTGTTATGTTTTCTCTGCACTATTCCAGCTTCTCACACAATGCGGGGATTCCCTGAAAGGCGGGCTTCTCCTCTGTTAAAAGTTCACCTGGGTCATAGGGTGTCGCATCCGTGTGGGGATGAGGAGAGCTTTTGAAGTTCCAGAGCTCTTCCTGCACCAGATTCAGAGCCTGTGTATTTCAGCCATTCTGTTTCCTCCTGCAAGGAGCCGCCCAGATAGGTGGGGACAGGGGCGGGGTGGGTTGTTAGAGGTATCCCAGAGCAATGGCAGCGACCACAACCACAGTCAGTCTTGCTTCCACAACTCCCTCCCCTTTGCCGGAAGTAGTTGGGCTGCGAATCTGTGTCTGTGGACCAGTTCTCAGAACCGCCAATATCTGTTCTTTTGATCTTACACTGCTAGTATTCCATTTCTAGCACCGGGCAGGTGGGGGCGGGGAGAGCTCTGGGAGGGTAGGAAAGGGGCAGCTAGTCTCAGTGCCTAAGGCTTTCATTCTCTGTGGCAGTGAGGGCTTAAACCACCGTTTTCAGCCTTCTTCCCTCAGTCTTTGCTCCGAGGTCTATGCCGTAAGCCTTCGGGTCAGCCGTGTTATATGCTGTCCCCTCAGCCCGGAGGGCCATATGTGGATCCCTAGCAGTCCAAGTTCTTCCCTCTCCTGCAGGTGCAGTTGTTCCAGGACGCAGCGAGCTTGGAGCACTGAGCTAGGTCTGCATTCTGCGCCCTCGTGGCCCCATCTCCACACTTCTCCCTTCCCTCTTCCCCTGCTTGCACAATTTGCCCACCTTTAGGTTATTTCTGTAGTGTGCCTCTTAGTCTTAACTGTCTGCTGTGCAGGGTGTGCTTTATGGAGTTATAGTTGTTCAATTGTTGTAAATTCCAGGGGAGATTTCCAGAGGCTTACCTGATGCCGCCATTTTGATGACATCACCAGCATTCTTAATTTAACTGTGAGGCCTTTTTTTTTTTAAAGGAATATTTTGAAAATCTCCCATATGGTTAAAAAAATTCTGCTATTAAGGGTAAATAATGTCTGAAATACACATTTAAGCAATTATAAGAATTCTTTTATCAAATATTATATTTAAGAAATATCAATAATAATTATAACACTGCTTACAACTATAATTTTGTTAAGACTCAAAGCAATTGTTTCTTTATATTGTACTCTTACAGGTACCAAGAAAATATCAACACAATATTTACTACCTTTTACTTGTCAATCTTTTAGCAAGATACTATTCTTATAGTTAATCTCTTATAGTATAAACAGTTTCAGGACTTTAAAAGCTGTTAAGTGCAATACTTGATAGGCCTCTGAATAAATTTTAATTACATTATTTTAAAATGCAAAGCCTATAGATAGTTTGGGGAGGGAATTTGGTCAAAAATAAAATAAATTTTTTAAACCAGTGTTATTAGCTATGATTTAAAAAATTATAGGAAAATTATGTTAATTTTGACTCCAAGAAGGGGGTTGAAGATTCTACTTTCATATGACCTGCTATCAGTTTCTTCTATTTATAGACTAGTTATTAAACCATCCAAAATATAATACCTTAGCCTAATACTAGACACTTTCTTTAATGAGCTATTTTTTTTATATTTTGATTATAAGTATGTAATTCAGGTTCTACTTACACAATGTACCATAGCAAATAATTGACTTTTTAAAAGAGAAAAAGGTAAATAATTATCTATTTATTTATATAACATTGGATGTTAACTTTAAGTGTCATATTTGCTATTAAGGCTATAAGGCTATTGTTCACAGTTGTTTGCTCTACATTGGTATAGATATTGTTATGAAGGTATTTTGTGATGTGATTAACATTTATAATCAGTTGAATTTAAGTAATGGAGGTCACCCTTGATAATATGGATAGGCCTCATATAATCACTTCAAGGCTTTAAGAACAAAAACTGAGGTTTCGTAGAGAAGGTATTCTGCCTCAAGATTAACATAGAAATCCTGCCTGAGTTTGTAGCCTCCTAGCCTGCCTTATGGATTTCAGATTTGCCAGTCCCCACAATCACATGAGCCAATTCCTTAAAATAAATCTCTGTCTGTCTCTCTCTCTCCATATTCATCTATCTATATATAGAGAGATGATATAGATTTATAGATAATATAGATAGGTGATATAGATAGATATAGAAATTAATATATAGATATAGATGCAGATATAGATATACATATACCTAAATAGATATATCTATTTTATATGTATATTTTTAGATGTACATATAAATAGATATATCCTATCAATTCTGTTTCTCTGTAGAACCTTTGCTGACACAAATGCCAATATCATTTAAAACTTTTTTCTCCCCTGAAATCAGCAGGTATTTGGCATCTTAGAGCTACAACCTTAACACATTTTATGCTGGAGTATAATTTATTATTACTCTGAATAGTATTTTTAGAATGTCATTTTATAAATGTTTTGATTTGTTTGTTTCAAATAATGTTTTCAGTCAATTACATATCTTTTCTAGGAGCTATACCTATTTAGTATTATCCCTGAGGATCATATTAAAAAATATTCAAATTCATAGTAGTCTCAATGAATGTAACCTATGTAATTTTGGATCTACTTGATGTAAAATACCAAGGATTAATGCCCATTATTTTGATCCTATGCTTTTGAAAACTACCTGATATCAAATTTAAGGGCTAGCAAACTAAAAGTAGAGCAGATTCTATTCTTACAATAAAACAAGGTAAAGTTATACTCCCTTGTTTCTTGTTTTCTGTGTCTAATCTGAATAGCAAAGAAATCTATCACATCAATTCATTTCTGTGGAAATTCAATCACACTTTCTAAACTTGTACTTAATGCAGGAGCACAGCTCTATATTGATTTGATGATTTATGTACTTCATTCAAATAAATGTGTCCTGTAATTCAGAGTCAATCAATCAAATTTAATAAATTATCGCAAGGAATGTGGAGGAATCAATGCACAGGAAGCTCTTATGTTTGAAATGTTAACCAATCATACTGCAACTCATCAAATTATATTTTGCACTGTGGAAGGGCCTTTTTTCTAGAGTTGACATCTGTATATTGGACTATTATTCATTTGAAATCACAGAACACTGGAATTGCTCTTTCCAACAATTTGCACATAAAAGTAGTTGAAAGAAAAAAAGGCATTTTAAATAGCCCCCCTCCACACACAGGCACACACACACACACACATACACACGCTCATTTTATTCCACAGAAAATTGACTTGTTGCAATCTTGGTCTTCAACCCTAAAAGCATATGTTTCAAGTACTCCTTAGTATTTAGATGTCATATGTGGTCTTCTGTTAAATGAGCTTATAGAAATTTAGTAAGGTAGGTAAAACTACCTATCTTACTAAGTAGTAAAACTACCAGGAAAAACTGAGATATTTTTTAAAAATTAAAATAATATCAAAGGGATATATGGGATAAAAGCTGTTTTGAGAACAAGAAGTACAGTATATGTGAAACATCAAGGAAAAAAAAAAAAAGATGTTCTCCTAAGTATTGTATACTACACATTCTTCAAGTAAGGAACAGCAGCAATAATATTCCACCACAACCTCTACTAGCACTGCCACCCATATAGTCTGTTAGATATGCATATAGTAAGATCATAGGGCTATTACTGACAAGCACTGCCTACAGCCAGGAGGAAAACGTGAGATATGTGAGATTAGATAGATAGATAGATAGATAGATAGATAGATAGATTATATATACATATATATATAATCTATCTGTATATATATATATAGTTTTATTACTATATATATGTATATAGTAATAAAATCAAACTAGTTTCACAAATTTACAATGTCAAAAATTGCTACATGAAATAATTTCCATATCTTTTTTATTTAAGGTAACTAAACAGATCCACCAAAGATTTGACTAGAGCTGGACAAATGTAATTGCTTACTATCTATTACAATATTTTGACCTAATAATTTTCATAAGTTTTGATCATTTGTCTTCTTATTAAAATTAAGGTGCTAACCAATAATTCCCATTTGTCAGGAACATTACAACAGTCTGGAAAATAAGATATAAGTTGAACCTCTAGTCCTATAAAATCAGGCAATGCACCCCCCCCCTCCCCATCCACTATCCCTCTGACATCGCACACAGCCATACATTTCCACTGTCTCTATTCCTAATGCTGTACTCCGCTTCTTGTAAGTACATGTGTATATATATATATATATATATATATATATATATATATATATATATATAAACTTGTAGTAGACATTCATTATTGTTCAGCTTCAGCTTCAGGTGTGCAGTGCAGTGATCAGGCATCTACATCATCCCTGAGGTGGTCTCCCAAATGGGACAAGTGTCCATCGGATACCCTACAAAATCTTTACATTATTGATTATATTCCCCAAATTAACTCTCGTAACCCCGTGGCCATCTTGTGGTTACTGACTGTGCTTTCTAATCCCCTCACTTTCCCCTGATCCCCACCCCCCCATCTAACAACCTTCAGTATAACATTTTGATTAAAATGTAAATGTAGTTAATATTTTAATAAATACCAAGAGTGCCAAAAAATGTATACAAGTGGACACTTTGGTCAGTATTGCTCAAGCAGTAGTTCGCCGTAATCAAAAGTGTCTGGATGCTGATGGTAACCATTTTGAGCACCTCTTGTAATTGCAGAAGTCAAACGTGACTTGCATTCATCTTTTGTTATTGGTATATATTGAGTATCACAATACAGTTGTTTCCTTTCTTAAAATGTGTATACATTTTTTGACACCCTCTGTATTTGTATATTATTCTGAATAGCAATTACATGAAAAATAACATCTTAAACAATTAGTGAGATTTTACCAGTATTATTTTGGGGGTAGTAAATAATCACCACAACATGGTCAATGTGACAACAATGTCTGAATATTTTAGAAGAAATTATTTAGAATTTGGTTTTCAGTTAAATAACATACAAATAAAATTACTGTATTTTTCATTAGAAAAAATTGAACCTATAATAAATCTGAAAAAATAAATATTTATTGTACTATATAATATGCTATACAAATAAAATCATTGTAATTACTGTTAGGAACTTACATAAATTACTAAAATTGAAATTATACCTAATGTGTGATTTTCAATCTAAGTGTATTACCATTGTGAATCTTATTTTTAAATATCCCAATTGTCTTAGGAAACTTCATTACCTACAAATTTGAAGTAATGCTTCCAAAAATAAATATGGATTATGAAACAAAATGTATTCGGGATTCAACTCTAGAATTAATTTAAAAAAACAGAAGACTTCAAAAGGATGAATCTTAATTTATTACATGACTCTATAGATGTAAAGATATTAAATAAGAAACATACTAAATCAAGATTATTAATGGATATTATACTTTCTTTGCTTTTTGTTTTGAAGGACAAGCTGGTAAACATAAATTAATAACTTAAAAAATCATAACCTAATTTGCATAATGCTGATTGCCCTGATACTTTAGCTTTTTCATTTTTGTATTACACTTTTTTTAAAATAGAATTCAAACACAGTATTGATTGGCTAAAATGAATTTCTATATGGCAACTTGTGGCTCTCTGTGTTGAATATCAGTATTATTTGAATATATCGTTCTTCTGAAGGAAATCTTTGCAGTTTCTTTAGTTAAAAGTTTTACACATCTAATAAAGCCTATGTTATTAATAGATTTTTAAGTGATCTATATATTTTTTTGCCTGAGTCTCAGGAGAGGCCAAGTGCTAAGAATATATTAAATTCTGATTTATTTAAAATATCGGTCTCATGGATGATACCCAGACCCAAATTTATCAACTTCAAAGAATTCTCCTTTTGCTGTTGGTGACTAGTGGGAGTTCAAATCACTTTGATTGAAATTAATTAGACTGAAGTAGCAAAATTATGCATATACTCCTCAGCAGAAATCCAAAATTTAGCAAATATTAGATAATTATGTTATCTTGAAAAATTTTATATGTCACATCATTACCAGACTCAAAAGACTCAAAAAAGAGCCAAATATTCATTTACACTCCCACTTAACGAATTTAGAAGACCTTGAGTTTATGTATGCCAATTAAGAATAAATTATAAATTGAATTATTTTCAGAAAGAAGTTTTCTTTTAAGCTTCTTAACTAAAAATTCTATAAATAAAAGATGGCGAACCCACAAATATAGGAGAAAGTTATAATGATTTATTTAGCAAATTAGTTATAATTAGAAAATAGAATTGAAAACTGGTAGACAATATTTCTGCTAGAAAACTTCTCATTTGAAAAAAAAAGTCTTCTGTAAAACTGAGTATTCTTTTCTCCATTGTACATTTTTGTCTCCTTTGTCAAAAATTATCTGCCCATATATACATGCAATTATTTCTGTGTTTTCAATTCTATTCCATTGGTCTGTGTGTCTAGTTTTCTGCCAATACTATGCTGTTTTGATTATTGTCACTTTGTAGTACAAACTGACATCAGGGGGTGTGATACCTCCAGCCTTGTTCTTTTTTCTTAGGATTGTTTTGCCTATTTGGGGTCTTTGTGATTCCATACAAATCTGACAATTTTTTGTTCTATTTCTTGAAAAAAATGTCATTGGGATTTTAATGGGAATTGCATAACTACATAGGTAAATATAAAAGGCAGGATAAATATATTTTTATTTATAAATCTTCTCTTACAAATTAAAAGAATTCCATAAATAATAATTATAAATTGTTGTTGGTTGTCACACCATTGATAAGGATATAAATTACATTAAAATAGTAGCACAAAATAAGGGAGAAGGAACAGAGCTATATATATAGACATTTGTCCAAAGAGGATATGCAAATGACCAATAAGCACAAGAAAAGATGCTTAACTAACCATAAGGAAAATGCAAATTCAAACCACAATGACTTACCACTTCATATTGAGTGAGATGGTCATAACCAAAAAGACATATAATAACAGGTATTAGATTGTAGAGAAATAGGAACCTTCAAACATTGCTGATGTGATTATAAAATGATGTAGCTGCTTTGGAAGTCTGGCAATTTCTCAAAAACTTAAGCACAGTTATCACATACTCCAGAAATTTAACTTCTAGTTATATATCCAAGAGAGTTTAAGACATACAACTACTGAAAACATGTACATGAATATTTATAGCACCATTTTCATAACAATCCAAATGCCTATCAACTGATGAATGGATAGCCAACATATAGTATATCCATACAATGGAATATTCCAATGATACGTGTAATAATACATACTACAATATGGATAAATCTTGAAAACAAGCTAAGTGAAAAAAGCCAGGTACAAAAGGACACAAGTTATATGATTCGGTTTTTATGAAATAATCAGAGTAAGAAATTCCATAGATACAGAAAGAACATTAATAGTTGCCAGGGGCTGGGTAAAGGGGGAACTGTGAGACTGCTAACAATTACTGTGTATCTTTTTGGGGTTGATAATAATATTTTGGCATTAAATACAGTGCTGGATGCACAGCTTTGTGATATACTAATAACCACTAAATTTTCAACTTTTAAATGGTGCATTTTATGGCATGTAAATTCCATATTAATAAAAAGTAGTCCCAAGAACTATGGATACAGAAAGATTCTGCCTAAAGAAAAATAATATTAACAAAAGTATTTAGGAGAGAAATTTTCATGGACATTGAGTGCAGGATATGAGGTTTAATGACATTGGAACAATTGGGACTAAATCATGTAACTTGAGACTCCTATGTGCTGAGTACTGTAGTAGATACTGGGGCTGAAAAAAGTATGTAACAAGATTTTCTTCTTAAGGGGTTTACAGACTAGCTATAACTTAGAATTAGTGAATGGTTTCTCAACATTGCCATCATTGGAATTTGGAGCCTAACAATTATTGGTTTTGGGGGACTATATTTTGCATTGTAGGGTGCATAGCAGAATCCTTAGCCTTTACCCACTAAATGCCAGTAGTAACTCCACACACACACACACACACACACACACACACGCACACACACACACGTTGTGACAACCAAAAATTTCTCTAGACATCCTCAAAAGTACCTGGGTGGAAAATTCTTCTCCATTTGAGAACTACCCTATTTGAGAACTGGCCTCTAGGTTGTACACTGTCTTTCCTAAGTCTAGAAGTGATTTTTTTTTTCCCAATCCTATCATAAGATTCTACAGTATTATCACATCCCTTGGTCCTTATTTTATTATAGCATGACATTTCCTCTTTGGTGGTGATTATCCCTAAACAAGAAGGTAGAAAAGTAAAGTGAGACAGAATTATTTGCCCTTCACAAAAACACACTGATCCCAACTTCTGAGTTTAAATGCCTGTGAACGAGTAATTTTCTTCCAAATTCAATCCTCATTCTTCTCCTTCCTTCATTTTGAGACATATTTTTCTCTCTTTTATGTTATTTAATTAACTTATTTATTGCTATTTGTTAATATATCTAATCTTTATGAAAAATGAAAGTCATGCCAAGCAATTTTAGCTCATAATATACACCTCTTAAGTGTTATATCACCAAGATGCTGGACAAAGAACTGCCAAGACATTGTTTCCCCATGGAAACATTAAGTGAATAACTATAGACTGACTGGAATAATTTTATAGGGGCTCTTGAAACCAGTTGAAGACTTATAACAATTAAGTGAAAGCCCAATCAAGAAACAGTCACATTGCAAAGATCAGAGAATTCTGTGGTATTTTTACTCACTCTTGTCATGGCATACCCCAGCATAGCATGGTGTGGTTGGGTAGAAATGGGCCGATTTCTGGTTCCCTTGGACAGTCAGGAGAAGGAGAGTAGAACTATTTTGAAATATTTTGGCACATATGTGACCCATCTGAGGACGTATTTTCTGTTTTGTCTGCCTTGGAGCTCAAATGTGGGACAGTGAAATAGAATGGATCTCAGATTGACAGAAATAATGAAAGGCAGTGTGGGTTTCACAGCACATGAAAATTGCAAAAATGACAAGATCCACAGATGCCTATGGTCAAGATATTATGGGCAAAGGAATATCATAAAACATCCAAGGCTCCCAAAAGAGACCTTGATGAGACTCTCGGGGAAATTAAGACATTTAAAAAACAGCCATGTATGCAGAGGAAATAAGAACAAAATTTAAAAGGGCATACACATGTGCCCAGACAGGATAGCTGCCCAAAAAAGAACTGAAGAAACTTAAGCCTTTACCCTAGGCTTATCCCAAGACCACTAATTCGTGATGGACTTCCATACCAGTATAAAAAGATGGGGCAAGGTGGCTGTATTTTTTTGTTTTCCCAAATACCCGATTGCAAACAAATGACCACAAGGCATACACAGAAACAGGGAAACATGACCCACACAAAGGTACGAAATAAATCTGTGGAAACCATCCCTAAGAATGATATACATAACAATTATCAAATAAAGAATTAAAATAAAAAAACTATATTAACATGCTCAAAAAGCTAGAGGAAAACACAAACAAGGAAATAAAAAAATTAGGAAAACCATATGTGAAGAACATCTACAGAGAGAAATTATTTTAAAAATCAGCTAAAAATTCTGGAGCTGAAAAATATAATAACTCAGTTGAAAAAATCAGTAGATGGTTTCAACAGGAGACTTAAATAGGCAAAAAAGGAATTAGCAAACTTGAAGATGAGTCTTTGGAACTACCAAGTCTGAGAGGCAAAAAGAAAGGAAAAAAATGAATAAAGAATGGTGAACATAGCCTAAGGGACATATGAGAAATCATCAAGTGGATGATTATATACATTATGGGAATTTGGCAGGAGAAGAGATAAAGAAAGGGGCAAAAAAATATATCTAAAAAGTTATAGCAAAAAAATTCCGAAGTTGGAGGAAAGACATGTATATATAAGTACAAGAAGCTCAGCAAATACAAAGTGGGAAAAGAAATCAAAGAAACCTTCACTGAAATACGTGGTAATTAAAGCAATGAAAGTCAAAGGCAAAGAATCTTGAAAGGAGCAAGAGAAAAGAGACCTATAATATACAAGGGATACCCAATAAGATTATCAATAGATTTCTCAACAGAAATCTTGTAGGGCGGAAGACAGTCACATTATAAATTTAAAGTGCTGAAAGAAAAGAAAATCTGTAAACCAAGAATTGTACACCTAACAAGACTGAGAGAGAAATTAAGACATTCCTACACAAACAAAAGCTGAGGTAGTTTATTATCACTAGACTTCCCCTACAAGAAATGCTAAAGGGAGTCTTTCAAATTGAAATAAAGTTGAATTAGAAAATGTTAGCCTTTAAAAAAAAAAAAACTAACTTGAAGCAAAAACATAAATTCCTCCAGTAACGTTAATTACACAGACACATATAAGAAAACAGTATTATTGTAATTTTTATTTGTAACTCCATTTTTACTTACAAATTTATAAATGGATAAAATTAGTTATAAATCTATGTTGATAATTAAAGAATATATAAAGATATAATGTGTGACATCAGTAACGCAAACTGTAGCATGAGCTATAAAGGAATACAGATTTTGCGTATTATTAAAGTTAAGATGGTATCAATTTAAGATAGATTTCCATAACATTATAATGTTACATATAACCTCCATGACTAAAAGAAAACTACAAAATATACAAAAATTGAAATGAGAAGGGAAACAAAACTTGTCATGAAACATCAACAGAACACAAAGGAAGATAGTAATACTGGAATGAGGGCCAAAGTATCTATAAGACATATAGAAAACAAATAACACAATGGCAAAAATACTTCCCTATCAGTAATTATCCTAAATGTAAATGGACTATACTCCTCAATCAAAGTACAGGATGGATAAAAAACAAGATCAAAGTATATGCTGTTGATATGAGACTCATTTTAGATATATGAGTACATATAGACTGAACCTAAAATGATGAGAAAATATATTCCATGCAAAAAGTAATAAAAAGAGAACAGGGTGGCTATTCTAATATCAGACAAAATATACTTTAAGTTAAAAAAAACTGTTCAAGAGACAAAGAAATACATCAAATAATGATAAAAGTGTCAAATACAAAGAAGATATGACAACTATAAATATATATGTAATAAATCAGAGCGCTAAATTACTTGAAGCAATGCCTGACAGAATTAAAAAGAGAAATGCAGTTTTATAATAATTGTAGGAGACTTCAATATCCCACCTTCAATAATGGATAGAATACCCATACACTAAAGCAGTAAAAAAAAGAAAAGTACTTGGGAAACACACACGCACACATACACACACACACACATATATCTTTCTCTCAAAAAATTACAGTTGGCATAAATGGAAAGACATCCTGTATTTATGCATTAGAAGACAATATTGTTAACATATTAATACTACCCCAAATGATCTACAGATTCAATGTAATCCCTGTTAAAATCCAAATGAGGATTTTTTTGAAAAATAAAAACACCCATTCCAAAATTCACACTGACTCTCAAGAGACTCTGAATAGCCAAAATAATCTTGAAAATGAAGAAGAAATTTGGAGTCTTGACAATTTCTGATTTCAGAATTTACTACGACATTATGGTAATCAAAACAATGTGGTAAAGACAAACAGACAGCTTTGTAGATGATTAGAGTAGAATAGAGAGCCCAGTAATAAACACTTGGTTATACTTCCAAATTATTTTAGACAAAACCATTCAATGGTGAAAGGAAAGTCTTTTCAAGAAATGGTGATGAGAGAACTGATATCCACATGCAAAAGTTGGACTCTTTCCCTTACACCCTATACAAAAGTTAACTCAAACTCTATCAAATACTTAAATGTAAGTTTAAATGTATAAAACTTATAGGAGAAGACATAGGCAAAAATCTTCATGACAGTGTATTTGGCAATGACTTCATGAATATGATACCAAAAGCACAGAAAAAATTGTTAAGTTGCACTTCATAAAAACTAAAAGTTTTTGTGCACCAAAAGACACTTTCAATGGAATTAAAATGCAGCCTACAGGATGAGAGAAAATACATGCAAGTTATGCATCTGATAAGTGATTAATATCCAGAATAAGTAAAGAACTGCTACAACTAAACAACAAAAATATAAATAACCTGTGTTAAAAATGGACAAAGGAATTGAACAGACATTTCTCCACAGAAGATATACAACTAGCCACTGAGCACATGAAAAGATACTTAACATCACTAATCCTGAGGGAAATGCAAATTACAACCACAATGAAATACCTTTTCAGGTCAATTAGGATGGCTGCTATTTAGAATACAAGGATTGGCAAGGATGTATACAATTGGAACTCTTGTGCATTGCTAGTAGTAATGTAAAATGGTATAACCACTGTGGAAAATGGTATGGCATTTCCTCAAAATATTAAATATAGAATTACTGTATTGTCCAGCAACTCTATTTCTGTATATATACCGAAAATAACTGAAAGCCAGGATCCAAACGGTTATTCATATTTCCATGTTCATAGCAGCATTGTTTACATAAGCCCAAATGTGGTAGCAACCCAAGTATCCATTGATGGTTAAACTGACAAGTAAAATACGGTTTATACATCCAATGGAACATTATTTAGCCTTAAAAGAGAGAAGAAATTTTGACCTGGGCTGCAACATGGACGAACCTTGACAACATTAAGCTATGTAAAATAAGCCAGTCACCAAAAGACAAATAGCATATGGTTTTCCTTATATGAGATACCTAGAGTAGTCAAATTCATAAAGACAGAAAGTAGCATGATGGTTACCATAGTCTGGGAGGAGGAGATAATGGGAATTACTGTTTAATGGGTACAGAGTTTCAGTTTGGGTAGATAAAAAAGTTCTGGAAAAGGATGTTGATGCTGATTGCGTGATAATGTGAATTCACTTATTGCCACAAAACAGTGCACTTAAGAATGGTTAAAATGGTAAATTTTATGTAATGTATATTTATCACAATAAAATGTGATCACTTCCAAATGACACATATGGAAAATTTGATTTGAAAGGGAAAAACAAAACCCATTCTCCTCAAAGTAGGATCCTGGAAAGGTTATATACATCTTTTGGACCAGTTCATATCTTATAGCAAGTTAAGTATTCTATAAGGAGAAAGATGTCAGAGGCAGATGCAGATCCTACAGCCCCCAAGATATTGGGCTTTTGCCTCATTCTTGGTTTATTTTATTCAATCTCTTATTAGCTTGTGATGCCAACACTCATTAAGACGGCAATCTGAAGTGAATCAAGATCCCATTAGGCCTACAAGGTAATGTTATCTAGCCTATTTTCAACATATCAGGGCAAGGGACAATTGAGGGAAAACAGGGAAAGTGCAAGTGTTTCGATAATCATGTCGTTAGAGGGCTTGTTCTGAGCAATTCCATGTCATCCCCTTCAGAGGCTGATACCAAGTGAGATTCACTTAGACAAAAGCTCAGGAAGACACAAGAGTAGAATTTTCATCAAGGCAAGTCTGTGGAGCAGGATGATTAAAATCTGCTTGGCTCAAAGTCAAAGGAAGAAAAATCTTACAACACTAAGTTGACTAATTATTTAATTTTTTTGAGACTTGAAATGCATGCTTCATAATTATTGACTTTATGATCTAAAAGTTCTTATTTTATTTATTTATCACTATTTATCGTAGCACGTGTACATAAGACACCACGTTCTTTTTTTGTTGCGGGAAAAGAGAGCCTGATTTCTACACCTTGGTCTCTATCCTTTCTTTTTCCCTTCATCTTTTTCACCCATTCCCCTACCCTTCTACCTTCTGGTAGCCATCAGTTTGTTTTCTTTTTGTATGAGTCTTTTGGCTTTGTTTGGTTTGCTCATTTGCTTTTTTTTTTTTTTTTTTTGATTCGACATATAAGTGAAATCATATGTTATTTTCTTTCTCTGCCTGACTCATTTCACTTAGTATAATACTCTCTATCTAGGTCCATCCATGTTGTCGCAAATGGCAAGATTTTATTTTTTTTATTACTGAGTAATATTCCATTATATATATATAAATATATATATAATGTATAATATATAAATATATAAATATAATTTTCATCCATTCATCTACTGATGGACACCCAGGTTGCTTCCATATCTTGACTATTTTAAATAATGATGCAATGAACGTAGAGGTGCATAAATCTTTTCAAATTAATGTTTTAATTTTTTTCTGGACAAATACCCAGAAGTGCAATTGCTGGATCATATAGTAAGTAGTTCTGTTTTTAAATTTTTGAGGAATATCTGCACTGTTTTCCATAGTGGCTGCACCAATTTGCAATCCCACCAACAGTGCATGAGGCTTTCCTTTTCTCCACATCCTCACCAACACTTGTTATTTGTTGATTTTTTGATAATAGCCATTCTGACAGGTGTGAAGTGGTATCTCATTGGGGTTTTTATAGAAATGTCTATTCATGTCCTATGCTCTATTTTTGAACATAGACTATACTTTTTTAAAAGCAATGTGATATCCTGGATTGAATTCTGGGGGGGAAAAGACATTAGCGAAGGTGTGGTGAAACCTAAGTAATGCCCACATTTTAGTTAATAATTCTGTATCAATGCTAATTCTTAGTTTTGGCAAATTTTCCATGATTATGTGATGTCAACATGGGGGGAAACTGGGTATAGAGTATACAGCTTTCTCTTATGAAATTCATAACTTTTCTGCAGATCTAAAATTATTCCAAAATATAAAGTTTATTTTTAAAAAATCTAGGTTAATTGGTTATCTATTTACAAAAGTAAATGAAAATTAAATCAGAACTCTACATCATCCACAAAAGTCAATTGCAGGTGGATTCTTAATCTAAATGTAAAAGATAGAAAAGAAATTAAGAGAGAACAAAATAGACAGAGACAGACAGACAGAAAGAGAGCTCTTAGAAGATAATATAAAACAATATTTTTAACACCTCAGGGAATGAATAATTCTTAATCAAGATACAATATAAATGAATAAGTATAATGCATTAAAATTATGAAGTCTATTTATCAAAAGACATTATTAAGAGTATGAAAAATCAAATCTAGGGTAGAATACATGTACAGTGTGTAGACCCACACAAGTTTATTATCCAGAATATATGAAGATCTCCTAAGAATCAGAAAAAAAAGATAGGCAATCCATTCTAAAAAGTAGGCAGAGTTGTTGAACAGGTATTTCATAAAAGTGTAAATCCAAAGGGTCAAATATACAAGAAGGTAATCAAGGATATACAAAATACAAATACACCACAGTGAGATGTCACTATCCACCAGATTGTCAAAAGTTAAAGAGGTTGGCAAGACCTAAGAACAACAGAAAATCACATACACTTCTGATTGTAGTGTAAACTGATATAATTGATTTCAACAACAGTTGGTGCCTAGTAGAGTTGAAGGTATGCATGTCCTATAATTTACCAATTCTCACTTTCAGGTATACAAGTAATACTAACATACAGCATATATATGTATATATATGTGTATATATATATATATATATATATGTATATATATATACATATATATATATATATATATATATATAGTTTATACTTAGGTGGCAAATATATAAAAATAAATAAAAGGAAGTGAAAACAGAAAACCATTCTAATTGTTATATCTATTGGGAAGAGAAGTGGTTGAGACTAGGCAAGGCCAATTGGACAGTGGGCTTCTGGGGAGGTAGCAGTGTTCTATTTCTTGATGCAGATGGTGATTACACAGATGATTACTTCATGATTATTCATCATTAAGCTGTACATTTGTGCTTCATGTACTTGTTAACGTATGACATATTTCTCAACTGAAAAATTTTTACTGAATGATTAATAAGAATAATTGGATATACCATAAAGTTCAAGATCTTACTGTTTTAGTCATTTTTCAAAGGGCTGAATGGATTTGAGCATTAATAAAGCAAAATTCTAAAAAAAAAAAAAAGCCACCATCTTGTTTTTCATCTTTATAAAATAAATTTAAGAGTTTCAAAGTAGGTATTTCATGATTTGGGATAATTTAAATAGCATTTTCGCTTGTCTGGTTTATATAAATATTTAACGAAATGTGTTTACATCTAGTTAGCAGATTCAGCTTTCACAAAGGATTGTTCCTAATACTATTTTTTTAAGTTTTTAAATTGTGTTTTCCTTTCATTAACTGGAAGGAAATACTGAAAAAAAATCCGAACAATAGCCAAAAATAAATTTTCAAGTATGTTTTCAGTCCCAGTTTTATCCACAATAACTTAGTTTTGCAGATATTCTAATTTTATTTAAGTAGTATTTTGAAATATACTTCTATACTTGCCTAATTCTTGTAACACTTGAGTTGTGTTGCCATGGAAACACAAAGCTAGGCAATATATTTCATTCAATAGTGCTGATTGGTGAGAAAAATATTTTGACACCCTACTATTAGCACCTTTGAATTTGGTATGAGCAACAAAAGCATTTATGTAAAGTCAAAGGCACAGCATAGAAGTCATTATGTACCAATTAAGAAAATTTACTTCATTCTTAGCCTGAGTTTTAAAACAAATTTTAATGCAAAATTTAGGTAATGAAAGAAAAATAATCTCACATGATCTGTGTAAATTCCATATTGTACATCGACAACTTACTGTAGTTGCACTTTTTTATTATTAGACGATGTATTTTCATGTTGTTTTCACTGTTTATATTCCAACAAAATATGGACTCCTAAATGCTTTATTTTAAAATATCTTTTACTAATACTTTCTTCTCTTATTTTTCATTTTCTATTATTTATTCGTATACTTTAACACCTTGAAAAAATCTATTATTTTTTCTTTCTTCTCAAAATACAAGGTCTATAAACACCCGAAGTTGTCTATGTAAATTTACTATAACAAGCCCTGAGAAGCTTTAGTTATTCTGAGTTGTTACCTCATAATTAATTAATGAAATTCTGAGCATAGAAAGAAGTAAAAAAATTCGTGGGCAAAGTTAATGATTTGGTTTTTATTCAATAAATTAAAAAATGAACAGGTTATATATAAAATATAACATTCAGTACTTAGGTGGTATTGACTTGTTCAGTGTTTTCAGACTTTAATGTGCTCATGGATAATGTGCCAGGGGATTTTGTTAAAACATAGATTCTCTGATTCAGTAGGTCTGGGTTGAGGCCTGAAATACCAGGTGATGTACATGCTGCTGGTCCACAGCTCATACTCTGTAGCAAGTGTTTAGATCACATGCCATTTGGGGAGGTGCATAAGGCTAAGTCTCCACCAGTAGATACATGGCCTTTGAGATTTCACTTTTCTGAGATTTTTCTCTCCATGGACCTATAAAGCCCTTGTCACGTGGGGCGGCATGCAGGGTCTCTAGTTCCGCCCCCCGCACAAGAACGCGGGACAAGGTGAGGCCAAAAAAGAACACCCACGGAGCCATAGATAGGGGAGTTATACCACTATAGTCTCGTTGGCGGCTGAGTTGGAGACACAGGAGGCAGGATCCACAGGATCCGCAACCCACCGTCCACTTGTCTCTGCCAACCAACCTCACTTGCTAGCTGCAATCCGCCTCTCTGGAATCCATAATCCACACTCCACCACGCCACGCCACTACACCACCGCTTGCTAGCTCAGCCACCATCTTCTTGCTAGCCCCCATTTTCTGTTAGCATAGTCACAGCAGTTATATTAGTGCCCAATGGCTCACTGGTTACAACTGACAGCCAACTAGCCACAGCTGATGGCCATCCAATCACAGTTGTTGGCCATTTACTACCTGAGCCAGCACCTTTCCGCGTGAGGGCAAGAGCCTGGAAACTGCACTCCTGGCTCTGTCCCCATAGCCCTAATAGGACATTATCTCCTGATTTTGTCTCCCTAGACCAATATCTATGCTTGATCTCAGTAAGACGCTATTTCTGACCCTCTAAATCCATGAAGTACTCCTCCTGAAAGGGCACTTAGCATCCTGTGCTTGGCCCTATTGTAACCCTCATCACACTCCATTGTAGTTAGCCATTTAGGTTCATGCTCCCTTTTGCAGCTGTAAGTAATAGCAAAACTAATACTGGTGAAAAGTAATTTAACATTTTGTTTGTTGTTAACTTTAATACATTAAATAATATATATTTATAGCAAGAGTAACACAATAAAAGGGAAGCATACAATTACTAATGTAATTTTTCTATGAATATATATGTACGTGTGATTATTGTATATTACGATATATATACATGTGTATCTACACATATATTAGGATATATATATATGTGTGTATATATATACATACATATATGTATATATATGTGTGTGTGTGTATATATATACATATATGTATGTATATATATATGTGTGTGTATATATATATACATATATGTATGTGTGTGTGTGTATATATATATATATATATATATATATATGGTGCCAAAAAAGTATATACACATTTTAAGAGATGTTAGCTATGTTCAAGCAGTACTTCGCTGTATTCAGAAATGTCTGGACACTGATGGTAACTACTTTGAGCACCTCTTGTAATTGCAGAAGTCAAATGTGACTTGTATTCATCTTTTGTTATCAGTATATATTGAATATTACAATTTTAATAGTTTTTTCCTTTCTTAAAATGTGTATACATTCTTTGGCACCTCTGCATATATTCGGAGTTTGTGTCCGTTAGCATATATATATATATATATATATATATATAGAGAGAGAGAGAGAGAGAGAGCGCGCTATAAAATGGACACACATTTTAAGAAATGAAAAAAATGCATTAAAATTGTAATACTCAATATATACTGATAACAAAAGATGAATACAAGTCACATTTGACTTGCAATTACAAGAGGTGCTCAAAGTGGTTACTGTCACCGTAATTTCAATATAGTTTTTTCCTTTCTTAAAATGTGTGTACATTTTTTGGCATCCTCTGTGTGTGTGTGTGTGTGTGTGTGTGTATATATATATATATATATATATATATATATATATATATATATATACACATATCCTAATGGTATATTGGTCTCAAGATAGTAGCAGCTGAGGACTTCAAGTGCCACTGTTCCCGCTTCAGAAGTCATGCAACCCTACAATACTCTATTAGTTTAAGCACTCATAAGACTTCCCTATTTGAAAAGAGGGGAAGAGATCTCCACCTTTCAAGAGACTAGCCATGTCACATTGTTGAAGAGCAAGTGGGTAACTGTGGAAGACATTTTTGGAACATACCAAACTCCCACAGTGTGACAAGCATTTAAAATTTCGATAGATACTTTCAAAATACATTTCAGGGCTAATGTACCAAAGTTGACTCCAATCAAGAAGGTGGGTGCCTATTTCCTCATCTCCCTGTCAATATTTAGTATGACCAAATTTTTAAGTCTTTTGTAATCTAAGGAATAAAATAATATATCCCATTGTGATTTGTTGCATTCCTGTCATAAGGAGGGAGGTTGATGATCTTTCCAACTTTTTTCACAATTTGTAGTTGTTTTTCTCTTAAATCTTAACAACCTTTAACATTTTTAATTTTAAAAAGTATTTTAAAATAGTTTTGCTATTGATTTATGTCAGCTTTAGGTATATTAAGAAAATCAGTCCTAATCTAAATTACATATAGTGAATATTTTACCGATTTGTCATTTCTCTTTTACCTTTGTATGTGGTATATTATTTTGTCCAACAATATTTTTTAATTTGTATGTGAGTGAATGTGTATATAGTATATACCTGGAGGGTTTTGTAGACCTGATAATTTAAAATTCTAATTTACATCATTTATTTTCTTTTGCAGTGGATGTGTTTGGGCTTAAATGTATCATCAAATTTTGTTATGTCTCTGTTTTAGGAAGTATAATATTTGTCTGCTTCCTTGTCTTCAACTCTTGCTGCATGCATTTCATTTTCACTTTTTATTTATTTATTTTAAAAATTTGGTAAGTTTATACCACTTTCTTGGTTATTTGTGTTGCTACCATAATATCTTTAAATTACATATTTATAGCTCTTTTAAAATTATCTATTTACCAAATGAAGCACCATCGATAGACTCTCTGTTTTGAAAATTAGTTCACCTAAGCTTATTTCTATCTCCCTCTTACCCCATTCCTCAGTTCTCAAATTCTTAGTAAGCTCAGAGTTTCCCCCTATCTCATTAAATTACTATTTTACTATTACATGACATATATTTCAAGGTTAAACATCTACATTTCTATAACCATCATTCCTACAATGAAAGATAATTAATAATAATTACTGATCTTTTTTATGCTACAGCTTTTCCCATTTCTAACACATTATTTCAGGGCCTCTCATTTTTATAATTAAGTTCAGAGAATCAGTTGTTAATATATTCAAATTTACTGATTTTCCTGGAAACTGGCTTTTACCAACCAAATTCACAAAACCAGAATGCTAGTGTAAACTATTCTAAGAAAAAAAGTATCAAATATACAAGATATAGTATACACCAATTTTCATTTTCTCTTGTAGATAAATCTACAAGAGAGAACATATGTGACCTGGAAGTTTACTTGATTAGCTTCAACTCGAACTACTAAAAGTATTTCAGTGAACTTGATGGCTGAGAATTTACTGTACATGCAGATACCATATTTGTACATTTATCTGAGAAAACTGTCTTTCTTCCCTGCTGTGCTTAGATGGACTTTGCCAATATCTTCCTCCTTCTTTTCTGTGACTGATGAGATCCTTCTGACACATTTTTTCTTTCATATGATATTCCTTTTCATCAAGTTATATTTAAATCCTGATTTAGATATTATTCTGTCCTTTTATGGTAACTGCTCATCTTTGCTATGTATTCCACTATGAATTTTTAAAACCTGTTGCAGAGAACAAATATATTTCATTATTTTGGGGGGAACCCTCAATGTTTCCCTCATATAATACTAGAGTTGCCAACTAAGGGCATAATTCATTTTAATATAAACAAAGATGTTGCAAATGTGAATCAAATACTGATAGAGGTTAACTGGAGTGGTCAAAATAACTAAGCATTCGTACCCTCATAAAAGAGATTGATTTTTCTAAAACGCTTTTCTTAAAGAACCCAGTTCATTAACTATTTTCTCCAATCATAATTAATGGAAAATTATGACACTAGTTGTCAACAGATTGAATATTTTTAATATTGATGCTTTTGACCTGCATTCTCTGTCCATCACAGTCTTTCATACTTTATTA
Organism: Rhinolophus ferrumequinum; assembly: GCF_004115265.2. Lineage (NCBI taxonomy): Eukaryota > Metazoa > Chordata > Mammalia > Chiroptera > Rhinolophidae > Rhinolophus > Rhinolophus ferrumequinum. The sequence goes on from NC_046284.1 coordinate 63,429,996, forward strand.
TGTTCACAAAAGAGATGTTTATTTTACCTTCCTTATTCCTGAAGACATTTTTAAGTGTGTAGCCTCTAATAGGGCATGGCTTTTACCTAGAAAACAAAATAAAACAATGTCTAACATTTTACTAATTCAAACAGTATTTTTCACTGAATTTAATAAACACAGGGTATCAACCAGGGTGCAGCCAGGAAAACAGATAATAGATTAGAAATTTCAAACATCAGGGATTCTATTCAGAAATGGTTACAAAGATACTGAAATGACTGGAGGGACAAAAGAGAAAAGGGGGTTTCTGAAAGAATAAAAAAGGGGAAGGGGTTATACCCAGAAGTCATGAAACAGCTAAAACCCCTGGACTGGTGTCCCTTGGCCTGCACCTGCTGCTGTGCTGCTTGACACTCCACCAGATCTGGGAAACTGCATTGGGACTTATATGGCCAAAGTGGGCTGTTTTTTCCAAGGAATCTGCAGCTGTCCTTTTCCTACTACTGCTCCATCAAACACCAAGGACTGTCTTTGCTGTTGAGAGGTAAAAGTAGGAAACCTCTCTGCCCTTCACTCTTTTTTTTCCTACCAGTACCTCCTATTGGCAAAACCAATATAACTTAGCAATGTATCCATATTCAGCAGGATAGAACATAAAAGGGAGGGTGTGAAAATGACAGACCACAGGTAAATAACCAACAAACAGAGTTTGAATGTAGACAGTCAAGAGTGAAGGGGAGTGATTCTTAAAAAAAGCCAAGATGGCGGAGTAAACACTGTGCCTGCTTCCTTCCATGAATAAATTTAAAGTACAACTAAATTATAGAACAATCAACCTGGAGAACCATCTGAAGTCTGACTGAACATGAGCTTTATAATTAAGGATATAAAGAAGAAGCCACGTCGAGACTGGTAGGAGGGGTGAAGAAGCAAAACTGGCTAACCCTAAACCTCCATGTGGTTGTTGAGAACTGGAAGAAATATCTCAGCCATGGAGGTTCACCCCAGAGGAGTGAGGGTCCCCAGCCCCAGACTGGACTCCCAAGCCCATAGTACTCGTGCTAGTAATAGGAACACCCGCAATATCTGGCTGTGAAAAACAGTGGGGATTCCAACCATCAGGGTGGGACAGAAGGCAGCTGGAAACGCAGGTGTCCTCTTAAAAGGCCCGCACACAAACTCTGTCACAGGCACTCCCCTTGGGCTCCAGCAGAGAGACAGTAACTCAGGGAGTATCAAAGACATGGGGGGGGGGGGCAGACTGAGTTCTGTGGCTTTGGGACAAGGGCTGGTGGACATTCGGCATTTTCCCTGTGAGGGGTCCTCCTCTCGTGCAGCCAGCTAGCTGGTGCCATCTTTCCTGTGTTAAGCCCACCCACACACGGCCAAATATGAATCTGACTGGCCTGGTGAGCTCTGCTGCTCCACCCTGCTGAATCACTGGGACACCACACCACTGAACTCCCACAAACTGGAGGCACTTTCTCAAAGAACACCCAGCCCTGCCTCGACTGCACTCTTTCTTGGAAAACTATCAGAGTCTGACAGACCTCAGGTGGGAGCCAACTGGCCTCGATGTGCTCTGAGACTTGCTGAGTAGCTCCAGGCCCAGCACTGGCACCAAACCAGAATTTACATTAACCTGGTGACAACTCTTCCCACTCTAGTGACTCCCTGAGACCCTGCCTCAGCCAACTCACATACCACTAGAGGCTTTATTAGTGACTGAACCTTAAGAGAGATGGCAGGTAGCAGAAGGCCTCAGGGTGTCCTGGCATTTTACAGAGTTACCCTAGGCCTGGTACTGCTGGCAAACATCCTCTGTTTGCAGTGTGGCCTCTCCCACATGCCTCAAGGGTTAACAGAGGGAGTGAACAACTATGAATCACTTCGTAGCTATTACCAGGAAGTCCCTGACCAGTCACAGGCAGTAGGTGACCTGGGCCTGCACTAGAGCCCCTTGAAAGAGGCCCCAGAACAAACATACTTGGGGGATGGCTTCAGACCAGAACAGAGCACTGCCCAATTAGGCCACAAGCAGAACACCCAAAGGGTAGTCTCAACAGGTGCCAAAGGCCACTGGGGCAAATCCCACTCAGTGAGGTAAGCCCCGCACAAAGAAGCCTGTAAGCTGTGGATGTGGCCAAACACCACAGCCAGTCAGCCTGAGGGTCAATCATATTCACTGACATACCAATAGCAACCAAGGCTCAACTATAACATGAGGACACATACAACCCACACAAGGGACACTCTTGAAGCACCCAGTGTAGGTGACAGAAAGATTGTACCACTGGGCCCCACAGGGTACCTACTACATAAGGCCACCTGACCAAGATTGGGGGACATAGCAGATGTTCTAATGCATAGAAACAAGCAGAGAGGCAGCCAAAATAAGGAAAAAAAGAAATACATCCCAAATGAAAGAACAGAAGAAAAGTCCAGAAAAAAGAACAAAACAAAATGAAGGTAAGCAACCTACCAGATATGGAGTTCAAAACAATGGTTATAAGGATGCTCAAGGAACTTAGTGAGAATTTCAACAAAGAGATGGAAAGCAATGAGAAGGATGTAGAAACCAAAAAAAGAACCAGTCAGAAGTGAAGAATACAATAACTGAAATGAAGTATGCACTAGAAGGAATCACCAGCAGATTAGATGAAGCCAAGGATCAAATCAGTGATTTGGAAGCTTGAAAAGGCAGCTAAAAACACCCAATCGAAACATCAAAATGAAAAAAGAATCCAAAAAGATAAAGATAGTTTAAGACACCTCTGGACAACATCAAGCATGGCAACATTCACATCATAGGGGTACCAGAAGGAGGAGAAAGAAAACAAGAGATTGAGAACTTGTTTGAAGAAACAAAGACTGAAAACTTTCCTAACCTGGCAAAAGAAATAGACATACAAGTCCAGGGAGCCCAGAAAGTCCCAAACAAGATGAACCCAAACAGTCTTACACCAAGACACATTATAATTAGGTTAAAGACAAAGAGAAAATCCTAAAACATCAAGAGAAAGGCAACTAGTAAATTATAAGGAAGGTCCCATAAAATTGTCAGCTGATTTCCCAGCAGAAACTTTGCAGGCCAGAAGGGATCAGCAGGAAATATTCCAAGTGATGAAAAGCAAGGACCTACAACCAAAATTGCTCTACCCAGTAAAGCTATGATTTAGAATTGAAGGACAGATAAAGCTCTTTCTTCCCAGACAAGGAAAAGCTAAAGGAGTTCATCATCATCAAATCAGTATCACAAGAAATGTTAGAGGGACCTCTTTAAGATGGAAATATATATATATATATATATATATATATATAAAATTATGAATAATAAAATGGTAAGAGCTACATATTTATCCACAATTACTTGCTGTGTAAATGGATTAAATGCTCTACTCAAAAGACACAGGGTGGCTGAATGGACAAGAAAAATAAGACCCTTACATATGCTGCCTACAAAAGAATCACTTCAGATTAAAAGACACACACAGATGGAAAGCAAAAGGATAGAAAAATATACTTCATGAAAATGGAAATTAAAAAACAAACAAAGAAAAGGTGGGGTAGCAATACTTATACCAGATAAAATAGACTAAAACAAAGGTTATAACAAGACACGATGAGGGACCCAGTAAGCCCACTTCAGGGTATTTACCTGAAGAAACGCAAACACTACTTTAAGAGGATGAGTACATTCATATGTTTGTTGCAGCATTGTTTACAATGGACAAGATGTAGAGGAAGCCTGGGTGTTTGTCCATGGAAGAATGGATAAAGAGAAGGTGGTACATATATACAAGGTGTGATTAAAACAAAAGGTGAATGTTTAAATTAAAAAAAAAAAAATTATTACAGTAAAAGACACATTGCCATTAATCCCCCTCAAAATACTCTCCCTTGCTTTAAACACACTTATCACATTGTTCTTGCCACTTTTGAAGTGGTTCTGGAAGTCCTCTTTCATGAGTGTCATTAGTTGTGCTGTTATGGCTGCCTCCATGTCCTGAGTCAATTCAAAACATTTACCTTTCATGGTCATCTTGACATTAGGGAAGAGCCAGAAGTTGCATGGTGCCAAATCCAGTGAATAAGGTGGAGGAGGACACACCTAATGTTTTTATTTGACAGAAATTGCCATACCAGAAGTGATGTGTGACCCTTTCCATTGTGATCAGAATGGAGCCTTTCCATTTTGATCAGAAAATACAGTGAATGCTGATGCTGAATGCCATCCAATGGAAAGGCAGGGATCTTCAATATGGGAAACAGCTCCTCAAACCTTAGTACAATGTGTGACAAGTTTCAACTTGTTCAGTGCAGTCAGTTGGGTGTGAGCTACCGTTGAGAGAAGGCACGTTTTAAAGTGTGCCATAAATCATCCTCCAACGTGACAACGCTCCGTGTCATACATTGCTTCTGATATACAGCAATTTCTGTCAAATAAAAACATTACAGTGTGTCCTCATTCCCCTTATTCACCAGATCTGACACTGTGTGACTTCTTGCTCTTCCCCAAAGTCAGAAGGATTCAGGACATCAAGATAGCCATGACAGCACAACTAACGACAGTCACAAAAGAGGACTTTCAGAACTGCTTCGAAAGTGGAAAGAATGATGGGATAAGTGTGTTTGGAGCAAGGGGGAGTATTCTGAGGGGCATTTATGGCAATGTGTCTTTTACTTTAATAATTGGTTTTTTTTTTAAATTTAAACATTCATTGTGTTGTTTGATCACACCTTGTACAATGGAATATTCCTAGGCCACAAAAGGGAATGGGTTCTTGCCATCTGCAGTGGCATGGATAGACCTAGAGGGTATTGTGCTAAGTGGAGTGTCAGAGAGAGAAAGACAGATGCAATTAGATTTGGATTATATGTGGAATCTAAAGGACAAAATAAACAAGCAAAACAAAAACAAACTCATAGATATAGAAAGTATTTTGATGGTTGTCAGATGGGAGTGAAGTTGGGGATTAGTGAAAAAGGGGAGGGATTAAGAAGTACAAATTGGTTGTTACACAGTAGTCATGGTGATGTAGGGTAAAGCATAAGGAATATCGTCAATAATATTGTAATAATTATGTATGGTGTCAATTGGTACTAGATTTGTTGGGGTGATAGGAGGGGGTTGGGGGCAAGGTATAAAAGGTGAAGGGAATAAGACTACAAACTGAGAGTTAGAAAATAGTCATGGGGATGTAAAGTAAAGCATAGGGATTATAATCAATAATATGGTAATAACTGAATAGTGCCAGGTGTGCATTAGACTCGTCAGGGGGATCATTTCTTAAGTTATACAAATGACTAACCACTATGCTATACACCTGAAATTAATATAAAATAATACTGAATGTCAACTGTAATTGAAAAATTAAAAAACGGGGGGGAAAGTTGAAGGGGAATAAGAGGTTCAAATCTCTAGGTATAAAACAAATAAGTCATGGGGATGTGATGTACAGCATAGGGAATATAGCCAATAATATTGTGATAGCATGGTACCATGTCAGATGGTTTCTGAACTTATCATGGTGATCACTTATATAGATATACAAATGTTGAATAACTATGGTGTACACCTGAAAGTAACATAATGTTGTATGTTAGCTATATTTTAATAAACATATTTTTAAAAAATGAAGAGGGGGAATAAATGTTCAAATCAGGCATCAGTATACAGGAGTTAACATATTGTAGTATTGTATTGCTATGGCTTGTCTCACCCGGCCATACTTTAATTAGAAGAATCAATCTACAGTTTTATACTAAAAAAATACTTTTAAATTACATGACTTTCAAATCAAAGATTATGATGTATTTACATTTCAGAACTAAATAAAAATTTGTATAAAATGAGTATCTATAAGTAATGAAGGAAAAAATAGGTAGCTAAAGTTTGTTTTTTATTTACGAATGTTATTTAAAGGGCAGCTATACTTAAAAACACTGTTTACTTGAATTTCCTTAGAATGTGGTAGAATTTGGACTTTAATTGATGCCTTGAAAATATTCTGGCAGTAGTTGAGAAAACTTACTTAGGCAACAAACCGAAAATTAATTTTAATCTTACCTCTTTCTCTTTTCATATCTGGATGGGCTATTTAGATTGCATATGTGATTATTTTCCAAGTAAAAAACTGATATATACATATATATAATGTCCCTTATAGGTAGGCTTTTGATCTATGCACATCACTTCCTTTTTATAGAATATGTATGTACAATCTGAATCTATTCTAAATAAATTGCTGATGTTCCTTCAGAATATTTGCAGTAGATACTCCCACAGTGTCCTTGTGTCTCAGATCCACACATTGCTAAACAGGAACAGTGACAACAAAAATCCTTATTTCTTTCTTTTTTTTTTTTTTTTTTCAGTGATGCATAGGCTATAGGAAGTATCATGATAAGTGGAAGGTAATTTGCCATGACAAAATCATGCCCTGCATAACTTTGCATCCAGAAACTTCTCGGTTCCTGATCGTAATTATTTATCTGTGTACATTAGTAGTAAGATACCCTTCGCTCTTGGTCAAGGAGGAGAAGAACTTCTTCATGTGAATATATAGGTTCTCCTTGAACGAGGACAAAGAGTAATTTATGAAAAAGTTATCCAAAAGCACCTCCTCTACACCCTCTAAAAAATAAGTAGAATAGTTTTGTGGTTTGGATTGGCTGCGACCTTCATCTGATCTCCGTTTGTCTTCCCCTTCTATAGCTCAATTGCAGTTTCCAATAGTTGCTGAAAGTTTTTTCAAGCCTTTCTATGCCTCTTTTTTCCTATTTATATTGCTAATATATAATATTCTAAAAAGGTCTACAGTCTAAGGCATTATGTGTATTTTATTGCTTGCTACCAGTATGGAACTTTGGCTGGCATGAACCTTTCTTTATTAATTTTTAATTACAGTTGACAGACAATATTACATTAGTTTGAAGTGTAAAACATAGTGGTTAGACAAATATATAACTTATGACGTGGTTACCCCAATAAGCCTAGTACCCATCTGAGACCACACATAGTTATTAAATTATTATTGACTATATTTCTTATGCTATAATTTACACCCTCATGACTGTTTTTATAGCAATTTGTACATCTTAATCCCTTCCCCCTTTTCATCAATCCCTCTAAATCCCTTCCCATTTCGGAAGCATCAAAATATCCTTTGTATCTATGACTTTGTTTCTGTTTTATTTATTTTGTTTTTCAGATTCCACATATAAATGAAATCATATGTTATTTGTCTCTCTCTGTCTGACTTATTTTACTTAGAATAATACCCTCTAGGTCCATCCATGTTGTTGCAAATGTCAAAATTTCATACTTTGTTATGGCTGAGTAACACTCCATTGAATATATGTACCACATCTTCTTTATCCATTCATCTATCAGCAGACACTTAGGTTGTCTCTATATCTTAGCTATTGTAAATAACACTGCAATGAACGTAGGGGTGCATATGTCTTTTCAAATTAGTGTTTTGGATTTCTTCAGGTAACTACCCAGAGGTAGAACTGCTGGGTCATCTGATAGTTGTATTTTTAAATTTTTGAGGAAGCTCCACACTGTTTTCCATGGTGGCTGCACTAATTTACAATCCCACCAACGGTACACAAGGGTTCACTTTTCTCCACATCCATTTGTTGATTTATTGATGATAACCATTCTGACAGGAGTGAAGTGATATCTCATTGTCATTTTAATTTGCATTTCACTGATTATTAGTGATGTTAAGCATCTTTTCATATATCTATTATATACAATAGGGTAACAAAGATCTCATCAATAAATGTTGGGAAAACTGGACAGACAGATTCATAAGAATGAAACTGGATCACTTTCTTACACCATATACAAGAATAAACTACAAAATGGATTAAAGACTTAAATGTAAGACCAAAACCATAAAACTCCTAGAAGAAAACATAAGCAGTAAACTCTTTGACTATGCTTTTAGTAATTTTTTTTTTTTTTTTTTGGATATGTCTCCTCTGGCAAGGGAAACAAAAGAAAAATATAAATAAATTGGAAGACATCAAACTAAGAGTTTTTGCACAGCTAAGGAAACCATGAACAAAACAAAAAGACAACTTACTGAATGGGAGAAGATATTCACTAATGATACACCCAATAAAGGGTCACTATCCAAGACATATAAGAAACACACATACAACTAACTTAACACTAAAAAAACAACCCAAGTAATCTGATTAAATAATGAGCAGGGTACCTGAATAGACATTTCTCCAAGGAGGATATACAGATGTCATGAACCTTTTTAACTTCAATTTCAGAAACTCATTTCCATAATTCTGAATTTCATTATGGCAATATTCAAAAACAAATACATTTTATGTTAGCTACCTTTTCTCTGGTTAGTTCCAACCTCTTAATTTTTATAATTAAATAAAGCTATAACAATTTTCACCTACTTTTCCTGTGAGATTTCCAATGTTCTTGAATTCATAGGTTTTTGTGTTGTTTTTTTTTTGAAATTGCTAGTAGAATTTTCTTATAATATGCTGTTTTTTATTCTGTACAAAGAAAAACATTTAGCTAAAGCAAACAAAAATCTTACAGAGGAATTAAATATATACCTCTGCTCACCCACAGGAAAAAAAATAAAGTTAAAAAGAAGGATGGAAGGGAGAGAGAGAGAGAGAGAGAGAGGGAGAGAGAGAGAGAGACGGAGAGAGAGAGAGAGAGGGAAAAGACAGAACCCTCTGAAATAATAAAGATACAAGATTTAAGAAAATTACAAAAGTAGGTTAAACATTTCTGCTATCATAAACTAATATCTTTATTGTAACTTACAAAGATTATTGAATTAATATGGTTGTGCTAAATACAAGCAAAATAACAAAAACATAAAATTCAATAGACTAAAAAATTGAATTGTGAGAGACTAAAATAATGGTTAGGAAATTGGTATATATTTAAACTTTTGAAAAGTCCAATGCTCCCATTGAATATGCATATATATATTGGGGTCATGCACATTAAATCCAGTCTCTCACTTCAGCTTGATCTGTAATACTGGTAATGAGAATTTATGTTTAGAAATGGAGGCCTTAAAAGACCCTAGATTGTTTTATGGAAAGTTAAATTATGTTCACTGGAATGTACACAAGGAAAAGAGTGACCTCCCACACATTTTATTTTTTAACTAAACTTTGTTGCTTTTATCCATTATACAAATAATACATATTTGTTAGTGAAAATTGGAGAAACACAGAAATTAAGATTTAAAAAACAAAACAAAAACAAAGGTGCCAACAATCCTACCACACTGGAAAATTTACTTCTGGGATTTTAGTGTCTTTCCTGCCACTATTTTTTTATATGTGTGGATTTTTTGTTGTTGTTGTTCCTCATTTGTTTGTTTACATTTTTGTTTTACATAATTGTGATTACAAGACATAAACATTTTAATCCTATCATATTTCTTAATTTACAACCTTTTATAAAAATAATTTTAATACTTAAATAATAATAAATTGACTGGTTTTACTATTGTTTACTTCACATTGTCTATTGTTTGATGCTTAGGCTATTTCCATAATTTTGGTTGTGATAAATAGTGTGACAGTAGATATTTGTAGATAAAACTTTTTATTATTACTTGCCTAGGAAAAATCCCAAGAAGAAACTCTACTTTGTTATGACTTAAGAAATTTTAAAAAGCATATATAATTTTTTTCTGTCAAATTCTAAATCAATTTAAAAAACTCAGTTTGATTAGAACTCTTAACCATATTGTCAATTAGGATTGTTGCCAAGTTTGCTTATATTTGTATCATTGAAATATGAGTTTTAGAGCTCATCTGCTTTAGAAAAAAATAAAAGGAAATGGGAATTCTAGTTGTGCATACATCAAGAATGGGGAATGTTGGGACAATTGATACATTCATTCATTCATTTAGCTTCCTCAACACTAACATATTAATTAATGTAAAATAATATTTAGTGTCTACTGTGCTAAACATTATAGGCACTAAAGAGATTTCTCTCAGTTAACCATATAGTGAAGAAGGTAAACTTGCCAACAAATACAGTTTGAAATGTCAAAGCACCTTTAGAAAAATATAAGCCAATGTGGCCTAGAGAAGAGAAAGTAATAACTCCTGACTGAAGGATCCAGAATATATAAACTGGGTCTTGAAAATGTATAGTAGAAATATCAGTGTAGTTGTACTCGGTAGACTTGGTTCTAACACACGAATACCTTGAATACCATGGACAAGTCAATTGCACATTCTAAGTTTCAGTTTGAGTGTACATTATATAAGAAAAAATTATCTCTCTTAACTTCACAGGGTTATTGTAAAGACAAAATAAGGATATTGTCTTACCCTGAGTTTCCTAAGAAGAAAATCTGGGGCAAAAACATAGGTATCACTACTTTCTTAGGGAGTTCAGTATCAGGGAAGTAGGATCGAAAGGACAGAGAATAAGTTAGGAAGCAGGAAGCATTAATATAAGAGTGTGTTATGGAGCTGAACAACACATATCAATCAATTTTCCAGGACCATCTTCTTAGGGGCCAAAAGAACTATTACATATAAGGATAATCTGTCTGAGGACAAAGGGGGATGAATGTATTTTTCAGTCTCTGTCTCCTAGTGACCAAAGATTCATCCTATGGTGTATTTTCTCCCCTGTACCTCTAAATTGTAAGCAGTACTTAGATAATTTATGCTCAGCACTAATTAAGAAACCCTGTATAGCAAGGCTACAAATGAGTGCTGCAAACATGAGGCAAGGTGTTGTGAGGTTGTGCTCACTCAAGTTTCAAAATCCATGCAGATTTGTTCTCCCCAGACGTTGTCGGGGTTGTAAAAGAGGCAAAGGTCCACAGTTAGGTGAGGCAGATAATATATAAGATGACTGATTTTATCCATACTGATAGGTAAAGAGTCAAAAGACAAGAGGACATAATAAGTAAGGGAAAAATAATGACCAGGATTATTTTTGTGAACAGTAAGTAACCTGGTTTAAGTCCAGCTGGATTTCAGTTCTGCATGTAAGGAGGTTGGAAGTCACCAGTCTGACGTAATAACAAGTAAAAATGCTGAGCCAACTGAAAAATAAAAAATGCTTCTTGCATCCTTAAGTTAGATGAGGGCACACAGGGGAAATCACTGCCTCTAAGATTGTAGAGACTGACAATTGAATACCAGAAGTCATGGCTTACTGGAGCAGAGACTCAGGAGGGGACACCTCTCCAGGAACTACTGCCAGTGTAGAGAAACCTGAACTATAACTGATGAGTTGTTAGAGACTCAGTGTGGACAAGTCTGAACGTTAAAAACCCAAAGGGAACCAGTCATGGGGGCCTCCACAATATTCTGAAGTTTATCTACAGCAGCTTCAACAGTTTCCTTCCAACAGTAAAAATAAGAAAAAAAAAAATCTCCTCAGACTTCCGGCAGGGGAAGGAGAAAAGGAATCATTATGAAATAGGCCAAATCAGTCTGTTCTAAACAAGGTTTACCCTCAGCGGGAAACTAGTTAACCAGATCCTAATCGGCTGGGATATATTATAAGTGCCAAACAACTGAAGGAAGGGAAATACTCAACTCAAGCCCACACTAGCCATCATCTCACATCTAAGTGGAGAGAAAAAAGCCTGAGAAATACTTGTGAAGTCTACAGTTCAGAGGTACATGCTCACTGAAAGACTAGGACCTATCACAGGACTATAGAATGCTTCCCTCCCCCAACATCATAACCATATTTCTTTTTTAAAAAAGATTTTTATTAAAATATGGCTAACATACAATACTATATTAGTTTCAAGTGTACACTATAGTTATTCAACAATTATGTACCTAAAGAAGTGATCGCCATGATAAGTCCAACAGCCATCTGACACCTACCATGCTATCACAATATTATTGACTATATGTCCTATATTATATATTACATCCCCCAAAATTATTTGATTTCTACCTGGAACTTTGAATCTCTTATTCCCCTTCTCCTTTCCCCACCCTTTTTTAATGTTTCGATTATGGTTGATATTCAATATTATATTAATTTCAGGTGTACAGCATAGTGTTTAGACATTTATATAATTTAAGAAGTGATCTTCCAGAATAGTCTAGTACCCACCTGGCAATATACATAGTTATTCACCCACAATCTCTGCTGGTTTTCACAACAAGATGTTATTGGGTCTTCTTTTCCTGGCACTTAAACCCTGGGCTGGGGATCCTTGTGTGGGTCTGGGACCACCTGATCTCCCGGGGGTGTATCTCTACAGCTGAGATATCCCTCCCAATTTTTAATGGTTACATGTGGTTGTGGGACCAGCCCATAATGTGTCTCTGCCCCTACTACCAGTCTCGAGGTGGCTTCTTCTGTGTCTTTAGTTGTAGGGCTTCAGTTCAGCTACACTTCAGACAGCCGAAGTCTAGATGGTTGTTCTGTAGCAGTTGTAATGTTGATGTGGTCATGAGAGGGTGCAAGCACAGTGTTCTACGCCGCAATCTCGACTGGAACTCCTCCTCACTACCATATTTCTAAATGACTATTTACAGAAGGGCCTCTTACTCATTATGTTTTGCTATGAAGAAGAAAAACAAACTATAAGGAATATCTACAGGTAAAAAAAAAAAAAACACAATTTGAAGAAAAAGAACAAACAGGGATGTTGGAATGATGAGACCAGGAATTTAAAATAACTATGATTAATATGCTAAGGACTCAAGTGGATAAAGTAGACAGCATGCAAGAATAGATAGGACATGTAAGCAAAGAGATGACAATCCTAAGAAAGAATGCAAAAGAAATGCTGGAGATAAACAACTCTATAAAGAAATATATATTTGGTCTTCACCCCAATCCCAGCACAGAGCTCCTAAAACCCTTGGAATTTCTTGTGAGCTTCACTAGCAAATTAAATGAACTCAAGGAGAGGGTCATGGGAACCTTTGATTTATAGTCATTGGGTCAGAAGCACCTGGGCTTGGGAGTGGCATCTGAAGTGGAGGTCAGTCTTGTAGGACTGAGCCTTTAATATGTGAAATCTGATACTATTTCAGGACAGATAGTGTCATATTTTAATTGAATTTTAGGACACCCAGCTGGTATTAGAACATTTCTTGGATGTGTGGGCAACCCCCCAACCAAAACACACACACACACACACACACACACACACACATCAGAATTTGTGACCAGCATCATTAGTTGGTGTCAGAAAAGTGGGATTTGCTAGAATGGCCCTGGCTCACAAAAACATGTGGTTTGAGAAGCGAAAGGATGAAAAGGAGGGGGATGAGGCACATTTTATTCCTAGGTGCTCATAAGGTCACCCACTGAATGGAGCAGCAGCTGTGCTGCAATCAGTTACTAAAGGTTAAAGTTACCTGTGGAATTTAGAGTTGGGTCCAACTCTCAGGGAGCCGGTTCACTGGATGCCTAAGGAGGTACAAACAACAACAAAAAAAGGCAAAATATAAAATCCTTTGACTATTGTTATTCATAATAGTTTAACTAAAAATTAAAAAAAAAATGCTGGGTCTGACATTGATGCTAGGTCAAACTCAAATTTTCGTTAGTCTGAGCTTCAAGCCTCTAACTATAAAACTGCCCTCCAAGGGAAAAATATTCAAGGACAATAGAAAGCACCTCTGAGATCTCTGGTTACCGTGAAATTCAGTCAGTGTGGAAGGAGAACAAAACCAGGGAAGTATTGAAACTAGGGGGTATAGCATGAAGTAATTTTTCCTTTTTGCAGATCAGTATCATCAGCTTCTTGAGAAATCTTTACTAAAATGGATTACAAAAGTAACTAATTTATGAGCTATGCTTTTTTGTTTTGAATGCTGCAGAGTGGAAGAGCATGTTAAAGTTGATAATGAACTCACCAATCACTATGGCAAAAGCATAGGTAGTTAAATGTGATCTAGACACAGAGGAGGTTATTCCCAGCCTGATAGACTGGATAAAAGTCACTATAATGTTTTTTTACCCTGAGAGAAGGACTGCCTAACCTCCTCCTATAAATGGTGAGTGGAAGACCCCGGACGAAGCAGCTGATGTGCTTTGCATTCAAGCCGTGTGGAACCAACTTTATTACAAGTAGGATATTCACCTGCTGAATATGTCCATTACCCAGGTCACGGTCAATGCTGTGGGTAAGGGAGCCTCTTTCACATGGGTACCCCATACAACTTTATTGTTGCAAAACTGAAAAACAATTCAGGAAGGCTTATTAAATTTGCTGTCTCAGAGTTTCCTCATGGGTCTTACAGATGCTAATAAAAACTTTAGGTTAATTAGCAAGAGCATAGGAAGAGGAAGAAGAGAGAGTCAAATGAGTTTTCACAAGAAGTTGGAAACTTTTAAAATGTTACTAAACAAAAATAAAGTAAATTAAGCAAATATTGAGAGGAGCAAAACAAAGAGGAAACAGAAAAAGGAGAATCACAGGACTCGTCCATGCAGGGTGGACATGTTTAGATGGTTATTAAGAAACAGGATAGATAAAGCAAATATTGATAGGATTCAAACAATGGTTTTTATACAGCACCACCAAAGGTTTGATGGGCCAAAGCAACCCTCTGTTGGTCCCTCAACATTAAAGGACCCAAACATGGCCACTGTACTTATGGCAAGAAGGCAAAGATTATAATGAGAAACCTGACCAGCAATGTCTTGGGTCAATGGTTCAGCAGATTTATTAAAATAAAGATAAACAAAACAGCCAGGGTCCCTTGGCCAGAACCTTCACTGGGGACTCAAAGTATTTTGCACAACAGTGAGTAAACCAGGCAGGGGGTGGAAAAGAGAAGTTTCCAGGATCCTTTGATACAGGAATCCCAGGAATTGTGGTACCAAAACCCATTGGTGAAGATCTGACTCAGACTACAATTAGATTGAGAGATTGTATTGTGAAAATGATATAAATGTAGTCATTTCAAAATGGAGTTGGAGCCACCATGGAGGAACTGCCTTACTGCTCAAACCTTTGAAATGTTTTAACTGGGTGAAATAACATTTGGGCTAGTCCAAAGCAACATTTATTCCAAACAACTGTTTGTAAAACTAACAGGAAAGCAAGATATCCTGACTAACAAGGGTTGAAAATTAAGAACATGCTCTATAATCAGTAAAAAACTATGTATAGCTAAAGAATAACTTAGCTTATTAGCACCAGAGAAATTTCTTCCTTTTATTCCCTTCCCTTTATTTAAAAAAACCCTTGCCTGCACCCCATAATCAGGACCCCATAATTTGGGTTTCTGCCTAATCTATGCTCCAGATTGCAATTATTTTTTTTATCTCAAATAAATGCTTGTTGCATCTCACTTGGATTTTTTATTTTTAGGTTAAAAGTACAAATGTAGTGGTTGATAGAATTGTGAAAGTTGAAATGTTTAAGCAGATATTATTTAAGGCAGTGTTAATTTTATCTGAATATTTTATGGGAATGGAAATTGTATCTGATTGGGGAATATTTCCCTTACCTAGTTTTGTAAAACTGAAGGTATGCAATTTAGCCCTTCAAGCAATATTAATTGGACATGCTAAATGGGAACAAGTAAGATTATCCAAGCCTACACAGTGTACAATAGAAGCTGGAGTGCTGGTAAGGACAAATTTTCTGTATAATAAATTTATGTGGAGCCTAGATTGGGACTTATGGCAAAAAACTGTGAGTAACTTCCAGCAACAACTACTGGGATTTTGGACTGGAGAATTTCCATTTGAGGAGTATTTATTACCTTGCTATCAGACATTATTAACTGAAACTACTCCTGTGACTGAAAGACATAAAGTGATCTTGAAATCTGAAGTAGCCATTATGCTTAGGATGATGTCACAGAAATACTATAATGGGGATGACAGTGCCCAGAAGAGTTCCATAATTAAATGAAAATTATTTATACAGGATCACGCTGCCTGGGGAATGCAAGGACATATTCATGAGCAGAGAGCCTCTTTTTACTTAAGACTGACTTTGGAACTGTGTGAAGAGCTGCTGGAATCTATTGTCCCTTGGATGGCACCTTATAAACAACTTTTGCCTGACCGACAAAGAGCTGTTTGGTTTGTGGATGGGCAGTTCCAAGGTGAATGTATAACATCCTGCTTGGAAAGTTACCACGCTGATTAAAGAAGGTAAAAAGAGATGAGTCTGGTGTGCTGAATTGCACATTGTTTACCTAGCAGTGACTGACAGTGGTGAGGAGGATGAGGATACGCCACCCTAGAATGTGTCACGTTGGCATGTGAATTATTTAGAAATGAAGACAATCAAGACCCCGCAGACTGAGGAAGAGCTTTTTATTTTCTCCTTATCTGCCTACAAAATTTAGATAGGGGACCTCTACCAAGAAGAGAGCTATTACCAGAGATGACTCTTTATATCTGAAAGACTTTTCTGCATGGCATGGGAAACATTTGTTACCAAACATTTTTGTTCATCTTTCTGAATTATCTTCCTCCCATTTGGAACACCAACACCAACCCCTCTCCCCTTGTTCTTTGCTCAAGATGGTTCGTAAGCCTCAATTACTTGACTACCGGAGAGGTTCATATTTTTTATGTGGCTCCTGTATGTACAATTTTTTTCTCCTGTTAGTCTTTCTTGTGTCAATTTAATTATTAGACCAGCCAAAGAACCGAAAAGTAAAGTTATGCACCCATACAGTTTTGGCATTCAGTGTGGGACTCTCCATGGGTGGACACTGACCACGTTGGGGCTGTTGCAGCTGAGATATCCTGGGATCTCTTAGCAAAAAGTAAAAATTCTTACCGTGTCAGTCTCCCAGATCCTACAGAATCTGGTGGAAACAAGAGTGGTGAGAGTCCTTTTCTATGTCTAAATTTAGATTAGCAAGATAATATATTTATATGAAATGGTTCCTTGGGAATAGCAACTCTGGTAAAGATTTGTTATGAGTACTCTTGTTATCTATTGATACTTTTCCTCCCAGAGATAGTCATCATTTTCATTGGTCTCTGTCTTTTGTGTCATTTGTTATAAGGAGAGAAACCGTAAGGTAGACTGCAGGTATGGTTCTATAAGCCTGTTGTCTGAGCTGGCCTCATAGACTGGTAAGTTCATGGTTTCCACCAGACCAGCATCGGTTTAGACAAACTTTTTCTGTGCGCCCACTATGTAAAAACTGGATAAGGTTTTCTTTTAGTCCTGTTCTACGTCATGAGAACTTGGTTTTGTGACCAGTGTGAATATTGGCTCTGGTCTCCCCCACCTAAAAGGTGCAGATACCAACTTGCATTTGGTGGCCAATCAAACTGACTGGGATTTGCAAGCAGATCCCAGAATTTTCTTTGACTAACAGTGCCAGCAATTAGGGGAGTTTTGTCATAAAGAATCCCAGTTTATAATGTGCCTTTGTTTTCTCAACATTTGTTGTCCTGTCAATGCTGAAAAGTCCCATTCTAGTAGCATCTGCTTGGTGTCATAGATTAGTGGGTCTGTCACTGGAAGCACTTCATGTTTTTATGGGAAAACAGAAATACTCTTTTCCCTACGTCATTCTTACCACCTGTGACAATGAAATTCTTTGCTTTTTTAAGCTAACTCCAGGAGCAATACTTCTGTATATTGTGAGGACTGAATCTTTGCACCCTCTTTTTGGGTGCCTCTTTCATCCAAGACTAAGTCACAAAAAGGCTTATTGGTTTGAGTCACTATTGAGATTAATATAAGATCCTACTTGCCCATGGCCTGAAAATGTGTATATAGGTTGTTCATGCAAATGGTGAAAGCCAAGAAATAAATTTAGCAGAAGCACCTGGGATAGACAGTAAGGCTCACTTTGTTGTGCCTACCACTCCTACTTTCCAAGGCTCTGTAATCAGATTCTGCCACCCTCAGGCCTTCCTACGCAATTCCCTTTGTGGATGTAACCTGAACCCCACCACAAAGATAATGAAATACTGCCAAATTAATTTTGGCAATGCCAAACAGAGGTAGAAAAATATCACTTGCATAAAACATACATTTATAGACATACATAAAGATACAGACAGACAGAAATAGAGATCATATAGTTTTTGTTCCAAAATTTTAGCCATGAATCAGGTATAATAATATAAAAATCACTAGTTTTTAAATTACAGTTGGATCCAGATTATTTTTCTCGTAATTGGAATAAGTAAGTTTACCTGTTCAGATGGCCAAACCTTTTTACCATTTGTGGAGAAGACTTTTCATATTTGTATTTGCCCTTGATAAGTAATCTATTTTTTTTATTATTATTAGTTACAGGCCATTGACAAGTAATCTTATGGAGGCTGTGGACTACAGATTGGGCAAGGGAGCTTTTATAGCAGTGTGTGTTTTAAAAAGCCTCTTCTCCTCCCCCACCCATACCTTCATTCTCAGGCTCCTGTCCATAAAAAATTTGTTTTTCTTTTGTTAACTAGCCTTGTGTCAATTTAACTATTAGACTAGTTAAAGAACTTAGAAGAGAAAAAGGAAAAGATTTTCCATTCTTAGTATGATAAAAAGCCCCTATGTTTCAGTTTTCACTAACTCATGGGTGATGGCCAATGACCTAGCCATGTGGTAAGACAGGAGGCCAATTGAAACCTAGCCTATTAAAGGGATACTCATTTGGGTCAAGGCCCTATGGAAATCTGAGGTTGCAGTAAAGTAGAATGTGTCTACACCCATCATAAGAAATCCCTTCCTGGTTTGAAAGGTGATTGGAATTAACAAGCAGTTATCCCTGTGTGCTTGCTTAAGATGACCACCTGTGTTTATTAAATGAGTAGACATGGGGGCACTGAAGCAATGCCGAGATGGGCTAAATCTACACATATTCCTCTGGTACACTTTAAAGCACAAAATACAAAGATCTGTTCTGTCTGTCATCAAAAAAGACAGAGATTGCAGATGACTATGTGGCAGATTCCCTGGGGGAAGGACCCGCTTACAGCTAGCAAGTGAGGCCAATGCTGGTAGCACTGGGGGGCTACAAAATGGGTCTCGATAGGAATAGACACTGATCTGGACTGGGCTTTGCTTACCTAGTGGGAGATGCAAATGTTCAGAGTAACATAAAAGAACCATCACGGAGGATACTGAACCAATTTGGATAGCTGCCCATCATTCCTTCAGACCAAGGAACATACTTTACAGCCCATAATGTTCCACAATGGACAGAGAGACATTCTCCTCAGAGTACTAGTTTGATAGATGATTAGAATGGTCAACTAAAACATTTGTTGTCTAAATGTAGGGGGTATAAATGTCTGAAGAGCTGGTTTACACGCTTTCACGAGTGTGTACTCTTACTTATCATGAACATGAGTGGGGCTAAAGGAATGTTCCTACTAGACAGCTTTCTGTTTTTCTGGTGGATCTGGGGAAGAGGAGGGTGGAGAAGGATGCTGGTATTTCTTGTTCCCCACATCACTTTAACTTTTTGTTAGTTTGTTTTTACTTGGTAACAGGAACAGAGACACACTAAAAAGGTTGGAAGCAGGCATGTTTCTTAAGCAAGAAAATGTAATATTTTTAACCTTTATATCATAACTCCTAAGGTCCTGATGGAGCAGCATGAGCCTTCACTCCATCTGACAAAATCAGGACTAATAGTGAATGCAGCTATATTGCCAGGTGATACCGATGGCTCACTAGTTCTGTACCTACGTAACCGTCCCTTATCTGACTAGAAGTGAACTGAAGGAAAGGCACTTGCTAGACTAGTATTGCTGCCTTCCATCTAGACCAGCAAAGTGACCAAACCTAATGTCCCGTACAAAGGTGAGAAAGTTTGGGTAAAAATTTAGAAAAGAAAAATAGTATCTTCTTGTAAAGGAATAAATATATGGGTTATGTAATGAGGGAACTCCAATATTGCATTAATACTTCAAAAGAGGCTCAGAACAACAGATATTGTCTCTTAGCTCAGTTATGCCAGATGCTTGAAAAGGTGAAGCCACGTGTTGCTGACACCACTTCTGCTTTTGGAACCTGTCAAGATAGAATGAAAGCCTGCAAACCTGAGAGGCTTTGCCCTGGGATGTATTTACACAATACGATGATGGGCTAGATAGTTATCAATGACTGAATAAGATTCCAGAAATATGCCAGTATCTTTTGATTAATGATTAGTTTTCTATTAGAGATCCATGTTCAAAGACCAGGAGGTGAGCTGTGAAGAAATATATATTTGGTAATTGCCTCAATGTTGGTACAGAGCTCCCTAAAACACTTGGAGTTCTGCTAGCAAATCAGCTGAACCCAGGGAGGAGGGTGTGGGAACCTCTGATTTTCAGTCATTTAGAAACAAGCACAAATAACAACTTGGACTTTTGATTGTCATCTAAAGTGGAGGGCAGTCTTTTAGAACTGCAACCTTAACTTTGAATCTGATGTTTTTTTCTGGGTAGATAATGAAAGAATTGAGTAGAATTCTAGGACACACAGCTGGTGTCAGAGTGTTGCTTGGAAATGTGGGAAAAACTCCCACCCACCAGAACTGGTGATCATAATATTAAACACTGTAACAGAAATGAAGAATCTCTTTGATGAGCTTATTAGTAGATTGGACACAGCTGAGGAACAGATTTCTGATTGTGCAGATATCTCAACAGAAACCTCCAAAATTGAAAAGCAAAGACATCAAATATAAAAACAAAACGACAGTAGTTTAGTGGTTACCAGAGGGTAAGGGGTAGATGAGGATAAAGGGGATCAAATATATGGTGATGGAAGGAGAACTGACTCTGGGTGGTGAACACACAATGGGATTTATAAATAATGTAATACAGAATTGTATACCTGAAATCTATGTACCTTTACTAACAATTTTGACCCCAATAAACTTTAATTAAAATAAAAATACGGATCAGGATATCCAAGGACTGTGAGACAATTAAAAAGTTTTATGTAACATATGCCTAATGGGAATACCAGAAAAGAAGAAAGAGAAAAAGGAACAGAAAAAAAATACACATATTTTAAAATAATGCCTGAGAATTTTCTCAAATTAATGTCAGACACAAAACCACAGATTCAAGTGCTAAGAGAACACCAAGCAGCATAAATGTCAAAAAACTACACCTAGGCATAACCTTTCAAATTTTAGAAAATTAAAGATAAAGAAAAATCCAAAATGAAGCTGGGGTGGGAAAAAGACCTATAAAGGACCAAAGATAAAAATTATATCTGACTTCTCAAAAACCATGAAAGTAAGAAGAAAATTAAGAGACAATGAAGAAATGAAGCATTGAGAAAGAAAAAGAGAGAAAGAGAGAGAGACAGAGAGAGAGAGAGAGAGAGAATTGTGCACCATGCAAAACTATTCTTGAAAAGTGAAGAAGAAAGTTTTTCTCAAACAAACAAAAATTAAAGAAATTTGTTACCAGTATACTTGCCTTGCAAGAAATACTTAAAAATTTCAGGGGGTGGCCTGTTAGCTCAGTTGGTTAGAGTGTGGTGCTGATAACACCAAGGTTGCTGGTTCGATCCCCACATGGGCCATTGTGAGCTGCGCCCTCCTTAAAAATATATATATATATATATATATATATATATATATATATATATTCATTAATGGGAAGGAAAATTATATAGATGAGACTCAAATCTACATAAAGAAGAACCTCAAAGGTATAAGTTAAGGTAAAATAAAAACATTACTTTTTTTCATTCTTAATTAATTCAAATAACATTTTATTCACAATAACAATAGAACAATACATTAATATATATTATATATATTTATGTATATTTACATATAAATATATAAGTAACAGTAATGATATAACAGACAGGCAGGAGGGATTAAGGTTGTGTTATTATGAAGTACTTGTACCACCTATTAAGCAGTATAGTGTTATTTCAAAGTGGACTTGGATTAGTTGTAAATGTGCATTTCAAATTCTAGGACAATCATTAAAAAAATGAAAGGAAATATAACTGATATACAAAGGTAGGAAAGAAAATAGAATAATATTAAATACTCAATCAAAAGCACAAAGAGCAGAAAAAGAATAGAAGTTAAAATTAAGAACAAAAAGCATGGCCAACAGACAAACAGTCACAAATATGGTATATATTAATTTAACTGTATTAATAATAACTTTGAACATCAATGGTCTAATTCCACTAATTACAAAACAGAGATTTTCAGAGTGGATCAAAAAATACATCCCAAATATATATTTTCTACAAGAAGCCCACCTTAAATATGAAGACATAGATGAAAAGTAAGTAGATAGAGAAAAATATGTCATGCTACTAATAATAAAGAAGCAGGCATAGCTATATTCATTTCTGACAGAGCAGACTTGAAAGCAAGGAAAGTTATCAGATAAAGAAAGGCATTACATAATGGTAAAGGAGTCAATTCTCCAATAAGACAATAATCTTTAACATATATGTACCGAAAAAAAAGAGCATCAAATTACCTAAAGCAAAAAGTGATAGAAATGCAAGGCAAAATAGATGAATCCATTATCATAGCTAGAGAGTTGGACACCTTTCTACCAAAAATGGACAGATCTGGTAGGCATAATATCAGCAAGAACATAGTAACTAGCATGGTTTGAAAGGAACATCGCAAACATAAAGTCAAAAAGCGGAAAATCAACCTTGAAAACTGAGTGGAAGCAAATATCCAGAGTTTATTCTTTAATAAATGTGGAACCACTGAAGATTTTTAACAAGATAATGGTATGACAAGAACTGTGTTTTAAGATTACTCTGGGAGTGGCAAGAATATGTGACTATATAATAGCAGAGAATGGGGAATGAGAATGAGAGGAAGCAGAAAAATAGATAAATACCTATGTTATCAATATAGTCATTTAATCGATAACCACTAACCTCTAAGGGGCACCTTAATGCAGTTGAGCAATTCTACTCTATTTCCCTAGTCTATTCTCTTGTTGTTCTAGAATCTAGAGAACTATTCATAGCTTCTCCTCCCTACTTAACCCCTCAACATTTCTTTTCTTCCATTCACTCTCAGCTAATAACAATGCTTTCCTATTTACTGAGAATATAGAACCAATCTAAAAAGTCCTTTCACACCTTCATATTCCCTCACCTAGCAACATACTTGCATCAGAGTCCATATAATCTGTGTTGCCTGTTACTATTACTATATATCAACCCTCTGTGCACAATATCCCATCTTCTCTTTCCTATTTAAGAAATTTTGTGTTTGTGTGTGTGTGTGTGTGCATGTCTTCCATATTAAAAACAAATTAACATAATGCCAAAAATATAACTTCCTTTGACTACCCACTCTCTTACACCGCCTGCTTTATTTCTCTGACGGACTTTATGAAAAATCTCAAAAATGTCTTCATTCCTTGCCTCCACTTTCTCTTCTTCTGGTCTGTCTTAAACCAATGCACATGAGACTTGTCGATACCACTTCAATTAAATAGCTCTTATCAAGGTCATCAATTATTTCTGTGTTGCCAAATCTAGTTATCGATTCTCAATACTCATATTATTCAACCTATTAACAATCTTTGACACATTTAATAACTCCCTTTTTCTTAAAACACTCTCTTCCTTTGGTTTATAGAAATCATTCTCCTCCTACCTTATTAGAGGCTTATTTTTGTCTTCCTAGCTAGTACCTTCTCATCAACCTGACCCCTAAAAATAAAAATGCTGCAAGGCTCAAACTTCAGACTCCTGTTTTCTCTATCAACAATAATTACTTACATTTCAGGGTTTTTCCCCCCAAAACTGGGGTAGATATCCATTAATGGGTCATAAAGTAAATGTGAGATAGGACCAGGTTATTGAAAAAATATGGAAATAGAGACAACACAATAGTGAAGGAGAAGAACAAATTTGGAAGACTTACACCCAAATT
The DNA here is from genome assembly GCF_004115265.2 of Rhinolophus ferrumequinum. NCBI lineage: Eukaryota > Metazoa > Chordata > Mammalia > Chiroptera > Rhinolophidae > Rhinolophus > Rhinolophus ferrumequinum. The sequence goes on from NC_046284.1 coordinate 63,453,813, forward strand.
TTAAACTTACTAAAAAGCATCAGTAATCAAAAAAGTGTGACATTGGCAAAAGAATAGACAAATAGATCCACAGATTAGAACAGAAAGCCCAGAAATAGATCCATATAAACTTCTCAACTATCTTTGACAGAAGAGTGAAGGAAATACAGTGAAGCAAAGATAGTCTTTTAAAAGTGATGTTTGAACAACTGGATATTCACATGCAAAAATGTGAATCAAGACAGAGACCTTACAACCTACACAAAAATTAATTCAAAATGGATCACAGACCTAAATGCAAAACTCAAAATTATAAAATTCCTACAAGAAAATACAGGAAAAAACGTTGATGAATTTGGGTATGGCCATGACATTTTAGAGACAAAACCAAAGTCACAATCCACAAGAGAAAAAATTGATAAACTGGATTTCATTGGAATTAAAAATTTCTCCTCTGCAAAAGACAATGTCAAGAGAATTAGGAGATAAGCCAGAGACTGCAAGAAAATATTTCCAAGACATCTGATAAAGGACTGTTATTTAAAATATACAAAAAAAGAAAAGAAAAAGAAAAAGAAAACTCTTAAAACTTAAAATAAGAAAACAAAAAATTCAATTAAAAAATAGGCAAAAGACCTTAATAGACACATCACCAAAGAAGACATACACATGACAAATATACATATGAAAAAATGCTCCACATCATATGGCATCAGGGAAAAGCAAATAAAAACAATAAGATACTGCTGTACACCTACTAGAATGGCCAAAGTTGGGAACATTGACAATACCAAATGCCGGCAATGATGTGGGACAAAAGGAATACTCATTCATTGCTGGTGAGCATGCAAAAAGGTATGGTCACTTTAAGAGACAGTTATACAGTCTCTTACTAAACTAAACATACTCTTAATGTATGATCCAGCAATCCTGTTCCTTGGCATTTACACAAAAACCTTCACACAGATATTTATAGCAGCTTTATTTTTAATTACCAGAACTTGGAAGCAAACAAGATGTTCTTAAGTAGGTGAATGGATAAATAAACTATGGTATATCTATACAATAGAATATTATTTAGCACTGAAAATTGAACTATTGAGCCATGAAAAGACATGGAAGAAGCTGAAATGTACATTAATAAGTGAACGACATTAATCTGAAAAGGTTATATACTATATGTTTCCAATGATATGATATTTTAGGAAAGGCAAAAGTATGAAGACAGTAAAAAGATCAGTGATTTCCATGGGTTTAGAGTGGGGAGTGATAAGTAGGCAAAGTACAGAGGATTTCAGAACAATAAAAATACTGCCCTAATGATAGCATAATGATGGATATATGTCATTATACATTTGTCCAAATCCATAGAACATACAACATCAAGAGTGAACAGGATAAATATCCGGAAGTGGAATTATTGCTAGGTCATAACATAGTTCTATTTTTAATTTTTTGAGGAATCTCCAAACTGTTTTCCATAGTGGCTGCACCAATTTGCAATCCGACCAACAGTGTGTGAGTGTTCCCTTTTCTCCACATCCTCACAAACACATGTTTGTTGATTTATTGATGACAGGCATTCTGACAGGTGTGAGGTAATATCTCATTGTGGTTTTAATTTACATTTCTCTGAAGATTAGTGATGGTGAACATTGCTTCATGGGTATTTATCAGAAAAAGAAAATCCGAAACATTAATTCAAAAATATATGCTCCCCTAAGTTCATTGCAGCATTATTTACAATAGCCAAAAATGGAAGCAACTTAAGTGCCCATCAATAGATGATTGGATAAAGAAGATGTGGTATATATACACAATGGAATATTATTCTGCCATAACAAAAGGTGAAACAGTGCCATTTGTGACAGCATGGATGGATCTTGAGATTATAATGCTAAGTGAAATAAGTCAGACAGAAAAAGTCGAGAACCATATGATTTCACTGATATGTGGCATATAAAACTGAAAACAACAAAAGAAAAAGACAAACGAATGGAGAAATGAAAAACGAAAACTCATAAACACAGACAATAGTTTAGTAGTTACCAGAGGGTAAGGGAAGGGGGTGGTAGATGAGGGTAAAAGGGATCAAATATATGGTGATGGAAGGAGAACTGACGCTGGGTAGTGAACACATGATGGGATATATAGATGATGTATTACAGAATTGTGCACCTGAAACCTATGTACCTTTACTAACAATTTTCACCCCAATAAACTTTAACTTTAAAAAAAAGAAAAAGATGTGGTAACTATATACAATTGAATATTACTGGGCCTTAAAAAAAAAAAAGAATGAAATCCTACCATTTACGACAATATGGATGAACCTAGAGTGTATTATGCTAAGTGACATAAATCAGAGGAAGTCAAGTACCATATGATCTCCCTTATATGTGGAATCAAAAGAACAAAATAAATGAACAAACAAAACAAAAACAGACTCATAGATACAGAGAACAAACTGATGGTTTCCAGATGGGAGGGAAGTTGGGGGGCTGGCTGAAGAAGGTAAAGGGATTAAGAAGTACAAATTGGTAGTTTCGAAATAGTCACAGCGATGTAAAGTACAGCACAGATAATACAGTCAATAATATGGTAATAACTAGGTATTACCATATGGTATGAGGGGGGTACTAGACTTATAGGGGGAATCACTTAGTAAATTATATAAATGTCTAACCACTATGTTGTACATATGAAACTAATATAAAATAATATTGAACGTCAACTATAATTGAAAAATTAAAAATAATTTTAAAAATTGAATCTTCATGTAATTTATGGACTTTCGATGCTCTTGTGTCTATGTAGATTCATTGATGGTAACAAATGTAACACTTTGTTGGGGATGTTGATAATAGGGAGGCTATGCATGTGTAGGGACAAATAATATATAGGAGGTATCTGTACGTTCCCTCAATTTTGTTGTGAACCTAAAATGCTCTAAAAATCATAAATTCTAAATTAATTTTAAAAAGGGACTAGAACAGAAAATGTCAGATTGCATTACACATAATAAGAGTAAGCATTTTTATATTCACTGGGTTATAATGCAAAATGTGCTTTTTAATTATAATTTATGACCAAAGTAGAAGCCACTGCTCTATGCAACTTTATCTAGTCCCATAGCATGAAACACCATATTATATTTAAATGCCCTGCCTCAAGGCTAGCTCCTTTGAACTCAGGCTTCTGACCTGCCCCAGCACCAGGCTAAACCCCATAGACCCAACATCAAGGCTAGCTTTTATGGCCCAAGGCTCCTAACCAGCTCCTACTTCAGCCTCTGTGGACCCAACCTCCAGGTTGGCACCCACAGCCCCAGGTTCCAGGCTGACTCCCATGGCCCCAGGCTCTAGGCTTAGCTTATTGCCAGACCACACTTGTAATCCAGGCTCCAGGCTGGATCGTGTGCCCCAGATCACCCCAATGGCAGACTGTTCCCTGTGTCCCTAAGCTCCAGTGGAACCAGAGTCTATGCTTGCTCACTGTGGGCCAGGTCCATTCCCATGGACCCAAGTATGAGGCCACCCCTAGTACCAGGATAGCTCCTTAAAACACATGTTCAAGGCCCACTCAAGCACCAGGTTGGCCCCTGTGGACCCAAGCTTTAGGCCAGTCCCTGTGAAACCATATCCAGGCTTGCCCCCAAAGAGCCAGGCCTTAGGTTCACTTCTATAGACCCAGATGTGAGGCCTTCCCTCAGAGACCCAGTCACTAGGCCCAGTTCCCTGCTCCCCAACACCTGGATAGACCCTGTAGACCCAAGATCCAGGTTCACACATGTGGACTCATGTTCAATGTCCACCACTGCAGTCTCAGGTGCCAGGCCCACCACAGAGAACCCAGACTCCAGGACTGTTCCATGAACTCAGACTACAGCCTAGCCCCTGTGGAAAGGAGCACTAGCTTTGCCTTCCTAGGCACCAACCTGCCTGCCTGAGGAATCCTGCAGCAAGCCAACTCATAGAGACCATCTGATGGCTCACAAGAATTTTTGAAAGGACTGACTGGTGAAGTGCTTTCCCTGGTGAAGCCAATTTGTGAAGACTGGAAAGGTGCCTTCTTCTCAAGATAAACACACACCACTGCAATGCCACAATAATCATGAATAATCAAGCAAAGATGACACCACTCAAAGAAGCTAACACAGCTATAATAATGGACCCTAAAGATATAGGAATCTATGAACTCTCCGACAATATACTCAGAATAATCCTCTTAAAGAAATTCAGTGAAATATAAGAAAACATGCGTCAATAACTAAACGAATTTAGGAAAACAATGTATGAACAAAATGAGAAGTTCAGCAAAGAAATAGAATCCATTAAAAAAGGAGACAAACAGAAGTCTTAGAGCTGAAGAATACAATAACTGAAGTGAAGAATAGAGAGCTTCAACATCAGACTTGACCAAACAAAAGAATCAGTAAATTCAAAGACATGTCATTTCAAATTATGCAGTCAGAGGAGCAAAACGAAAAATAATAATAGTGAAGAAATATTGTATGAATTATGGGATATTGTTAACAGGAATAATCTGCTCATCATTGCAATGTCAAAAGGAGATGAGTGGGAGAAAGTGGCAGAAAGTTTATTTTAAAAAATAATCTCTTAGAACTTCCCAAACCTGGAGAAAGATTTGAACATACAAGTTCCTCAAGCTTATAGATCCCAAAAAGTATAAACCCATAAAAATCGTTACCAACACACATTATATTAGGTTGATGCAAAACAAATTGCAGTTGAAAAGGCTAAAATTAATTGCAAAAACTGTAATTACTTTTGCACCAACCTAAAAATAAAACTGTCAAAAATCAAAGACAGAATTTTAAAAGCAGCAAGAGAAATAGAACATCTTCACATACAAGGGAACCCTCATAAGGTTATCAGCGAATTTCTCACCAGAAACTTTGCCAGGAGAGAGTTGAATGATATATTTAATGTGCTGAAAGGGAAAAAAATACCACCAATCAAGATTATTTTCCCCCGAAAAGTTGTCCATTAGAAATGAAGGAAAGATAAAGAGACACCCAGAACAACAAAAGCTGAGGAACTTCATCATCACTAGACCTGACTTAAAAGAAATGCTAACGGGAGTGCTTCAAATTGAAACGAAAACATGCTAACAACATGAAAACATATCAATGTGTAAAACTCACTGTAAAGATTAAAAATATAATCAAGATATAGGAATGGTGGCAGTGAGGTGGTCGTCTTGAGTTCTCCTTTGGAACTTACCACAAACTGAACATCTATAACCCATTAAAGGACTCTCTGCTCATCACACAGAATAGCTAAGAGACTCCTACAAGGATTACTTGAAGGTAGGCAAATTGGGCGACCAGGAGAAGAAGGAGGGGAGCGGAGTGGACAGGTGGCCCACATCCGCAGTTGCAGAGACACAGAGGGTCCCAGGACAGAACAAAGAATAGAGACCACAAGAGCCAGGAGGTGGGCTCTTTCCCTCCATCCCACAATTGATCTCTCCTGCCAAGAGAGCAGCATATCCAGCATCTGAGGCAGTAAGCTCAGCTGAGACGTCCAGCTGGGCCCTACCTCAGACAAAGGATGTAAACTCCATACCTGGGTCCCTCCCCCCACTCTCCCAATCCTACCCCGACCCTTCCAGAGACTTAAGCTGACCCCTGAACTGAGTAAGCAGTGTCAGATTACAGAGGAGCCGTAGTGCTCAGGGTCTGGGAAGACCCAGCTTGCAACTCTGACCCAGGGAAGAGGCTGGGAAGAGTGTGACACTGCTGGGCTGGGAGAGAGAAGACTCCTCCATCCCCAGCCCCCACCTTTTCTGGCCTGCCAATGGCAGGGCAATTACAACTGAGGAGACAAAGCCAGGTGTCAACAGCAGGTGGCAGATGGCAGACACAGCTCTGGGTTTTCAGCAGCTCAGAAATCTCCCACCACACACACACACACACACACACACACACACACACACACACACTCAAACATGGAAGAAGTGCCCTAAGACTCAGGAAACCTGGGCACAGGATTAGCTATGTTACTCTCAGTGTGCATATATACAGGCAAGACCAGAAACTGCACTGACTTTGTAAAAACTACCATCCAGACACCATAGCCCCACTCATCTAGAACTGCAGTCCTAGGGTCACTCTGGGCACCAGGTGGCTGACTCTGCTGCACAAGACACAGAGGACTCTTTGATACAGCAGAGGACAACCTAAAGATTACTTGGTGGGATTAAGCCAAGACTGGTGCTGCTTTTTTTGTTTTGTTTTTGTATTTTTGATATTTTTGCCTGTGTTGAGTGTGGGTTAACAGTTGTTTTTACATGTGAGTGTATTTGGCTTTTTCTTTGTTGTTGTTATTGTTGTTGTGCTTGGTGATTTGCTTTGTTCTGAAATTGCACTACACCAGGGCCCAGCTCAAGAGGCACAACATTCAACATACCCAGAGGCCAACTCCAGACCAAACCAGAATATTACCAGGTTTCACCTACAAGTGACACACCAAGAGGGAATTCTCTACAGGAACAAGAGCCCATAGAGGCCAAGCCTCATTTGAGTGGTCAACCCTCATGCAGCAGAACAGCCTGCTGTGGGCAGAGACAAGTCTCACAACTAGTCAGCCTAGGAGTCAATCCCACCTACTGACAAGCCAAAAGCAATTAAAGATCAACTTTAACAGGATAATATACACAACACAAGGGTCACCTTTGGAGCACACACACAGGAGAATAGGGAAGTCATGAAAGTCAATATAAAGGGCACATACTGCATAAGATAACCCAGAAAAACCAAGAACCCTAGGGGAACTACATAATACATCAAAGCAAACATAGAGAGTCAGCCGAATGGGGAAACAAACAAACATCTGCCAAACAAAAGAACAGAAGAAACCTACAGAATTTGAACCAAATGAAATAGAGGTAACCAACCTACCAGAAACAGAGTTCAGATCTCTGATAAGAATGTTTAAGGAGCTTAGTGATGACATAAACAAGGATAGAGAAATCATAACGAACAACCAGTTAGAACTAAAGAATACAATAACTGAAATATAGAACACACTGGAAGGAATTACCATCAGGTTAGATGAGGCAGAGGATCGAATGAGCGACTTAGAAGACAAGTTAGCAGAGATCATCCAAACGGAACAACAAAAATAAAAAAGAATAAAAAACAATGAAAATGGCGTAAGAGACCTCTGGGACGACATCAAGCACAACAACACACACATCATAGGAATACCAGAAGGTGAGGAGAGGGAGCAAGGGATCGAAAAGTTACATATTTGAAGTAATAATGTTCGAAAACTTCCCTAATCTGGTGAAGGAACCCGACATACAAGCCCAGGAAGTGCAGAGAATTCCAACCAGGATAAACCCAAACAGGTCCACACCAAGACACATTATAGTTAAAATAGCAAAGGTTAAAGACAAAGAGAGAATCCTAAAAGTAGCAAGAGAAAGACAGCAGGTTACATACAAGGGAACTCTTATAAGACTATCAAATGACTTTTCTACAGAAACATTGCAGGACAGGAGGGAGTGGCAGAAGGCACTCAAAGTGATGAAAAACAAAGGCCTACAACCTAGATTGTTTATTCAGCAAGGCTATCATTTAAAATTGAAGGAGAGATAAAGAGCTTCCAAGAAAAGAATAAGCTAAAGGAATTTATTACCACCAAGCCAGCATCCCAGGAAATATTAAAAGGGCTTCTGTAAACAGAAGAAAGATGAAAATAATATAACGACAAATAAAAAAATGGTAATAACTATGTACCTATCAATAATCACTTTAAATGCAAATGGATCAAATGCTCCAATCAAAAACAAAGAGTGGCTGAGTGGATAAGAAAGAAAGACCCTTATATATGCTGTATACAAGAGACTCACCTCAGATCAAAAGACACACAGGCTGAAAGTGAAGGGTTGGAGTAAAATATTTCATGCAAATAGAAATGAGAAAAAAGCTGGAGTTGCAATACTTATATCTGACAAAATAGACTTTAAAATGAAAAATATATTAAAAGACAAAGATGGGCACTACATAATAATAAAGGGATCGATCTGAAAAGAGTATATAACCCTAGTAAACAACTATGCACCCAACATAGATGCACCTAAATCTATAAAGCAGATATTGACTGACATAAAGACTGAGATCAACAGTAATACTATCATAGTAGGGGACTTCAACACACCTCTGACAAGGGACAGGTCTTCCAGACAGAAAACCAATATAGAAACAACGGCCTTAAATGACACATTGGACCACTTGGATTTAATCGATATTTTCAGAGCATTTCACCACAAAGCTGCAGAATACATGTTCTTCTCAAGCACACATGGAACATTTTCCATGATAAACCACATGTTAGGTCACAAAAGAAGTCTTGATAAATTTAAGAAAATTGAAATCATACCAATTGTCTTCTCTGACCACAGTGCCATGAAATCAGAAATCAACTACAGGAAAAAAACTAGAAGACACACCAATTCATGGAGGCTGAAGAACATGTTACTAAATAATGAATAAATCAAGGAGGAAATGAAAAGATATCTCGAGACAAATGAAAATGAAAACACGACAGCCCAAAATCTATGGAATGCAGGGAAAGCAGTCCTAAGAGGGAATTCATAGCATTGCAGGCCTACCTCAAGAAACAAGAAAAATCACTAATCAACAGTTTATCTTTACACTTAAGGTATCTGGGAAAAGAACAGCAAAATAAGCCCAAAGGGAGTACAAGGAAGGAGATAATAAAGATCAGAGTGGAAATAAATGAAATAGAGACCAAAAAACAATACAAAAAATCAATGAATCCCAGAATTGGTTTTTAGAGAAGATAAGCAAAATCGACAAACCTTTACCCAGACTCATCAAAAAAAAGAGAGAGAACCCAAATTAATGAAATCAGAAATGAAAGAGAAGTGACAAGAGACACCACAGAAATACAAAAAAATTTAAGAAATTACTATGAGCAACTATATGCCTACAAATTAGAAAATCTAGAAGACATGGACAATTTTTTAGAAGCATACAACCTTCCAAGCTTAACTCAAGAAGAAACGGAAAACCTGAATAGACTGATTACCACCAGGGAAATTGAATCAGTAATCAACAATCTCCCAACAAACAGAAGCCCTGGACCAGATGGCTTTACAGGTGAATTTTACAAAACATTCAAAAAAGAATTATCACCTATTCTCCTCAAGCTATTCCAAAAAATCCAGAAGGAGGGAAGGCTCCCAAACACTTTTTATGAGGCCACTATCATCCTGATCCCAAAATCAGACAAAGACATTACAAAAAAAGAAAACTACAGGCCAATATCCCTAATGAACATAGATGCAAAAATCCTCAACAAAATACTAGTGAACAGAATTCAGCAATACATTAAAAAGATCATACACCATGATCAAGCTGGATTCATTCCTGGTATGCAAGAGTGTTTCAACATCCTCAAATCAATTAATGTGATACACCACATTAACAAAATGAAAAATAAAAATCATATGATCATATCAATAGATGCAGAAAAAGCATTTGACAAAATCCAACAGCCATTTATGATTAAAAAAAACTCTTGAAAAAGTGGAAATAGAGAGACCATATCTGAACATAATAAAGCCCATGCATGATAAACCCAGAGCTAACATCATAGTCAATGGGGAAACGCTAAAACGATTCCCCTTAAGATCAGGAACAAGGCAAGTTTGCCCACTTTCTCCACTTCTATTCAACATAGTGCTGGAAGTTCTGGCCACAGAACTTCCTTTTATTTCTTTTTCAGACAAGAAAAAGAAACAAAAGGCATCCAAATTGGTAAGGAGGAATTAAAATTTCCATTATATGCAGATGACATGACACTATATACAGAGAATCCTAAAGACTCCACCAAAAAACTGTTAGAACTGATAAATGAATTTAGTAAAGTAGCAGGATACAAAATTAATACTCAGAAAACAGTTGCATTTGTATATACCAATAATAAAATATCAGAAAGAGAAATTAAGAAAACATTCCCATTTACAATTTCTTCAAAGACTATAAAATACATAGGAATAAAGTCAACCAAAGAAATAAAAGATCTGTACTGAGAAAATTACAAGACACTGAAGAGAGAAATTAAAGAAGATACAAATAGATGGAAACACATACATGCTCATGGATAGGAAGAGTTAATATTGTTAAAATGTCCATACTGCCTAAGGCAATATACAGTTTCAACGCAATTCCTATCAAGCTACCAAGGATATTTTTCACAGAACTAGAACATATAATCCTAAAATTTATATGGGACCATAAAAGACACCAAATAGCCAAGGCAATCTTGAGAAATAAGAACAAAGTGGGAGGTATAAAGATACCTGACATCAAATTATATTACGAGGCTATAGTAATCAAAACAGCATGGTACTGGCATAAAAACAGACACATAGATCAATGCAACAGAATAGAGAATCCAGAAATAAATCCATGCCTATATGGTCATCTAATCTACAACAATGGAAG